>NC_089249.1:146244261-146544261 GCF_963930625.1 Muntiacus reevesi | reverse complement strand
AATATAGAATGCATGGTTTAAACAACATTTATTTCTTGTAGTTCTTGGGGATGAGAAGTCCAAGATCAAGGTACTGGCAGATTTGGTTCCGAGTGAGAGCCTGCTTCCTATTATACATGGCCTTTTCTCTGTGCATGTATGTGGTGAGAGAGGTATCTGTCTTTCTCTTCTTGTTGTTATTCAGTCACTAAGTTGTGTAAGACTCTTTGCAACTCCATGAACTGCAACACACCAGGCTTCCTGTCCTTCACTATCTCCCTGAGTTTGTTCAAACTCATGTTCATTGAGTCAGTGATGCCATCCAACCGTCTCATCCTCTGTTGTCCCCTTCTCCTCTTGCCCTCAATCTTTCCAAGCATCAGGGTCTTTTCCAATGAGTTGACTCTTTGCATCAGGTCCTTCCAATGAATGAGTATTCAAGGTTGATTTCCTTTAGGATTGACTGGTTTGATCTCCTTACTGTCCAAAGGACTCTCAAGAGTCTTCTCCAGCATCACAGCTCAATAGCATCAGTTCTTCAGCACTCAGTCTTCTTTATGGTCCAACTCTCATACCCATACCTGACCACTGAGAAAACCATAGCTTTGTCTATACAAAGCTTTGTTGGCTAAGTGACATCTCTGGTTTTTAATACACTATCTAGTTTTGTCAAAGCTTTTTTCCAAGGACCAGGCGTCTTTTAATTTTGTGGCTGTAGTCACTGTCCACAGTGATTTTACAACCTAAGAAAATGAAATCTGACACTATTTCCACTTTTTCCCCATCTATTTGCCTTGAAGTGATAGGACTGGATGCCATGATCTCAGTCTTTTGAATGTTGAGTTTTAAGTCAGGTTTTTCACTCTCCCCTTTCTTTTTTCTTTTTTTTTAATTAAAAAAATTTTTTTTCATTTATTTTTATTAGTTGGAGGCTAATTACTTTACAATATTGTAGTGGGTTTTGTCATACATTGACATGAATCAGCCATGAATCTACATGTATTCCCCATCCCGATCCCCCCTCCCACCTCCCTCTCCACCCGATCCCTCTGGGTCACTCTCCCCTTTCAACTTCACCATAACCCGTCTGTCTTGGGGGGCCCTACACAGCATGGCTCATAGTTTCATTGAGTTAGACAAGGCTGTGGTCCATGTGATCAGATTGGTTAGTTTTCTGTGATTGTGGTTTTCACTCTGTCTGACCTCTGGTGGAGAAGGATAAGAGGCTTATGGAAGCTTCCTGATGGAAGAGACTGACTGAAGGTAAAACTGGGTCTTGTTCTGATGGCTGGGGCGATGCTCAATAAATCTTTAATCCAATTCTCTGTTGAAGGGCAGGGCTGTGTTCCCTCCCTGTTGTTTGAACTGAGGTCAAACTATGATGGAGGTAATGAAGATAATGGCAACCTCCTTCAACTGTCCCATGCATGCATGGCTACACTCAGTGCCCCCAACCTGCAGCAGGCCATTGCTGACCCATACCTCTGCCAGAGACTCCTGGACATGCACAGGCAAGTCTGGGTCAGTCTCTTGTGGGGTCACTGCTCCTTTCTCCTGGGTCCTGGTGTGCACAAGGTTCTGTTTGTGCCCTCCAAGAGTCAGTTTCCCCACTCCTGTGTAAGTTCTGGTGGTTCTACTGTGGGTTAATGGCGACCTCCAAGAGGGCTTATGCCATACCCAGGTCTGCTGCATCCAGAGGCCCTGCCCCTGCATCAGGCCACTGCTGACCCGCGCCTCCTCAGGAGACACCCAGACACGGTTCTGTCTCAGTCTCTGTGGGGTCTCTGGGTCCTGGTGCACACAAGGTTTGCTTGAGCCCTCTGAGCATCTCTGGCGAGTATGGGTTTGATTCTAAACCCTATTTTGCCCCCCCCCCCATCTTGCTGGGGCTTCTCCTTTGCCCTTGGACATGGGATAGGCTCAATAAAGGACAGAAATGGTATGGACCTAACAGAAGCAGAGGATAATAAGAAGATGTGGCAAGAATATACAGAAGAACTATACAAAAAAGATCTTCACGACCCAGATAATCGCAATGGTGTAATCACTCACCTAGAGCCAGACATCCAGGAATGTGAAGGTCAAGTGGGCCTTAGGAAGTATCACTACAAACAAACCTACTGAAGGTGATGGAATTCCAGTTGAGATATTTCAAATCCTAAAAGATAATGCTGTGAAAGTGCTGCACTCATTATGACAGCAAATTTGGAAAACTCAGCAGTGGCCACAGGAATGGAAAAGGTCAGTTTTCATTCCAATCCCAAAGAAGGGCAATGCCATTGAATGTTCAAACTACCACACAGTTGCACTCATCTCACACAACTAGCGATGTAATGCTCAAAATTTTCCAAGTCAGGCTTCAACAGTGAACTGTGAACTTCAGATGTTCAAGCTGGATTTAGAAAAGGCAGAGGAACCAGAGATAAAATTGCCAACATCAGTTGGATCATTGAAAAAGCAAGAGAGTTCCAGAAGAACTTCTACTTCTGCTTTATTGACTACACCAAAGCCTTTGACTGCATGAATCACAGTAAACCGTGGAAAGTTCTTAAAGAGATGGGAATACCAGGCCACCTTACCTGCCTCCTGAGAAATATATATGCAGGTCAAGAAGCAACATATAGAACCTGACATGGAACAACAGACTGACTCCAAATTGGGAAAGGAGTACGTCATGGCTGTATATTGTCACCCTGCTTATTTAACTTATATGCAGAGTACATAATGAGAAACACTGTACTAGATGAAGCACAAGCTGGAATCAAGATTGCTGGGAGAAATATCAATAACCTCAACTATGCAGATGACACCACCCTTATGGCAGAAAGAGAAGAGGAACTAAAGAGCCTCTTGATGAAAGTGAAAGAGAAGAGTGAAAAGGTTGGCTTGAAATTCAACATTCAGAAAGCTAAGATCATGGCATCTGGTCCCATCACTTCATGACAAATAGATGGGGAAACAGTGGAAACAGTGAGAGATTTTATTTTCTTGGGCTCCAAAATCACTGCAGATGGTGACTGCGACCATGAAATTAAAAGATGCTTGCTCCTTGGAAGAAAAGTTATAACCAACCTATTAAAAAGCAGAGACATTACTTTGCCAACAAAGGTCTATCTAGTCAAATCTATGGTTTTTCTAGTAATCATGTATGGATGTGAGAGTTGAACTATAAAGAAAGCTGAACACCAAAGAATTGATGCTTTTGAACTGTGGTGTTGGAGAAGACTCTTGAAAGTCCCTGGGATTCCAAGGAGATCCAACCAGTCAATCCTAAAAGAAATCAGTCCTGAATATTCATTGGAAGGACTGATGCTGAAGCTGAGACTCCACACTTTGACCACTGGATGTGAAGAACTGACTCATTGGAAAAGAACCTATTGCTGGGAAAGATTGAAGGCGGGAGGAGAAGGGGACAACAGAGGATGAGATAGTTGGATGGCATCACCAACTCAATGGACATGAGTTTGAGCAAGCTCTGGCAGTTGATGATGGACAGGGAAGCCTGGTGTGCTGCAGTCCATGGGGTGGCAAAGAGTCGGACTTGACTGAGAGACTGAACTTAACTGAACTTTCACCTTCATCTAGAGGCTCGTTAATTCCTCTTTACTTTTTACCATTAAAGTGCTATCATCTGCATATCTGAGGTTGTTGATGTTTCTCCTGGCAATCTTGATTCCACCTTGTGAGACATCCAGCCCAGCATTTTGTATGATGTACTCTACAAATAAGTTAAATAAGCAGGGTGACAATATACAGCCTTGACGTACTCCTTTCCCAAGTTTTAATCAGTTCATTGTTCCATGTCCAGTTCTAACTCTTGCTTCTTGTCCTACATATAGGTTTCTCAGGAGGCAGGTAATGTGATCTGATATTCTTATCTCTTTAAGACTATTCCACAACTTGTTGTGATCCACACAGTCAAGGCTTTAACATAGTCAATGAAGCAGAAGCAAATTTTTTTTTTTTTAATTTCCTTGCTTTTTCTATGATCCGGTGTATATTGGCAAATTGATCTCTGGTTCCTCTGCCTTTTCTAAAACCACCTTGTACCTCTGGAAGTTCTCAGTTCAGGTACTGCTAAAGACTAGCTTGAAGGATTTTAAACATAGTCTTGCTAGCATACGAAATGAATGCAATTGTATGGTGATTTGAACATTCTTTGGCATTGCCTTTCTTTGGGATTGGAATGCGAATCACATCATGGAGCTCCCACCCTTGTGATCTCATCTAAACCTAATTACCTCCCAAGGGTCCCACCCTCAAATACTATCCCATTGGGGATTAGACTTCAACATACAAATTTAGAGGGAAGAACACAAATATTGACCTTGTAATAACACCCTATAAAATCTCCTGTGCGGCCAATGATAGCCAATTCCCTACCATGTATGGTAAATGATGCTGGATATAGGCTATAACAAAGGGCAAATAGTAAAGGGAACAAGTTTGACATAGTTTGTACCCTATAAAACTTCTAGTCTCTTAAGTGAGATGAACATATTCAATAAATATAAAAAATAAATAGATATTTTTAAATTGATAAATATAGGGAAGGAATAAAAGGAGGTGATTAGAGAGTTAAAATACCTGATTTTGATAGGGGCAAAAGGGAAATTTCCTTTAAGAAAATGGCATTCAAGAAGAGATCCAAAAATATGATATGGGTTAGCTAGGCCAAGGAGGAGGTAGGAATTGTTTAAGGCAGAAAGAAAATATATGCCCATGGCCTGAAGTAGGAAGAGTGTAGTGTGTTGAAGAAATTGGAAGAAGACGTGTCTGGGAAGACTGATGAACAAAGGGAGTGAGACAAGGCAGGTGCAATGGGTGGAGGGCAGGTAATCCATGGTTTTGTGGATCTTGGTAAGAGATTTAGACATTTATATATGATGGGAAGCCAACTGAGAATTTCATGTAGGGAAATAAACAGTTTGCATTTTCAAACTATTTGCATGACAAATGAGGAAGGGTAGAAGAATAAGAGGGGATTCAGGGAGGTTTGTTAGGTACTTCCATCAGGAATCCAGGTGAGAGATGATGATGGTTTAGATCAGGTTGGTTAAGTGGAGATGGAGGGAAGTAGAAGGGTTTAAGGAGTATTTTGAAGGGAGAAGGAACATGGTTTAGGCAATATGTGAGGGGCAGTTATCAAGACAGTTCCCAGATTTTTGTCATGAGTATTTGGAGTAAATGAGTGGATTGAGGATCATTTGTCAAGCTGAACCAGTGGACAGACAGAGGTTATTTAGAGACATAGAAAGATTAAGAGTTTAGTTTCTGACATACTAAGCGTGAGATGTGTATTAGAAATTCAAGTGGATGTATCAGGTCTTGACTGGAGACAATTTTTGAAATTTTCAATGCAGAGGAAGCATTCATGGCCAGAGAAGTAGATGAGATCACATGGGAAGAAGTGCTTGGTGAGAACACAAGAGCTGTAACAGAGTCTTAAGGAATGGCAATAACAGAGGAGGCCAAGAGAGGCTCCCCTCGCCCCAGACTGGGGTGCCGTGGCTCCTTGACCTACAAGAGGCCAAAGTAAAGAGACCTGTGATGACACTTGCTAAGCGTTTGTCTAGATTGCCCAACAGACTATAAATTCTTCAAGGATGAAGGATGGAATCACAGCTTAGTTATCCTGAAAACCTCAACACCTACCACTCTGGACACAAAATGAACCATGCACTCTGCCAAGATCTTCACAGTCGTCTTATCACTTAATGTTCCAAAATGATATCTGTCTTTTCAGGAGAGGCAACCTGAAGTTAAATTATTTGAGCAAGCTCACACAGCTAGTAAACAGCAAGGTCACATTTCAAGTCAGTCTCCTGGGCTGACAAGTGTGACCTTTGAAGTCCAGGCGAAGAGACATGTTTGACAGTCCTCTATGATAAGTGTCTTTTGGGTCCACCTTGTCAATCTGAATGTCCTGATCTGTGCCTTGTGTCCTATTTAATTAATCTTTCCCTATTCTTGCATCATATAGATATTCTTTTGTACTGTCTTCAAAACATTGAGAAAAATTTTATCTTAAGTCCATCTGAAATTTTTGTAAATAAGGAAAAGCAAGGAACTAGTTTCATTATTTTCTTGTGTGAGCTAATGGTAAGCTGTCCCAGGACCATTTATTAAAGGTTCTTTTTAAAAGAACTTGCTTCCTCCACTGGTTTATAATGCTACATTGGACATCCATTCATTCAATAACTATATATTATGTACCAGGCACTATTCCAGTCACTGAGAAAAATGTTGAAACTCAGAAGGCCAGGGAGGTTGAAACACAGTTGTGGTACCTGGAAGAATTTCACTATGTGCATGCCTGCTGTCACTTCAATCATGTCCCACTCTTTGCAACCCCTGGACAGTAGTCCACCAAGCTCCTCTGTCCATGAGATACTCCAGGCAAGAATACTGGAGTGGGCTGCCATGCCCTCCTCCAGGAGATCTTCCCGATCTAAGGGTTGAACCCACTTCTCTTACATTTCCTGCATCGGGAGGTGGGTTCTTTACCACTAGTACCACCTGGGAAGCCTGAATTTAAGTATACCTGAGCAGTTATAAGCATTTTGCAAAATATCTTACGCATTTTTAACCATAAACTCAATACATAAAGATATATTCTCATTTTTTAGGTTCAATTTAGTTCAGTTCAGTTGCTCAGCCATGTCCGACTCTGTGACCCCATGAACCACAGCACACCAGGACCCCCTGTCGGTCACCAACTCCCAGAGTTTACTCAAACTCATGCCCATCGAGTTGGTGATGCCATCCAGCCATCTCATCCTCTGTCATCCCCTTCTCCTCCTGCCCCTAATCCTTCCCAGCATCAGGGTCTTTTCCAATGAGTCAACTCTTCACATGAGGTGACCAGAGTACTGGAGTTTCAGCTTCAGCATCAGTCCTTCCAATGAACACCCAGGACTGATCTCCTTTAGGATGGACTGGTTGGATCTCCTTGCAGTCCAAGGGACTCTCAAGAATCTTCTCCAACACCACAGTTCAAAAGCATCAATTTTTTGGCACTCAACTTTCTTCACAGTCCAACTCTCATATCCATACATGACCACTGGAAAAACCATAGCCTTGACCAGATGGACCTTTGTTGGCAAAGTAATGTTTCTGCTTTTTAATATGCTGTTTAGGTTGGTCATAACTTTCCTTCCAAGGAGTAAGCGTCTTTTAATTTCATGGCTGCAATCACCATCTGCAGTGATTTTGGAGCCCAAAAAAATGAAGTCTGACACTGTTTCCACTGTCTCCCCATCTACTTCCCATGAGGTGATGGGACCAGATGCCATGATCTTAGTTTTCTGAATGTTAAGCTTTAAGCCAACTTTTTCACTGTCCTCTTTCACTTTCATCAAGATGTTTTTTAGTTCCTCTTCACTCTCTACCATAACGGTGGTGTCATTTGCATATCTGAGGTTATTGATATTTCTCTCAGCAATCTTGATTCCAGCTTGTGCTTCATCTAGTCCAGCATTTCTCATGATGTACTCTGCATATAAGTTAAATAAGCAGGGTAACAATATACAGCCATGATGTACTTCTTTTCCTATTTGGAACCAGTCTGTTGTTCCATGTCCAAGTTCAATTTAGGTAGTTTCAATTCTAAGAAGTCTTCTAAGAATTCCCTAAGTTAAGTCCATTTAGGGTGACGGTGGAGTGCTATTTTAGCACCTTATGAAGTATCTACTATAATATTGACCACATTAAGTCATTGCCTGTTTATTTATTTTCATCAATGAAGAAACATCTTGAGAGCAGAGTTCCTATCTTATCGATTTTAGATCCTTGGGCAGGATCCAAGCCCATATTTGTTAAATAAATGGATTAGTGTGTAATACTGTATTTATACTTGTTTAACCTTAGGTGTGTGAGGTACCTTACTAGGGAGAACACCTTCCTGCTTCTGGCTAAGTGCAAATCCAGAGGATGATTGAGGAGGAAACTTACACACCTTCCTGCCAAGTTCCTTTTTTAAAGGATGTGTTCCAGCCAAACTGGGGAGAAAAAAGACAGGAAATCCAGGCAATAGAAGATTCTACCCAGGAGAGCAACAAGAGGCTCCCCCAGATGGCTGCTGTGTGATAGACCTTAAGAGTGACTCATCTAGTGCAGGTCGGAAGCCCCCAGAGAGATGCCCCCATGCGGAAACAGAAGGAGGAGGTAATACGGTAAATGGCAAATAGAATATCCAATATGAGAATGTTTGTAAACAAGAATCAAAGAGTAGGTAGCTGGGAGATCTGATGAAGAGTTTTTAAAAAACTACAGAACCATTTACACAGTTATAATATAAACCCTGATTTTCAAGTTTACTTAAGCTGTGGGACAGATGGAGGATGGGAGAGTGGTAGGTACAAGAATGCTTAAGTGTTTGGATATAATAGAAAGACAATAGATACTGTCTATACTTGATAAAACAGGAAACAGTAAAATAACCATACTGTTTAGAAATAGAGAAGTAACCAGTAAGATAGCTTTAATGAGTTAAATGAGGTTACCTTTGGACTGTGGCACCAAGGATGGACAAGGGCTTCCTGTGTTTCATTAGAAATCTCATGGTACTGTTTTATTTTTTCCCACACGTGATCTTTACTACTTCACAGTGTGTGAGAGCGTGCTAAGTTGCCTCAGTCATGTCTGACTGTTTGTGATGCTGTGGACCGTAGCCCACCAGTCTCCTCTGTTCATGGGATTCTCCAGGCAAGAATACTGGAGTGAATTGCCATGCCCTCCTCCAGGTGATCTTCTCGACCCAGGGATCCTACGTCTAATATGTCTCCTGCGTTGGCAAGCAGGTTCTTTACCACTGCTGCCATCTGGGAAGCATGCATTTTACAGGATCAGTCAGGTCAGGTCAGGTCAGTTCAGTTCAGTCGCTCAGTCGTGTCCGACTCTTTGCGACCCCATGAACCACAGCATGCCAGGCCTCCCTGTCCATCACCAACTCCCGGAGTTTACCCAAACTCATGTCCATCGAGTCAGTGATGCCATCCAGCCACTCTTCAAGAAAATTAGAGATACCAAGGGAACATTTCATGCAAAGATTGGCTCAATAAAGGACAGAAGTGGTATGGACCTAACAGAAGCAGAAGATATTAAGAAGAGGTGGCAAGAATACACAGAAGAACTGTACCAAAAAGATCTTGATGACCCAGATAATCACAATGGTGTGATCACTCACCTAGAGCCAGACATCCTGGAATGTGAAGTCAAGTGGGCCTTAGAAAGCATCACTCCGAACAAAGCTAGTGGAGGTGATGGAATTCCAGTTGAGCTATTTCAAATCCTGAAAGATGATGCCGTGAAAGTGCTGCACTCAATATGTCAACAAATTTGGAAAATTCAGTGGTGGCCACAGGACTGGAAAAGGTCAGTTTTCATTCCAATCCCAAAGAAAGTCAATCCCAAAGAATGCTCAAACTACCACATAATTGCACTCATCTCACATGCTAGTAAACTAATGCTCAAAATTCTCCAAGCCAGGCTTCAGCAATACGTGAACCGTGAACTTCCAGATGTTCAAACTGGTTTTAGAAAAGGCAAAGGAACCAAAGATCAAATTGCCAACATCTGCTGGATTTTACAGTATAGAGGACCTTAATTCATCTCATCTCTATTATATTTCTGTAGGGTCAGTTATCATCATTTTATCATTCCAATCATTACAGCCACCTTTCTGACAGAGATATTATTATCCTTTCTTGTAGAGATGAAGGATGAAGACTCGGGCAGATAATTCTTTGGCATCAGTCAATAACCCTATAAGAGAGACTTGATGGAAAATACCCACTGTCTAGGAACAACACCCAGGACTCCAGAAAATGCCTCTCACTGGGCTTTGCACTTGGCCACAGGGAGAAGTTTCACTTCCCCCTAGCAATAACAGGGGTCAATGCCTGGTGATATGGAGAAACACAAAGACCCAGCTCCCTTTACCTTGACTTAGACAACCCTGAAGAACACCCACAATGGCAAGTTTTCTGTAGCATCTACTGAGAGCTCAGATGCAATCACATCTTGGCTCAGCTTCTCCCCCAGCTCAGTCTGGCTGTCCTCATTCCCTTATTCTTGGGACCTTTCCTGAGAGCATGTCCCAGTCAATCTTCTGCAGGCCAACTCAGGCTTGGAGTGTGTCTCTAGGGAACTTGGACTAAGTTCTGATAACATTACTGATTTGGAATTTAGATGCATTCATTCATTTTTTTTTCTCACCTTTTCCCCACTTTTTATGTTTTCATTTGGGCTTCACAGGGTCTTCCTTGCTATGCACGAGCTTTCTCTAGTTGTGGTAAGTGGGGGTTATTCTTCACTGCAATGTTCAGGCTTCTTATTATGGTGACTTTTCTTGTGGAACGTGGGCTTTAGGGAGCATGGGCTTCAGTAGTTGTGGCTCACGGGTTTAGTTGCCCTGTGGCATGCGGGATCTTCTGGGACCAGGGATCGAACCCTTGTCCCCTGCATTGGCAGGCATGTTCTTAACCACTGGTCTACCAGGAAGCCCTACATCCATTCTTTAAACAGTTCTCCCTACACATTCTCTCTTTACCTTTTTACATAACATTTACCAATATATAATATACCACACATTTATTTATTCATTATTTGCCTTCCTCTGTCCCTAGAGCATATGCTCCATGTAAATACAGACTTTGTTTTGCTCCCTGTTGTATCTCTAGCACCTAAAATAGGACCTGCCACTGTTTAGTGATAAAAAATTTCTAAATTAATTCAATAAAGGCACTCTTTGGGAACTGTGGAAGAAGCAGAGAGAAGTGGATAAGATCATGTTCTTTGACAGCAAATGATTCTAGTGAAACCCAGTTACCAAGGGCAACTTGCTTGACCCCTCTTAACCTCAAATTTCTCGTCTGTAAAATAAGGAAAATAGGACTTACCCGATGGAGCTTTAGAGATAATCAAATGAGGCGATACATATAAAACCCTTAGTTCAGTTCTGTTCAATTCAGTCGCTCGGTCGTGTCCGACTCTTTGCGACCCCATGGACTACAGCACACCAAGCTTCCCTGTCCATCACCAACTCCTGGAGCTTGCTCAAACTCATGTCCACCAAGTCAGAGATGGCCATCCAACCATCTCATCCTCTGTTGTCCCTTTCTTCCCCTACCTTCAATCTTTCCCAGCATCAGGTTCTTTTCCAACGAGTCAGTTCTTCACATCAGGTGGCCACAGTATTGGAGTTTCAGTTTCAGCATCAGTTCTTCCAATGAATATTCAGGACTGATTTCCTTTAGGATTGACTAATTTGATCTCCTTGCAGTCCAAGGGACTCTCAAGAATCTTCTCCAACACCATAGTTCAAAAGCATCAATTCTTCGGTGCTCAGCTTTCTTTATAGTTCAACTCTCACATCCATACATGACTACTAGAAAAACCATAGTTTTGACTAGACAGGCCTTTAGTGCCTAAACCATAGCTAGCTCTCAAACCTGTTAGAAACTAATTACAATTCTGGACAGACCTCTCAAAAAAGATAATTATAAAAATCATGATTCTAAATTATTTTTTCTAGACCATTGGGTTAAAATACTGGGGGAAAATACAATTAGGCAGTAATTATCTCTCCAACCTGCTGCAGGAATATTTTGCCTAATTACAATGTAGGTTTCATTAGCTGGTTCTTCAGCATTCAGTCCAGTACATCAGAAGCCCATTGGACAAATTACCACTTTGTACCCACTGGGCATAGAGCCCTTCGTCTGAACAACTGGAGCTCTTAGGGCATATCATCGTCGTTTGTAGCAGCCTGCAATGGAAGGTGTAATTTGGGAAAACTGGAAAGTTGATGAACAGGTTCTAAAGATAGGCACTACAGAAGTAAGAATACGATAAGATTTGGTTTGGGGCTTTATCATTTTATCTGCTGACTATGCCATCTTGAACAGGGGACCTATTCATCCTTCCATCCACCCATCTACCCAACCACTCTACTAGACCCTAGAGATGGGGGTGAGCAATTTCAGCCACCAAGGACAAATCCTCTAGTGGAAAAGAGGCAAAGCAACAATTCATATCCAAGCAGTAAGCACTGGAACTCAAACGTGCTATAGGTCTTAGTCCTGTGTTGGGACCAGGGAAAACAGGTGAAACTTGGTGGAGAAGATGATGCCAAATCAGTCAGGTAGAAAGAGCAGGAACAAAATTTCAGGCATAAAGAACAAAATAGCAATAAGGATGGACTCTTGAGAGATGGGGCACACTAATGAGCCATGAATAGCTGAGTAAGATTGGGATCAAGCCTGCAAGTTAGGAGAGCTGAGTTGAAAACAGGAGTCAAGATAACCTAAGGGATTTTGGAATTTGTCCTTATAATAATGAGACATTGAATGGTTTAAAGGAGAACAGGGTTACCATTAAATTGGTGTTTATAGAGACCAATGTGTAGTCTAGAAGGGAGGAGAACTATAGCTGGGACAGGGTAGGAGTGTGATTGAGAAGACAGGAGGTCGAAATAGCATCCATGTTAACACACTAGCCCAGGAATGTGATGAGGGCCTGAGTTAACACCGCAAGAAGAGGTTTGGAGAAGAGGATTTGAGAGTTACGGCATTGCAAGGAAACTACATAGACAAAAGGTATGTGGGAAGGAGGGAGAGGAGTGCAGCCTGTCATGCAAGTTTCTGCCTCGCTGACTAGGTAGGTGGTGGTGCCGTGAACTGAGATGGGCAATTCTGGAGGATGAGCAGGTTCTGATTTTGATCAGTGGGGATGGGAGCTCACTGAGTTCCTTTCTGGAGACAGGATATTTGGAAGGCTTGTGGGTCATGCCAGATGTCTGGAACAGGGCCTGGAGTGAAGGATAGCAGTTTGGACTGGAAAAAATTATATATGTGAATAGGTCTAAGGAACTAATGGAGAATCTAGAGAAGGAGGTAACTTTGTCATGCCTTTGACCAACAAATGGTCCATATTTAGCCTAAGTATTCAAGAACTCTTAAAAAATCAGTAAGAAAACCAAACAACTTCATATGAAAACAGGTCAAAGGTATGAACAAGTAATTCCTAGAGAGGACTATGCCACCACCCTCCACAAAAGATGCTCCAGCTCACTAGTCACAAGGAAATTATAATTCAAGCAACAATGAAATGCCCTTTCCCTCCCATTTGCCTGGCAAACATGTAGAAGTCTGACAACACCTGGGTAGGTGTGGAGAAGTAGGAGCTCTGATGCAAGGCTGGTAGGAGTGTCAGTGGATATTAACAACTTTGCAGAGAACTTGGTGATATCTCTAAACTTGAAACTTCATGTATTGCTGATTTTACAGCTCCACCTCTCCAGCGTGCATCCCAGAGACACTTGCAAGTGATCATGGAGATACATAAAAAGATATTAATAGAAGCACTGCTTGTAATGGCAAAAAAAATGGAAATGAACTACATATCCATAAAAGAGAAGAATAACTAAATTGTTGTATGTTTGGACAATAAAATGCTATTAAGATGGATTAAAGCAAATCAACACGTATCACTATGGAAACATCCATAAGCCATCAATAGGAGATTGTCAGAGATCAGATTCCCAGGAAAACAGATTTCAATTCTCTTAGATTTGTATGTGAGAGGTTTATTGGGAAGTGCTCTCTGGACCAGTACTTGTGAGGGGTGAGTGAGGCAGAGTTGGCTGGACACAAGAAATAGGAACAGAAGCCTTAGCTTTCCCTCTGGGCATCTCTGGAGCTCACATGGCTCTACTGCTTGTCTCAGTGGTCCGAGGGCTCTGGACATATGGATATATCTTGGATACAGGCTGCCCCCCAGGCCAGTGATGTGGACTTGGGAGGGCAACTTCTTTTTGCCAAGAGCAATTCCTATATAAGACTCAGCTACCCTGTAGCTGAGGACAATGATGTCTCCATTCTGAAGGAAATCTGGCTGTACACCATGGTATCCGCTACAGAGGGCAAGTCAGGTAATAAGTCAAGGAGAGAGGATATTATTAGTGTCTCAATAGTAATAGAGATTTTTCCAGGTGGGTAGGGGGAAAAGGTACTCTTGACAGAGGACACAGCCTACACAACCCACCAACCTATGAAAAGCTTTTCGGTGACCTGCTCTAGTCAAATTTTTGAATCCTATTGTTTTATGGGAGCTCTTGATATAGTGTGGATATTAACTGTTTATTTTAATTGTAAATACTTCCCCTCAAACTTTCGCTTGTCTTTCTATTTTAGGGTTTTTCTTTGGTTGAATAGATCAGTCTTTTTTCTTGTGGCTTCTGAATTTTGTTCTTTGCCTGAAAGGCAAATGTTCCAAGAACATTCTCCTGTGTTTTCTTGGGTGATAATATTTCTACTCATGACGGATCCAACTTCATGGTAAAGGCCAGGAGACTGAGACCCCCTCTGTTCATACCTACATGCTTTCTCTATCCTCATCTGTAGGTGTCTTTTTAAAAATTAATTTAGTTATTTTAACTGGAGGCTAATTACAATATTGTGGTTTTTGCCATACACTGACATGAATCACCCATGGGTGTACATGTGTTCTGGATCCTGAACCCCCTCCCACCTCCCTCCCCATCCCATCCCTCTGGGTCATCCCAGTGTTTCAGCCCTGAGCACCCTGTTTTATGCATCAAACCTGGACTGGTGATCTATTTCACATATGGTAATATACATGTTTCAGTGCTATTCTCTCAAATCAACCCACCCTCGCCTTCGCCCACAGAGTCCAAAGGTCTGTTCTTTACATGTGTCTCTTTTGCTGTCTTGCATATAGGGTCATCGTTACCATCTTTCTAATTTCCATATATATGCTTTAATATACTCTATTGGTGTTTTTCTTTTTGACTTACTTCACTCTGTATAATAGGCTCCAGTTTCATCCACCTCACTAGAACTGATTCAAATGCATTCTTTTTAATAGCTGAGTAATAGTCCATTGTGTATATGTACCACAGCTTTCTTATCCATTCATCTGCCAGTGTACATCTAGGTTGCTTCCATGTCCTGACTATTGTAAACAGTGCTGTGATGAACATTGGTGTACACGTGTCTCTTTCAGATCTGGTTTCCTCGGTGTGTATGCCCAGCACTGGGATTGCTGGGTCGTATGGCAGTTCTATTTCCAGTTTTTTAAGGAATCTCCACACTGTTCTCCATAGAGGCTGTACTAGTTTGCATTCCTACCAACAGTGTAAGAGGGTTCCCTTTTAAATATTTTTTTAAATTTTGGCCATGCTGCATGGCATGTAGGATCTCAGTTCCCAAACAGGGATTGAACCCGTCCCCCCTACAGTGGAAGTGGGGAGTCTTAACCACTGGACTGCCACAGGACTCCCTCCTCATCTGGCTTGATGCACCAATGCTAGGAATGGCCTCCCCTTCAGGTGAGGCCCACTTTCTGGACAGAGGGGTGCCTTCTGCTTAGGACATTCTTCTCATTTGCCTGCCTGCCTGGATGTCTCTCCCTACCTCTGTTCCTGTTTCTTCTCATTGGAACAATTGGAAAACAAACAACCTCACTTCCAGACCCTTAGAGTTCCACAGGCTAATCAGATCCTGTCATTTGGACATTCTTTCAGAAGACCTGGTAGGTAGACATGAGGGGAAAGCCATCTTCCTGCATCTTTGGGATGTTTTTGCTGCAAGTGTAGAGATGAGAGTTTTCTGTGCATCTACCATCTGTCTGTCCATCAGTTGCTGACAAGGGCTCCTTCACCAGCGTCCTATCCTCTGGGTGGTGGCTGACAAGACCTCCCAGCACTCAGAGACAGCGGAAGCAGCAGTGGTGGGATTTTAATTCCAGAGGTTCTAGCAACCTTGACCAATCACCTGGTGGTCATGCCTGGAGGCCTTGGCTGTCGCCTACACCTTCAGCTCTTTTCCAGTAGTTTTGTAAGCATCTAATTTCCTGTGTTAAATCCCCTCTTGCATAAAACACCTACAGTGGTTTCTGTTTCCCACACTGAAAGTTGAGTGATTTGAATAATAGTAATGGTGGCACTAGTGATAAAGAGGCCGCTGCAGGAGACATAAAAGAGGCAAGTTTGATCCCTGGGTCAAGAGGATCCCCAGGAGGAGGGCATGGGAACCCACTCCAGTATTCTTGCCTGGAGAATCCCATGGACAGAGGAGCTAGGTGGGCTACAGTCCATGGGGTTGCAAAGAGACAGATGTGACTGAAGTGACTTAGCACACACAATAAAGAAATAATTGTATTTAAATAATACCAACATCATTTATAATCATAATATGAATGATAAAATCAATAATGATGATCACTAATATTTATGGAGCTCCTGCCTCATCCTAGGAATTGTTCTAAGTGTTTTGCATGTATTAACTCATTTCTTGCTTGCAATAACCATATGAGTCAGGCAGTAGAGGGGACTGAGATGCAGAATGATTGCCCAGGGTCACACGCAAAGTGAGTGATGGCATAGATTTAAACCTGTGCACTGCCTTAAAAATGACAATAGCCAGGAAGATGTCTTTCTGAGATATCTTGTCTGTTTCTTGCACTTGATCCCAGGACTCCCTGACCCCTCACTGGCTTTAACCATTTAAAAAGCACTTATTGTAATTACTAGTGGAGAACCAGTAAGATCCGATTATAATAGAAAATGCAGTCTTATTATTATGGTTCCTGTGTAGTCTTTCCTCTGAATTTACATTGCAAAACTGGCTGACACAGGCTCTAGATGGGACCTTCCCAGGTCTAAACTGGGCAACAAGAAAATATATCTATTGTCATTGGGAAGAAACCGTGAAGCTTTTTTTTCTTTTTCCTTTTTAAATCTATTGAATCTGTTTTTTTTTAAATTGGAATATAATTGCGTTACTATACTGTGTCAGCTGCTGCTGTGCTCTATGCTGTGAATCCACGTCCCTCCCTCGTGAGCCTTCCTCAGACGCCCCCACCCCACCCCAGGTCATCACAGAGCACTAAGTGGAGCTTCCTGTGCCTAAGGCAGCTTCCCACTGGCTGTCTACTTTACACGTGGCAGTGTACAGATGTCGCTGTTACTCTCCCAATCCGTCCCACCCTCTCATTCCCCTTCTGTGTCCTCAAGTCCATTCTTGACGACTGCACCTCTCCTCCTGCCTGCAAATAGGTTCAGCAGTGCCAGTTTTCTAGATCCCATATGTATATGCATTAATATATGATATTTGTTTTTCTCTTTCTGACTTACTTCGCTCTGTATAACAGGCTCCAGGTTCATCTACCTCACTAGGACTGACTCAAATTCATTTCTTTCTTACAGTGGAGTAATATTCCATTCTATATATGTATCACAACTTCATTCATTCATTCATCCGTCAGTGGACATCTAGGTTGCTTCCATGTCCTGGCTATTGTAAATAGTGCTGCACTGGACACTGGGGATGCATGTGCTTTTTGAAAGATGGTTTTCTCAGGGTGTGTGACCAGCAGTGGGATTGCTGTGTCTTATGGTAGTTTTATTTTTAGTTTTTAAGGAACCTCCACACTGTTCTCCAGAGTTGTATCAATTTGCATTTCCACCAACAGTGTAGGAGGGTTCCCTTTTCTCCACACCCTCTCTAGCTTTTATTGTTTGTAGATTTTTTGCTGATGACCATTCTGACTGGTTTGAGGTGATACTTCATTGTTGTTTTGATTTGTATTTCTCTAATAATGAGCTTCTTTTCATCATGAAGCTTTTAAGTGCTCCAGAAAGCTCTGGAAAGACAGGCCAGGTCTGGACTTAGCCCAGGGGTTGAGATCCACTTGAGGGTAAGCCTGGAGCAGCTGACTGAGATAAGATTTGCTTCTTTCTCTTACTCCTGAGTCTTGACCCCAAGGCTTCAGGGGTGAAGATGATGTTGGCTACTTTAACTGCCTAACTGATCATGAATGTGCCTGGGTGAAGCAGCTTTTGGTTCTGGATGGAAGTTGGGTAGGAGGTCTTGAGAATCGTCAAAGGGCGTGTCAGCGACTATTGACCGCAGGTTAACAAGGATCTAGCTACAGGGTATGTGTTCTGGCTTTGATTTTAGTCCTTAGTAGCAGGCCCAGATAATACAGATTTGGAAATATGTTTGGGTAGGCTGGTGCTAGAACTGGGCTGTGAGCTGGGGCCTTTTCCACTGGATGGTTATTAGAGTTGAGGTGTGAGTTGGAGATGGAGAAGGAAATGGCAACCCACTCCAGTATTCTTGCCTGGAAAATCCCTTGGATGGAAGAACCTGGTAGGCTATAGTCCACGGGGTTGCAAAGAGTCGAACATGCCTGAGTGACTTCACTTTCGGAGGGGAATTTGTGGCTGGGCTTCCCAGATGCTAAATGCTCCAGAGCCCAGGATGGCCTGTATTTCACCCACCCCCACTAGAGTTAGAACTAGTTCCAGGATATAGGGAAGGGATGAGCCTGTGTTCAAGGTTATAGGGTGTCACACGGCTCCAACTTCCAAGGTCAGGGGTAGCTGGGGAATTGCACACCCAAGTGCTTTTTCTGGAAAGCTGGTCTTTCCCCATGTGTCCTGTGGTCAAAGCTCAAAAATGGATCCCTCCCTTAAGATCAGAGAAACATAACTCTGATTCATCGCATCAAACCTGTTTCTGGAATCTAACTCCACATCTCTGCTAATGGTACCTCTGCCTTCCTGTCTTTCTGGACTCCTGCCTCACTCTCAAATCTGTTTGCAGTTTCCAAGTGCTTTCAAATTGACCTCCAAAATGTTCACCTTTCTCCTCTCTCTTTTTTTCAACTATAAAATTGTGTGTTAATTGAAAGGACTTTAAGAAATATGGAAAGCCATGGCTTTAATTCTGGGTTAAAGATGAAAGTGTGACTGTGCACAGTTTATCTCTGATCTCCCCTGGAACATCAGAAAAGCACAGCAAAGTGGTGGTGGTTGGTTTGTACTGACAGGTGTGATGTAGAAGATAAATAGGAGAAGCCTGACTTAGCAGACCAGGGAAAGTCAGAGAAAGGCAAGAAGTAACCCATTTACCTGTAGAACTTCTCTAACCCCTCAAGGGTCAGGAATCTACAGCACCCAGCACACCTGGAATTGGGGATGGAGATGGGGCTAAAAGTGGGGGGGCTGCTAAGAAGAGAAGGGAGGAAGTACCAGAGAAGTTCAAGAAGCAGTTTAAGGGGGCTTCCCAGGTGGCTCAGTGGTGAAGAATCTGCCTGCCAATGCAGAAGATGCAGGAGACAGGGATTCATTCCCTGGGTCAGGAAGATCCCCTGGAGGAGGAAATGGGAATCCACTCCAGCTTAAAAAACATAAAAAGAAGAAGCCGTTTAAGAAGAGTTACCCACTGGTGCCTTCCTGCTCCCTCCTCAGTGGGGAACTGACCCTCCGCAGCCCTACTAGGTCACTGCCTGTTTGGCATCTGGAGAAAGCAGACTAGGTAACCAGAACTTCTTTGGATTGGAGGAAAACAGGAAAATTAAGTGACAGTTTCCTTTCTCAATTTTACAAGTCCCACTTTTCCCCCTACTTTGCTCCCCAGGGCACTGAAAGCCAGGCTTGAAAGCTCTAGATGGGAGATGGGCAGAGACACAAAATGGTCAAAGCAGCTGTGAAGGCTACAGGCTGTCCTCCGCCCACATCAGTCCTGTTTTATCTGGCTTTTGTTTTGTTTTGGTTTTGAGACAAAAATTCACATACCATACAATTCACCATTTTAAAGTACGGGATTTAGTACATTCAGTGGTTCTTAGTAAATTCACAAGGTTGTTCAACCATCATCATCATCATCACCATCTAATTCCAGAACATTTTCATTACTCCAGAAAGAAACCCTGTGTCTGTTACAGCCATTCCCCATTCCTTCCTCCCTGGAGCCCCTAGCAGCCATCTATCTACTTTCTCTTTCTGTTATTGACCTTTTCTGGACATTTCATATGCATGAATATGACGGGCTTCTTTCACTGAACACAACGTTCTCAAGGCTTATCTCTGTTGTACTGTCTACTGGTATCTTGTTCCTTTATATAGCTGAATATCATTTCATTGTATGGATTGATCACATTTTGTTTATCCATTTTCCAGTGGATGGCCAATTGATTATTTCTACTTTTGAGCTTGGTTTTTATGTAAGCCTTCAAATGTGTGTGTGCTCACTGCCTCAGTCATGTCCAACTTTGTGACCCCCTGGACTGTAGCCCGCCAGGCTCCTCTGTCCATGGAATTCTCCAGGCAAGAATACTGGAGTGGGTTGTCATTTCGTTCTCCAGAGGATCTTCCTGACCTGGGGATCGAACCAGCATCTCCTGCACTGGCAGGTGGATTCTTTACCACTAAGTCACCTGGAAAGCCTGAAAATTTTAACATCTCCACCTAAAAAAAAATGCCTGAACACTACTGACTTAGGGGAACCCTTTCATTTTGGGATTTGAAGATGGTGACTGTTGACGGCCTGAATCTTTTCTCACGAGGATCACAGATACACCTCTCTCTAGGATGGCATCTGACATCCTCAAGACATGACCCCGTTTCCACATCTTGGGTCATGGCCCTACACACTGTGTGTACTAACTGCATGGAACCATCACATCACCCCACATGGCACTGTCTTCTTTATCACCATGTCACTGCTGTCCCAGTACCTTCTGCCCAGAATGGCTTTCTCTGACTGTGCTCCATTTTACAGAGACATCTCATTGGAATTCCAGGGCTCCCTCCATGTGGCCCTGCCTCTCTGCAAAACCAAAAAAATGCCTGCTATGCGGAGCCTTGCAAGGCTCACAGTTGGGTCCTGTGTCTGAGGGCCAGGAGGAAGTGCTGTTGCATACCTAAACCTTGGGGAGAGGAGTTGGACTTGGCAGGATCCTTTTCTTCTTTTTTATAAAAAATCTTTTGGCGACACCCCACAGCACATGGACTCTTAGTTGCCCGACCAACCAGGGATCAAACCGATGCCCCCTGCCGTGGCAGCATGGAGTCCTAACAACTGGACCACCAGCAAAATTCAGCGGGATGCTTTTCTTTTCCTTCTACAGCCATCAAAAGAGCCTTCCAGTTCCACAAAGGCCTGTTTTGTGTTTTTGTTCTTCTGGTTTTTGTTGTCGCCCTTCTCTCTCCAGCAGAGTAGAGATCAGTCCATTCTGGGTCTGCCCAGAGCACACTCCACCCTCCATTTGTTGCCAGCGCTGTGCTGAGTCCCTGGATGGGAAGATAGTGCAGTTAAAGGGCTTCCGTCAAGGTGGAGAAAGGGCTTGGATGTTAGCTGGCACTGCCTCTCCTGCTCCACTCATATGGCCTGAGATGATGCCCTTGTGGCCCCCATTGGCCCAACAGAGAAACACCAGTTGCCCCCAGAACATGGAGCCCACTTCACTGCTTGGCCTCGAGTTACCCATGTGCTTTTGTCATCTTGAAATGGTTGATACCTTCGTTGCTGGCTCTTCCCCTGTGAGTTGTTTCCTCCATGGAGATGCTGCAGAAAAGAACACAAAGTAATGGATCAAAATGCCTGAGCACCATCCCACCTCCCCCCACCCCACTCCAGCAGCTTTCAGTGATGAAAATACCCAGAATGTAAAATGGTTAAGTTACTGAAGGCTCATAATTACCCAAGTTCTGTTGCACTTTTGATTAGAAAATGCAATTATGTTTATAGCATTATAATCTCACCTGTCTTTGTGTTTCTGAAGAAACTGCAGGAGGATACATCTTCTGGAGAAAGCGGCCCTCGCTAATCAGTTGATTCTTGTCTCCAGAAGCTCTCAGCGCCACTTAGGCTAATGAAGACATGCTGCTTCTCCCAGGCACTCAGCTCCTCCCCCCACCCCCAACCCCAACTCCATTCTGGGGCTCATTTTTCAGAACAAACAGTCCTGCCTGTTCTTTCCCCCTCCTTATAGTAGGAAACAAAAACACCTGGTATCTGAGTGTTAAAGAACTGACTCCCCCTCCACCCTCGACCAAGAGATCTGCCTTCCTTTTTTGCTTCTGGTTTTCTTTCATTCATTCACTGATTTATTCATCCATCAGACTGCCACTCAGTGCCTTGATAATCCATGTTATGTATCGTAATAGGCACTGGGGATAAAATGTTTAAAAAGTTAAGTCCATGCTATTCAGAAGCTCACAGGCCAGCAAAGGTGGCAGAAAAGTACAGAGACAAGTGAGATCCAGCGTGCCTGTAAGAACAGGATGTCAGAGGGGCTCAGGGGACAGGATCAGCCCAGTCTGGAGGGAAGAGTAGAAGAGTGAAGAACAGGTGTCTAGGCAGGAGTGGTTTCTGAGTTTGAAGTTTTCACAGAAGTAAGACAACAGTGGGACCAGGGGCAGGTGTCCCACATAGGGGGAACGGCATGGACAGGGGGCAGGGGAGCTGGCGCGTGTATGGATTTGTCCAATAGTTCAATATGACTTGGAGAAGGCAATGGCAACCCACTCCAGTATTCTTGCCTGGAGAATCCCATGGATGGAGGAACCTGGTGGGCTGCAGTCCACGGGGTCTCAAAGAGTCGGACACGACTGAGTGACTTCACTTCACTTCACTTCAGTATGACTACAGCAAAGAGTGCGAGTGTGTGTGTGTGTGTGTGTGTGTGTGTGTCTGTCTGTCTGTCTGTCTGTCTGTCTGTGTGTTGGACTGGAAGGGCAGGAGGACTGGTAAGAGGTGAGATGGATAAGGGTCTTCTGAGCTAGACTTGGTGCAGAAAGCTTGGTGAGCCACTGGGGAATTTTCAGCAGAGAAAGGACATGCTTCAGATTCGTGCTTTATGAGAAAGAAAATCCTTCTGGAGTGCGGAGGAGGTAGCGGTACCTACTGGAGGCAGAGAGATTAATTACTTTTGAAAATGCAAGGTGTTTTTATGAATTTGCTTCTTCCAGACTTGGCTGTAATAGGAAAGACAGGGAACCATCTAGAGCAAATTTCTATCCATGAGGTCCATTTCTTTTGTCTAGGTTGTTGTTTAGTTACTAAGTCATGTCTGACTCTTTTGCAACCCCATGGACCATAGCCTGCCAGGCTCCTCTGTACATAGGATTCTCAAGGCAAGAATACTGGAGGGGGTTGCTTTTTCCCTCTCCAGGGGAGCTTCTCAACCCAGGGATCAAACCCGAGTCTCCTGAATTGCAGGTGGATTCTTTAGCTACCTGGGAAGCCCTATTGTCTAGGCAACAGACAATTATATGTTTAATCCAATGACTTCATCTGCCATGTTAGGGTGCAGCATGGTGCAGCGTCTGTGAGCACAGGATTTCTTTGACTGCCCTAGAGAAGGCAGGGATTCCCATATGATGTGATCCAGGAACCCTGACAATGGGAAGACCTTGATTTCTCAATCTGGCCTTGACTGAATCTGTGATTTGAACAAGTTACTCTTCATCTTCAGGTATTATTTCTCTCATCTAAAACTAAAGAACTAAATTTAATTCTTCATTAAGAACTAAATTGTTTCTTAGGTTTCTTGCAGCTCTGAAACCAGTAACATGATAGTTTAGTGAGCTGATTTTGAACAGTTTGAATTCTGTTTTTGCTGCTTCTCATTGCAACACCTTGCACAAGTTACCTAAACATTCTAAAGCTAAGTTTATTATTTATTTATTTTTGGCTGTGCTATGCGGCTTGTGGGATTTTAGTTCCCTGCCCAGGGATTGAACTCAGGCCTTTGACCATGAAAGTGCCAAGTCATAACCACTGGCATGTGTGTGTGCTCAGTTGTGTCTGACTCTTTGTGACCCCATACATAGACTGTAGCCCACCAGGCTCCTCTGTTCATGGGATTTTTCAGGCAAGAATATTGGAGTGGGTTGCCATTTCCTTCTCCATCTAACCACTGGACCGCCAGGGAATTTCCTAAAGTTAAGTTTAAAATGGGAATAATAAAACTTCTTGCAGGGATGTTGTGGGTAATAAATGTGATATTATATGTATAGCATTTAGAAGGATGCAAGCTATTACTGTAATACCTTCCAAATGAAAATTTCAAAAATGAAAATGGCTACTTGGAGATACCATGAAACGAGGACACTCACCCCAGGATCAAGCTACTAGACAAGTGAATGCTTTACAGTGTTTGTAAGTTTAGCCAGATGTGCAACTTTCCCTGACTGCAAAGCCAATCAACACTACAGGACCGAGATTATCGAGTTCATAGACTGTGATGGAGCGCCCTCTAGTGGTTTTAGATATTAACATTCTCATTAAAATGATGGAACAAACGTAGCTTTGTGGATTATAAGCAAACAGCAAAGATTTGGTGTTCTTTAATCTTAGATAAAGTTAATAAAGCTAATCTTACATAAAGCCAATAAAGTGTCATTAATTATATCACTTCTAATCGTAATTCTTTAGTCAACTTTTCCATAAAATTCACATTCTGGGCGTTTATTAGAATTTGCAGTTCTAAAAGACAAAATTATATTTTAAATTAAAACATAAATTATATTGAACATTTAAATTGCACATAAAATCTTCAGAATAGTACTTTATGCTGTGAAGTTAAAAATAATTTGGAATCACTCAAAAGGATGGTGCAATAGCAAAACTGGAGTTTTCCTAGAAATAACCTTGCTACAAACTTGACCAGTGTGACTGGACAGGTTGCTTCATTTCTGTGAACTTTGGTTTATTCATACTAGAAGTAGGAATCTAAGCCCAGACATTTCCAAGGTCCTTTCTAACTTTTAAGAACTTTGATCTGAGGGGGGTAAGTCATCCATTTCTTTTCCTCCTTCCTCCCTCCCTCCCACTCTATTTTTTGGCCATGTCACACAGCTTTTGGGATCATAGTTGCCTGACTGGGGATCAAACCCACTGTCCCTGCAGTGGAAGCCCAGAACCCTAACCATTGGACCACCAGGTAATGCCCTCTACTTTAATATTAGGGTTCTGGCACGATAATTTAGAGCCCATTTGAAGATGGATTCATAATGTTTTAAAAAACCAACCCTAGCCATGAGTAACAGAAATGGCTAGTCACTAACAAAGCTTCATGTTCTCCTTCCACAGTGTAGAATTTTGTGAAGCAGCGGCAGAGTCAGGACTCTACTGAGCCGCCCCTCTTGGTGTCAGGGTGGGACCACATGACTAAAGTGAATAAAGTGAAGTTGTTCAGTTGTGTCTGACTCTTTGTGACCCCATGGGCTCTAGCCTACCAGAATCCTCAGTCCATGGGATTTTCCAGGCGAAACTACTGGAGTGGGTTGCCATTTCCTTCTCCAGGGTATCTTCCAACCCAGGGATCGAACCCGGGTCTCTCGCATTGTAGGCAGACACTTTACCGTCTGAGCTACCTAACCATATGACTAGTTCTTATCAAAAAACTGAAAGCAAAAATGATGTGGATACTCCAAGCCAAGGTAAATTATCGTGTGTGACTTTCTTATCCACTTGTCCCCAAATGGAAGACACCTGGGCTACTTACAGTCAAAGGACAGAGCCACGTGTGAAAGAATCTGGGTACCTGAATTACCCATGGGAGGGGAGCTGCCCAGGGGAGCCAGGCAGAGAACCTGCAGTGTGAGAAATAAACCTACTGTGTTAAGACATTGAAAATTAGGGGGGAGGATGTTACAACAGCTAGTTTTAATTTTCCTAACATACCCTCCAACTCTATTGTGTTGCAATCTAATTAGATTTTGCACAAAAGGAAACTATCTTGAGGGGAGGGTGCGTGTTTGAGGAGAGGCAGGGAAGATTAGTCCACTCATTTTTTGTGATTGGGAAGATAATTCTGTTCTAGAAAACCATCTTATCAAGATTTCCTTTAAACTATTTTGTTACACAAAGGGAGCCTGATGTGGACAATCTCCTATTTATCGATGGTTCAAAGCTCAGTCTTTGCGACACCATGGACTGTAGCCTCTGTCCATAGAATTCTCCAGGCAAGAAGACTAGAGTGGGTTGCCATTTCCTTCTCCAGGGGATCTTCTCAACCCAGGGATCGAACCCCAATCTCCCTCATTGCAGGCAGATTCTTTACCATCTGAGCCACCGGGGAAGCCTATTGATGGTTAAAGATACCATAATTACTATTGAGTTCTAGCTAACAGGTGTTTTGGAACACAAGAAAGTTCAGTAATCACTAATCTGGGTAAAATAATCTAAGCGGTTAACTTGCTTTCAGAACTATCCAAGTCTACATTTTGAGGTTAACTTGTTAATGGAGGAAGGTGGGCGAGGAATCCTTGATTATACCTGGTAACAGGTATCAGAGTTATTAACTGATAAAAGCTTGTTTTTGATAGCAGAAAAAATACAGAAGACAAAAGCTGTTTTTTTTTATTTAGTTATAACTCTGCAAATACTAGAAGGCAATGGCAACCCACTCCAGTACTCTTGCCTGGAAAATCCCATGGATGGAGGAGCCTGGTAGGCTGCAGTCCATGGGGTCGCTACGAGCCAGACACAACTGAGTGACTTACTTTCACTTTTCACTTTCATGCATTGGAGAAGGAAATGGCAACCCACTCCAGTGTTCTTGCCTGGAGAATCCCAAGGACGGCAGAGCCTGGTGGGCTGCCGTCTATGGGGTCGCACAGACTCGGACATGACAACTGAAGTGTCTTAGCAGAAGCAGCTGCAAATACTATTTTCTTTAAAGCTAGCATTCTATGGGAAGATAATTGGGAATCAGTGATGTAGAAACACATCAGCAACAGTTAGAAAAACCATTATTACAGTACAAATAGGTCTGTGGACCATTCTGGCCTGGACCATACACAGACTATGGTGCTGGCCAATCAAAACTATAGCAAATGCTTGATTAGCAGGAATCCGTAACAGCTGTACACAGGAATGAACATCTGATGAAATAAAATGCCTCATGGAATTAGAACTCCTAAGATTATACTTCACTACCTAAATTATTTTCATTTAGGAGCCTGAATTCAAATTGGTTTTGTAAATAAGATAATGAACTGTTCTACTATGAGAAAAATTCACTTGTAGAAATTGAAAATTTTCTATTACTAACAAAATATAAAGGGTACACAGATCTTCATCTAGCAGTGAAGTATCTAGGAATCTATTCAGAGAAGTTTTAGATAACTTTTCATAGAAAAATGGGAACATTTGAAGTTTATCAGTTCAAAGCTGATAATGGCAAACTTGTACATACAGTGCTATGCACTGCTTGCAAAGAATGAGTAGATGTGTATGTGCTGAGATGGAAAGAAGTCCTCAATAAAAGGACAGACATTGAAGATATGTATGTACTGAATACATAAGTCTGACCCTGTTGTTCTGTTATTCAAATTGATAGGCTTTGCAGAAAGAACGAACTGGGAAATTTAAGGATTAGTTAATGAGTTAATTCCGCAGTGAGACTTTTCTCTTAAACCCATAGCATATCTATCTATGCTCCAAGGTCACTTATCTCCGAAACATCTTCTCCCTGGAACATCTTCCCCAAATATCATTAAGGTTTAAAGGTGATCTCTTCCAGGTAATCAATCTCACTGCTTACATTCTAAAGAATTCTCATTTATCTACACACCTCTTACCCTTCCTTGAAATCTTACAGGCATTTATAATCAGTTCCAGTTTTTATCTTAGTGTCTTACCTACTTATGTCAGGTTCTATATGTTTCTCATTTTTCAGGTAGTAGAATTAGGTAGTAGGATTCTTGTGGAAAGGAACCAAGACCTTATTCACCTTTGTGTCCCTAAAAGGCTCAACAAATATTTGCTGAATTAAT
Organism: Muntiacus reevesi; assembly: GCF_963930625.1. NCBI lineage: Eukaryota > Metazoa > Chordata > Mammalia > Artiodactyla > Cervidae > Muntiacus > Muntiacus reevesi. The sequence goes on along the minus strand of NC_089249.1, from coordinate 146,516,684 downwards.
GGGGGCATTGTTTGTAATCAGCATGTATGCTGCTAATAATTTAGACAGAGACCAAATGATTCACCACTTTATTTTCAAAATTATTTTTATATAGAATCTTTACAATATTTCCCTTAAATTTTTATAAGATAAAACCCCAAAGTTTAAAACCAGATATTTTATGTCACAATTTAAGTACAAGGTGGAGAATTCACTTATTTGGAGGAAAAGGTTTCATAATTGTACAAACATTAATATTTACAATATTCTTTAATACAGATATACACAACATGGCATCATATTTAAATGTACAAAATGGTTTAAATTATATTTTAGTACAGAACATTCCAAGATTCAAACTAATAAAAGAAATTCCATAAACACTGATATTAATAACATTTGGGGAAAACAACAGCAACAGGGTTATCAATAATCATAGTAAACTTATACATAATACACAATTTACACATCAAATCCATAAATTTAAAGATATATGTGACCCATCTATTTAAATCATGCTAGAATCTAAATATTATTTTATAATTCATATAAAACAAATGTTCTATGGTAACCTATGAAACAGGAATACAAACTATAAGATCATAGTTAACATACTTCTTAATTCCTAAGATAGTACTCCAGGAAACCTCAAAGATGGAAGATCTGGCTTCTTTTTTTGGCAGAAATTAGGAGTTCTTATGAATATATTCATAAATACAGTCAAAGGAATAAAACAACCCACATATCATGAATTAATTTTACCTTCTCAGATTTGGTTTGGTATAGAGCCCCTGGCATAATCACAGCTTCTCTGGGATATTTGACTTTCTCCTGACTTAGCTGGGATAACATACTTACTCTTTGCCTTGCTCTAGAAAAGATTTAAGGAAGCTTAAAAGAAAAGATTTATAAAATACCAGAAAGCCCAAATTATAGGTTAAATGAAAAAACAGAGTTTGGGGGAAGAGCATGCTTAAAAACCATTTAAGAAAAGGTAAGGATTTAAGTTAAAGCATATTACATTATTCTCCACAGTGGTTTTCTGGAAATATTGCAAAATATGATATTAACTTGTAAGAAAGCTATTAAACTGCTGTAAACTGGAAATGATCAAATTTCTTTGTTAAATGCTGTATTAACTCTGATGGAACAGATGATGACACAGATGTATGTCTTTTTATCTTTGTGCTTGTGTGAAGTAAGTTTTCCTAAATGTCATAATGTGTGACTCTAGATTGAGCCTCTAGCTCTGGGTGGAGAAGAGTATAGGTAACACCAACTGTGTGTGTCCTGAGATGGGAGCTGCCTTCCAGGTGGCGTAGGGGCAGAGAGAGCATCAGTCCCAGGGCCTCCTGCCTGTATCGGTTTCTCCAGGTCCTCCAGCTCAGTTCAGGAGGACCCAGCAAGAGAAGCAGGAAGAAGGTAAACTGCGGAGCAGGAGGCCCACTCAGGGTGGCGGCCGAGGCCACAGGCTCCTCGCTGCCCAAACAATCTGCGCGTCACAGCCCTTGCCCCACTCGTGTGGGGGAGGAAAGTTACGGAGAGAAGGCTGGGGCAGCACTAGTCCGCTTCTGGGAAACAAGAATGCTTCTGTTCAACTCTATTCGTCAGACCTTGCTTTCAACACATGACAATGAAGGATCTCATACCTACACACTGACAGGTGACAAGTGAGGGAATGGGGATGGAAAAAAAGAGCTTGAGGGAAATGCAGGAAGAAAAAAAAGGTGGCAGGAGCCGTGGCTCTTATTAAGTATTAAGAATCAGAACAAAATATCCACCTGAAACCTAAAATTAGCCATTGCAGCCCATCTTTCTTTGGGGAATGAATGGTTCCAACCAAGTCCTGAATGTTGATGGAGTCAGTAAAGACCAAAGTTCATGTCTGTGGATCTAAAGCCACAGGAACTGCAGTGTTTTTGGCTGTGTGGCAAAGCTCTGCTACGGTTTGTGAGGTCGGTTTATAGGGGAGGGGTAACAGAATATAGGTAGGGCCAACTGAGCTATTAAGCACCAGGTCTCATGTTTATAATACATTTAGAGGCCCTCCCAAATGTTTTAATTTCTTTTAAATTTATAACACAAAAAACACTTTCAGATGGAAGGATGTATGCATATACAATATTAAATTCATTTTATACAAATGCAGTTGTAACACTAATTTTTAGTAGTTTTTCTGTGGAAGAAGACGGTCAAAAAGGCAAAAGTGTCCAAGGCCCACGAAAGTTATAACACAGCACTGAGGGCCAATGACCCAAGGCTGAAATTAACAGGGGACAGCCTCTGATCTTGTGGATCTGATTTCACTGATTTTTCTGTTTTTGAATATTACTTTGGGATGAGACTGTAAAAGAGAAGTAATTGTAATGTCAATTTCCAGTAGGCAAGCTGGAAAAAGAAAAAAATAAAACAAAACAAAACTAAGCTCATCATTTTATTGTCTTTGCACAAAAGTAAGGACCAAATCAGGATGAAGAGACTCTGATGTTTTCAAGTCCTATCTCCACTCTGTAAACACTGCCAGAGATAGGTTTCCCTCTGAGACCCTGCCTCTTAAACTTCCACACTGCCACTCAGGCCGAGCCTTCCTGTGCTTCTCAAGGCTTGACTCCTACTGCCCTCAGCAGGCCAAGGTTGGCAGTGATAGGAATGTGGGCACCGAGAGCTGCAAAAATGTTTTAAGACTATCATAAGAAAAATGTAAAGGAATGAATGAGGGAGGAGGGGAGGAAAATATCACAGATTATAATCAAAATTACATGATGTTAAAAAAAATGAAAGGTTTATACTACAATGTTAACTATGGTTTCTGTTTTTTAAAAATTATCTTCTAAAAAGATAAATGTACTCTTACCATCAGAAAAAAACAGTAAGTATTACTTAAAAAAACTGTGCTCTCAAAGCATTAAACTCTGAACAGTACCATGTTTGAGTTCCTCATAGTATGGCTTAGGTTACTAAATGCAGTAACCCACAAGCATGCAGAGGACCCAGACTGAGAACAGAATTCTTAATTTTCACTATTTTCCAACCCCAATTCATCAATATAACAGGGAAATGTCAATTAAGAAAGCTAATTAATACCACTTTCTAGGATCTGTTCCTGAGGTATAATGAAGAAAACATGTCAGAAGGAAGAGTACGAAGGAATGAAGCACTACCTGTTACAGAAGCGCACTTTCTGCCCCTGAACTACAGGTGAGGAGCCTGAGGTCCAGAAGGTTACGTGATTGTCACACAACAAAGCTGGTAAGAGAATTAGGTAAGAATTCAGGTTTCCTATTTCTGGTCTACAGTTCTAATATCCCTGGTCCCCAAAGTAACTGCTTTCTTAAGTTATGTTTCACTGTTTATCCTAAACGCATATAGAAAAATGGAAAATACTACCACTTTCCTTAAAAAAACATTTAAAATTAATTTTGGAACTGTACCACCTCAAAATATAAGCTCCAGGTTTGTAAGTCCCACAATTAGAATGAATCACAAGATTTTAGACCTGGGAGGATGCAGGGAAGATAATTTAGACCTCAGTTACACATGAATTTAGGCCCAGAGAAGGCAGACTATATTCCCCCAATTCACAAGACTGAGTCAAGGCCCAGATCATCTAAAACTAGCTCATTGCTCCTTCCAATACTGACTTATTTTCCTTGGATATTCATTAAACCAAAAAAAGGCGAAATTATAGAATCATACCCAGATTAGATGCAATAAAACTGATGAAGATGACGCAAGACCTTTCAGTGGCTCAGGCTAATGCACTTGAAAATAAACTCGAAATATCTGCAATCCTCTGGAGCAGGGTTTGGAAGACAACAGCCAGCAACCTGTCTTTTGTGAGGCTCGTGAATTAAAAATGATTTTACATTTTGAAAGAGTTGTTAAAAAATATAAAGAATAATGACCGACAGAGATGGTATGTAGTCTGCCAAGCCTGTTATTAACTGCCCCTTTACATAAAAGGTCCACTGACCCCTGTTCTGGATTCAGCAAGTATACAAAACTGGGCTGAATACATAATATGTCCTGGAAGGATTTTTTGTTTTTAAAATCAAACCTGATTTATTTAAGCTTTATTGTAATTTGCCTCTTTCTCCTCATAGCAGGTAGTAAGAGGAAATATAAAAAATCTAGTTTAAGGGTTATGATTACCTGTGTTCTAGTTAACTAAGTTTTATCACAAACACTAGTATAAGTGGCACCTATATTTGAAGCTAATTATACTATGTATCTGAAAGCCTGACAAAATGTTACAGTTGACAAAATGGCATATCCTATAGCAGTGCGGTTATAAAGTAAAATGGAAGCAAATCTGTAATTAAAAAGCTGGTAATTTGATTCTCTCCTTTAGGTCCCTTCCCCAGGCCTCCCCTGGCCTCGCATAGCATGTTGTTAGATTCATTAAACCAGCAGTTCTCAACCATGTTCATTCCTTCAGTGACCACCCACCTGTATCTCATCTGCAGCCATAAACAAGCCTCACAAAACACATGAAGAGGATGGAACTGCTCCTAGTGAGACGTGAGACAGCAAAACTGGAACGACTAGTTCAGGGGAGGCAAAAATTCGAGACACAATCCATTTCTCAACCTGCAGACAGCAGGGAGGCGGCCTCCAGTTCAGGCCCCGACTGGCCGTGGAGGACTGAGCGTGCCGGCCGACCCCACCTCACACAATACTCTGAGCACCACACATGAAAACAAGTCCAGCTCTCTCTCTTGCCACATGGTGTATGTGGCCAAGTTTGGATTTCATGAACTAGCAAAAAAAAAAACCAAATTGTACCACGGTTAAACAATAATTTCAATGTTATAACTCTGAAAGTAGGATCTACTATGTCAAGACTAAAATATCTTACTTTAAGATAATTACATTAACAATTCCTTTTGCCCCACAGTACAGTTCTCTTCAGCCACTCCATTCTCTGGCTTGCTTTGGTAACTGGAAAGGAATAAATTTTCTATTTGAGTCAAGAATTCTTCAGCAATGAAGCAATTAGTCACTTTGCTCAGAGTTTTCCTCAGACACTCCAAAAGCTAGTTGAAAAGAAAAGTTTTATATTTAAATACACAGAAGTACAAGAAGAGGGTTTGCATTACTCATTTTATCCCTTTCCAAATCTCCTATTTTATAGTGCTTAAATTAGAAACATTCTCCTTAAAAGAGGCTGAGGATAAATTTGTGTTTAATAATCACACAGCTGAAGTGTAGGAAACCATTGTTGAGGAATGCTTAGGTTAGTTCTTTCTGATTTTATATAAGGATATAAACTTGAGCCTGTATGTATCATGCTTTCTACAAACTTCTGGATTTGCTTTTTAAAGTAGTTTCATTTACAAAGCAAAGAATCCTATGGGATAAAAATCTATGTACATTAAAATACAAGATTCTACCATTTCAAATACAGGATGCTAGAGTCTAGTTCCTGGGAAATGTGTATATTCATCTTCCGATAGAACAAAGAGAAAGTGACTACAATAGGAAGGGGTAAAAAATATTAAAGAAGAAACTTAATAAGTTAAAATTTTCTATTTCCAAATTGTTACCAAAAGAAAAAAAAGAAAGGCCAATCTTGCCAATCTCTCAATACACTCATAGAAACAAAACTAGAAGTGAAGTAAAATAATTCAAGACTCTTATTTTCTACCAGAAGTTAAGTAAAATGACCATTTAAATTTGTTAGATTTACACTACCACTTTTAAAAATGATCAATTGTTAAAGCTAAATGGAAACATGGTGCTTTTGAATTTAATAAAATAAGAAAAATGCTCTCCATTGTGTACAATAATAATCAGCCAACATTGACAAATTTTGTTCTAAAACAATATTATTTCTATATGCAAGCATGAGCAACAAAACACATTACTAATTATCTCCTAGAAATTAACTTTAGAAAGGAAAAAGCAATAAAAGAAACACACAGAAAATGCATCCACAAAGCATCAGGCATCATGGGAAAACACATCAAGATGAACAGCTTTAGAGTCTATGAACAATGAAACCAATTAAACTGAAGGAGGCTTACTTTCTGCAAACAAGTCAGGTCAGAATCTCGGCGAAAGATCTTATCCATGGGGACACTGCTGTTGGAAGAAATATGAAAACAGACCAGTGAAACAAACACTATAAACACATTAGTTTTGTAATAAACTATCACTGATGCCATACATCACAATTTTATATTTAACTTGGGCTTTCCCTAAAACATAATTTAATGAGAACACTGCAGATGTGCAACCCTTTCAAACCACAGCACATACCTCCGGGATAGCCTGTATTTTTCTATTATCCATCTTGTCTTTTCAAACACTAATTCCCACCGAGGTTCTTCTAACATCTGTTGTACTTCAAATTTATAAGGTAAACCTAGAAAAGCATAAAGAAGCATATTTTTACCAACTATTCCTTGAATCTCCAATCTCCTTTTAATTACTTACAATTCCCATCAGTCTTTTCACAACCGCAATTTGGCATAGCAGCTAAGCAGCACTTTAAATATAAGAGGCATTCATTAATTATGCACTGCCTGGCTGAACTTGGTCCATAAACCCTATTAATGCCAAACAATTAATAAAGAAAAGTAATAGTGCCATTTGCATGACAATTCTATGCAGGGAACTGTGACAGGTAAGATGATCATATAAATCATCATCCAAACCACGAGGCTTCTGGAGGGAAAGCGGGCACTTATATACACTTGTGCCAGAACCACAGGCTTAAACAGGAATTGACCTAAGCAAACCAAGCTATGTTCCATCCCACTGACTTTTTTTAAAACACAGGTTATCAACACAGTGCTATAAGATAGGTAGCATTATTCCTATTTAACACAAAAAACTGAGGCTGGGATGGGTTGAACAAGCTGTTTCTGCTGGTAAAGCGAAGAGCTTGGATTTCAGCCTCCAGCATTCTTGCCTGACTGTGTGTGCTGACCTAAGACTAGCCAGGGAGGGACTAGATTTAATTCTGGAGAGGCAGTACACTCGGGTCACAATAAACTCTGGAGGAAACAAGTCCAAAGGATATATATCACTTACATAAGTTAGAAAGGAAAAAATACAAAGAAATGAGCCTACTTAGAAATTTCTCATATATCCTTCAAAATCCCCGTGTAGTTATATTTGCGATATATTTAAAAAGCTCAGGTGATTCATTACCAAAGGCCAATACAATAATAGTAACAATAGTATAATGCTTACTATGTGCCAGGCTTTATATAAAGGTATTATAATTAATTAATTAATTAATTTGGCTGTACTGGGTCTTAGCTATGGCATGCAAGATACAGTTCCCTGACAAGGGATTGGAACTGAGCCCCCTGCATTGGGAGCATGGAGTTCTAGCCACTGGACCACGAGAAAAGTCCCCAGAGGTACATTTTGTATGGATGTAAGGCTACTTACACAACAGTGGCTACAGGACTAGAAAAGGTCAGTTTTCATTCCAATCCCTAAGAAAGGCAATGCCAAAGAATGTTTAAGCTACTGTACAACTGTGCCCATTTCACAAGCTAGCAAGGTTATGCTCAAAATCCTTCAAGCTAGATTTCAGTAGTACACAAACCAAGAACTTCCAGATGTATAAATTGGGTTTCAAAGAGGCAGAGAATGAAAGATCAAATTGCCAACATGCATAGGATCATGGAGAAAACAAGCGAGTTCCAGAAAAATATATACTTCTGCTTCATTGACTACACTAAAGTCTTTGACTATGTGGATCACAACAAATTGTGGAAAATTCTTAGAGATGGCAGTACCAGAAAACCCTACCTTTCTCCAGAGAAACTTTCATGTGGGTCAAGAAGGAATAGTTAAAACTGGACATGGAACAATGGACTGGTTCCAAATTGGAAAAGGAGTATGACAAGGCTAAATACTGTCACCCTGCTTATTTTACTTTTGTGCAGAGTATACCATGCAAAATGCTGGGCAGGATAAATCACAAGCTGGAATCAAGACAGCCGGGAGAAATTTCAACAACCTCAGATATGCAGATGATACCATACTAGGCAAAAAGTGAAGAGGAACTAAAGAGCCTCTTGATGAAGGTGAAAGAGGAGAGTGAAAAGGCTGGCTTGAAACTCGACATTCAAATGAAAATCATGGCATCTGGTCCAATTTCTTTATGGCAAATACAAGGGGAAAAAGTGAAAGCAGTAACAGATTTCCTTTTCTTCGGCTCCCAAATCACTGCAAATGGTGACTGCAGTCATGAAATCAGACGATGCCTGCTCCTTGGAAGGAAAGCTATGACAAACCTAGACAGCGTATTCAAAAGCAGAGATATCACTTTGCCAACAAAGGTCAGTCTAGTCAAAGTTATGGTTTTTCCAGTAGTCATGTATGGAAATGAGAGCTGGACCATAAAGAAGGTTGAGCACCAAAGAACTGATGCTTTCAAACTGTGGTCCTGGTAGAGAATCTTGAGAGTCCCTTGGACTGCAAGGAGATCCAACCAGCCAATTGTAAAGGAAATAAGTCCTGAATATTTACTGGAAGGACTGAGCTGAAGTTGAAGCTCCAATACTTTGGCCACCTGATGAAAAGAACTGACTCAATGGAAAAGACCATGATGCTGGGAAAGACTGAAGGCAATAGGAGAAGAGGGTGGCAAAGTATGAGAAGGTTAGATAGCATTACTGACTCAATGGACAGGAATTTGAGCAAACTCTGAGAGACAATGGAGAACAGCGGAACCTGGTCACAAAGAGCCAGACTTGACTTAGTGACTAAATAACAACAATAAAGGCCACTTACATGAACTAGCTTGGAGAAGGGAATGGCAACCCACTCCAGTATTCTTGCCTGGAGAATCTACGGACAGAGGAGTCTGGCAGGCTATAGTCCATGGGACTGCAGAGTCGGACATGAATGAGCAACTAATACCAACACCACATGAACTAGCTACCAGTATTAGTCCCTTTTTTTTTGATGACACTGAGCCACAGAGAGGCTATTAAATAATCTGTTCTTGGACTTATTAATACATAACTAACAAGAAAGAGAGCCAGGATATGAAGTCAGGCAGTTTGGCTCAAGCTTATGTTCTTAACCTTTACATCATACTGCCTCTCAACTTGCATTTTTGCCATCATAAAGCTTTTCAAGTAAATAAAATGCCAGCAAATCAGAAGGTACTAGGGAAAAAAAATCATAACTATACTTCCATACAATGTAAACATAATTTGTCAGTATGCTCTAAAATGGCTTTTTCTCCCCTTTTTTTTTCCAGGTGTATGGAAGGAGAGAAGGGAACAGCATGATGATAGCTGATTTTTTTCATTTCTCAATTCTCTTCCATTTCATTTTCCCCCTCCAAGAACTTAAGAAGAGTGACACATTATAGTACATAAGCTACTACCGAAACTCCTTTTGTGATAACAATCATTTACTTGATATGTTTTCATTACCTAGTAAGAACAGGCTACAGCAGTAATTTTACCTACCTACTTTAGACTTATTATTTACTAAGCACTTACATGCATTACTGACAGTCTCTACAATGCCTCGTAAGCAAGGTAATAATTTTTTCTCATTCTACAGATGTGGCAAAGGAGAATGAGCAATATTAAGTAACCTGCCCTAGGTAAAATAACAAAAACATATCAGAGCTGGGATCTGAATTCAGGTAAGCAACTCTTATTCTTAATGGAAGTAAAAAATGAGACTAAAATAAAGGCAAATAAATAAATGCATTTTCAGTCTGTACTCATAAAAAAGAAAATACACACACACACACATTTTACATCTCCATTAGGTAATGAGTATTTTATAAGTTAAAAAAAGGCACTAAACCAGTAAAAATTTCCTTTTGTACTGATTACTTTTGATAGGCTTATTATTTTTTAAAATTGAGGTATAATTAATTTATAATGTGCTATTTTCAAGTATACAGCAAAATGATCCAATTACACATATATGCACTGATTATTTTTATCCACTTAAGTGTCAGAATAAAACTAATCACTAAGTATATTTCCTGCCTATTACAAGTAGAGAAAATGATTAGCCATTAGACATAAATTAATGAATAAATGAATAAACAAATAAATATGTCAAGCACCCAGTTCAAAGTAATACAAGGTATCCCATGGCTTGTGAGAAATTTTAATTAACTCTTGAACCAGAAAGTTTCAAAGAGGAGCAAAGGACCAAGGATTAAGACCTAATAAGCAGTGTTAACAATGGAAGAGGCGGCTCTACTCAAGAGAACTTCTTGCAGTGATGTTTACATGGACACTTGTGTGCTGTCTGACAGTAGCTTATGTGAGCCTCCAGCACTGGGCCTGCTAATCTTTTGGGTGATTCCTTCTCATTTGGGGTAGTTTCTTCACACACATGCAGTGGTCTTTATCTTGCTAAATACTAAATTTGAACCTTCTACACATCTCTGGAGTTTCTCCAGGTGGCATTCTACTCTCTGGTACTCTGTCCTACAAATTTAGTTGCCCTGGTCTCCTTAGTCTTATCTCAATCATGTCAACTCAGAGTCAGCTAGACTCTGGGTGAGTTTCTCCTCCTTGTGCCATACCTGGAAGTTCTTTTAAGTTAATAAGCCAGGGTAACTTGGGCTCACTTTTATGCTTCCCATCTCTCAGCAATCAAATCCTTCACTGCTTGATATTATAAATCCCATTGTTTTCTATATTTTGTCCAGTTTTTCAGTTGTATCAGACAGGTCCTTGTTACTTCATTTCGCCCAGAAGTAGGATTCTAGGAACTAAATTTTAAATTTCATTTAATTCTAATTAATTTAAGTCATCATATGTAGGCCACAGGTGAATGTATTAGACAGCACAGTAGAGATTCACTCCCCAAATCTAGTAGTATACGATATTAAAACATGATTTAAACTGAGAACAATTTTACTGTGATTCTTCCTTTTGTAACTTTCTATAAAATTATGCTGGGGTAAAGAATGATACATATACACGTGTGTGTGTGTGTGTGTGTGTGTGTGTGTGTGTGCACGCGCACACGTGCGCTATGTTCAAAATGGGCATTTTGGAAAAAGTTAATGTCAATATTACTCATTCAATAAAACTATATAGAGTATTGACCACTCCTTACATGTAAGGCAAGTGATTAGGTGTTACAGGAGACACGAAGATGTAGTTCCTCCTCTTTGGGGCTCACAGTTTAGTGAGACAGGCTAAATAAATTATAATAAAAGATGAAAATAACCATGAAGGCAGGAAACAAGTATTGTAGGTGCATAAAGAACAGAAACTAATAGTAAATGAGATAGAGGGTAGTGGTGCTGGGGTCTTTACCAGAGAGAGGGCATCTGAGTGACATCATTAAGAATGAAGAAACTAATTTGTTAAATCTACATTACGCCAGGCGCTGGGCTAGAAACTGAGAGTAGAAAAATGAGTACAATATAGTATCTATCGGAGAAGGAAATGGCAACCCACTCCAGTATTCTTGCCTGGAGAATCCAAGGGACGGGGAGCCTGGTGGGCTGCCGTCTATGGGGTCGCACAGAGTCGGACATGACTGAAGTGACTTAGCAGCAGTAGCAAAGGAAAATGCTGTCTCACTGGGAAAAGATCTGTTTGCTTCTTTCCTACCCAACATTTGGTTCTTTCTACCCAGTGGGTTTCTATCATGGCCACCGTGGGACAGGCCAGCCTGGATTACTCCTTTGCTGATTCTGAGTCTCATTTCACCAGCCAGGTTTAGACAGAGACAGCAAATACATTCTGGAAACTAATCAAAGGCCATAACCCACAGGCCTCTTGGAGAGCGAGAAGGTGACTGGCAAGGACCAGAGAGTAAAAATGAGGCTTGGTCAAGAGGAATGACTGTGGCTCTGTCCAGTCAGCCTTGACAAACTCTGGGCTGGCTCAGAGGCTCCTTCTTTGAGTGCATCTGAACCATATTGTTCTAGCCTTCTGGGCAACTTGCCCTGGCTTGCTCTTGCCACTTATGTCAAAGACCATATCGCCATGCATCTGTAGTGGTCATCTTCTTCCCACATCTCTGCTGGTCTCTGATGCTATCTGGTTATTCAGATTCTGGGACTGAGAAGAGAGAAGAAAGCTGAGAATTCAGCATTGACTTGAAACAAGTTGTGCCAGAGGTTATAAACTCTTTTATTTCGGTGGCACACTGGTTTCCCTAAACTTCATGAAAGGCCAGAAACCATGAATCTGATGACTGGACGAAATCCAGGGGGAAGCACACTGTCATATCAGGGGGGACAGACGCAGCAATGTTTATGAAGGGGGCACAGAATATTCTTTTGCGTCATAGGACAAGATATGGGTTTAGTCTAGACGCAAGACTGTTCTTTCCCTTCTTGATAAGGAAAGCTAGCAGAAAGTTTATTTAAATCACTTCTTGAGCTTTTATCTTTTTGACAATATACTGGAGAAACTTTGAAAAACCAGTTCCAGCTGATACACACATACGTATTTTTTGATAATGTAAATACAGCAGCCATATGTTAATCCACCCTGCACTGCTTTGAGTGAATATGCTTCAAAAAAACCTTTGTTAAGAGAGAAGGCTTTTTTCCCTCTAAACAGGAATGTAAATGTCTATTTTACTAGAAATAACAAGCTTTTGTTTTTCTTTAATGAAAAATGAAATACGAGATAGGCTGATGATGAAGTATTTGTCTTGCAGACTGGGCATTTTTATTTTTAAATATGGTCCTCATCCCCTCCCTGTAAAGTCCCAGCATGTTACAATAAGGGTTGTAGTCAATATACAACCTGGTTGGGAAGAGGGGTTTTAGAACCCAGTCCAATCTTTATTTTTTTAACAGAAGAAGAGTCTGAAGCCCAGAAAGATAAAGTGACCTGGCGAAACTCACATATTTAGTGACAGAAAACTTAAAACCTGGACTGGAAAACTGTCCAGTGCTGTGTGCCTCAGGAAGAAACCAACAAATTAAGGCCTGCTAATGAAGGGCAGGCAGCAGAGTGATACCAAGGACAGATCTGCAGCAAGGGTAGGGAGAGCATGAAGACAAAAACAGGAACCTTACTGGTCTGTGGCTTATTTAGGTCTAAGACTTAAATGAACAATTATGTTCTTCCAAGAATAGTTTTGAATAGTTTCTACATAGAGGGCTAAGGATCAAAGGGAACAAGATAGGAAGGCAGAGGGGGCAAAAGTAAAGCAATGGTTTTCATCATTGTCATTAGCTGATTAACTCAAGTTTGGTGAAAACCCTACCCTGAGTCACAGGAGGGGATTACTATTTGCTCCATGTCTTTTTTAAAAAATTAGTGAATGTTAAAAGAGTTTGCTCAGGAGACTGGGGGAGCTGTGTTTTAGTGGACAGGAGTCTAAAGTACACTGGAATTTACTAAGAAACCTGCTTGTAAAAATTATTACTTATTGCCATTTTCTTACAAAAATATATTTTGGAAAGTTGTATACTGTCAATTAAACGGCTTTCGTCTAAAAAAAAAAAAAAATATATATATATATATATAGTATCTATCTTCAAGGGGCTCATGAGCTAATGGGAAAGAAAACAATGTAGAGTGACAGCATCCATAGAGTATAGTCAACTAGAGCAGTGGTATCAGGATGAAAAGAGAATATGCTCTAAAAGTTAATTGTTTCCTCTAATGTTTCACTTCTATCTGCATTCCCATCTTAAACATTCCTACTTTCTTGGTCTAATTCCCTATCCAGCCAGAACTGATTGGAAGAGCAGTGGACATAAGCCCCAAAGGAACCAAGTCATGATGGGCTAAACCAACCAAATTCTTTGAGACAGATATAAAAATAAGCACTGTTGAGCCTAAACTGGGAGATCATGGAGAACTTGTGGTAGGGTGGTCACTGTTCTTTTTATCTTTTTATTCATTTGAATGCCATTGCAGAGAAAGAAAGTGTATTTATCAAAAAATGTTCAAGAAAACAGAAGAGATTTTATCTGTTTTGCTTACTGCAATGTCTCCAGGACCTCATATACACACTACTTGGCCATAAGTTATCTTTACATTGTAATGTTTTTGCCCAGTGGCCACGGTAACACAGTGGGGATTTTACTGTAGAAGGAAATCATAAAAGGAAAGAGGGTGGCTGTACTACATGGTATGTGAACACTGATTCCCTAGCTGAGGACACAAATTTTTCCATCAAATTGCTCTGCCTAGGTATAAATTCTGTGATTTGTAAGATTCAAAAAACTGAAAGTACAAGTAGAACTGTTTTTGTTGAAAACTTACGATAAGAGCCATCTGGGCTAATTTCATCACTTATAACCAGGCAGGTAATCTGAGAATAAGGTAAAGGATTATTTCGATTATAAGGACTAACAATCATCCCAATGAACTTTGCACCGCCTCTGGAGAAGTAACTCTACAATTAAAAAAAAAAAAAAGTGTAATTAGTTTCAACTACATAAACTTAGAAATCAGTATTTATCCATACCAACATTTTACACACCCAATAGAGGACAAGGGAATGCAAAGGTGTGTTAGAAACTTCACTTCCAAACAGCAACTAGATGAAGTTTATTCCATACCCTAAACTCTGCAGGCCAAAACATGTCCAACCCAACCCGAAAAGATCACCTGGCTTACATAATCGACATTTTCCATGAATATATTTATAAATTAAATTCACTACCCCTCAGCTGTAATCTTTACCAAAATGGTAACAAGTTACAATCAGTTGCCAACAGCAAAAACACCCAGATAGCAAACAAAACTGCAGAATAAAACAAAACTTTTTTCCAGAGATGCAAAATACATGATATTTCCAATTATTTCAGTTGTATCCAGTCTCTGTTCTAGTCAGCCCCATCATTTTTAAAGGCTCTGGGAAGAATTAACATTACTATGATGGTTTGTCTGTATTAAACAAAATACATATATTACTCTTGTAATTACTTTGCTAGAAATGTTAAAAGCGTATTTAATTAATAGAAAATAATGAGAGGGGAGAGAATGTGCAATTATTTACAGACTATACACACAAAGACCTATAAACACACCTGGTATTTGGCTTGAGTGTCAATATCTCGTAAGGAAGGATTAGGGTCAAAGGCAGGGTGAGAATGGTACCATCCGATAACACTATAGCCCCTGACAGCCAAGGTTTCCGAGGCTTGTGTTTGTGAGACAGGATCCATCTCACACTGCAGTCCCGTACTCAGACTGTTACATGGTTCTGCTGCACAGACCTATAAAGATTAATCCTTAAATGATTATACTGAAATCCTGTTAATTCTACACAGAATTCATACACAGGAACAGAAACTTTTTAAAGCCAAGTCTTTTATTTGTCTCTATCGTAGCTAGCCTTTAACTTGCAAATGAATTACTCTCCAAAAGTGTGGCTATATGCTAGGAACTCAAAATCCATTTTTCTACTCAGACAAGTGAAGTGTTGGTCAGTTCATATTAATGTTTGTAAAAAGTCATTCAATGACCCCTATTATTTATGGTAATTTCTAGCAAATGATGTATACTGAGTTTCAATTATAAGGCGGCCTCTTAGGAGCTGAAGCTTTTACTGGCGAAGGCAATATGGAACCAAGGCCTGAGAGTTCCCTCCTTCACAGTGGAGAAGGGAAACAGGTGCTCAATACATGGAATGTTCAGTCACCTCCAGGAACACATAACTTTCTTTCTCCTTTAAAAAAAAATATCTACTTATTTGGCTGCATCAGGTCTTAGCTGTGGCACGCAGGCTCTTTCGTGGCTGTGCGTGGCGCAGCGCATAGGCTTAGCTGCCCCGTGGCATGCGGGATCGAACCTGCATCCCCTGCATTGCAAGGCAGATTCTTAACCACTGGGTCCCCAGGGAAGTCCCAGGGAAGAAATAACTTTCTACATTTACATATTCTCATTTATATCATAAAGTTTATATGTTAATTATATCCACTGAAATCTATAAAAACACTTGGTATAGCAGCAAGACTAAATAATTTTTAAAATGTTAAGAGAAAACTTACCTCAACTATTTTATCAGCTTCTGAATATCTTCCTCCTAACAGACCAATCACTTCTGCCATAGAAACATGAGCATGCTAAAAGAAATACAAGATAGACTTAGTCCAAACATACAAACTAAATCCATCTGACAAAATACCAGAACAAATCTCACTCATCATAGGAGAGTCATTTACAAGTATGATAATTATACTTTTCTAAAATGAATTAACACAGTAGAGGAACCAGATGCTAGGCTCAGCATACACAGACTTAGGATTTAAGACCTATCTTTACTGCTGGCTGAGAAACTGAACCAAACATTCAAACACTCCAAGATGCCATTTTTTACATTTACAAAATGAAGATACTGTTTTGCTCTCCCTACACAGGAAAGGTATCATAAGGATACAAAGTAAAACTACTCTGGGTCCTCCTATAGAAAAATACCATGAACACACACACAACTATTGGAGATCTCAGTAGTTTAGTACAAAACAAGAAGTCTCCAAATTATAAGAGTTGTGCTTTGTTGCAGTTATCTAGAAGGCAGCAGACAAGGATACTAGGAAATTAAAATAGGGTTAATGATGAGAAACAGTCTGCAAAAACTCACATTAATTTATTTTCTCTAAAATATGGAAACATGCAATTGTTTGGCTTTTCTCCAAAAGAAAAGACTTATTTTTAGATTCCTTGTAAAAGAGGATAGTTAAGATCCAAAATACACGTCTTCCATACTCTCTCTTATGCCTGCAATAAAAATACACAAGAATGGAAATCAGAATAACTAAGTAAACACAATGTAATATCCTTACCAAATCCATTATTAAAAGTGCTTCTGAAGCTACTTTCACCTGAAATGGCTCCTGAAATATAAGAAAAAAAAAATGGGGGAGCATAAAAATAGAGATTTTATTCTTTCTAACTGGAATGTCCATCCTTTTCTCCTTTATCTATCACACCAAGTTCTCACTACCAACCAAGGCTCAGCACAAATCAGACTTTTAAAGAAATATATGTATAATTCAAAGCCCTAGCATGGAGAAATTCTTTCTCATTTTCCACCTGTATCACTCATCTGACCCTTAGTGTACCCTACCTTATCCAACCTTTCATATACACAAGCCTTGCACACATAGAAAAAGAATATTTCATGTCAGAGAGGAGGGTATTATTTATGGTCATTCTGTGATGAATGAATAGTACCTGCTTTTCTTCACTGAAAAAATGACAAGGTATCAGTTGGAAGGGATCAAATGAGCTGGAAAAGGAAAAAGAAAAGAAAATCATTCCTAATATAATTTCAATAACATAATTTATTTACAAATTTGAAAATGTATACCAATAATCTAAACCTAAATTCTGTTCAAGTGGAAAATAATAAACTAGGAGAATTTATGATATAACCCTTTGGAAAGAAGCATGGTTCTTTTGAACTTGACTAAAAATTTGAGAAACAACAGGACCTTTGAGAAAGTAATTTTCTTGTCTTAATTTCTTTTAACACCCAAAGAGAACATTATAAATGGTCAGACGTGTCCTACACTGAAAGCAGGTTTCAATGAAAACCTAACTCTGACATAAGATAGGAAAGGAAGTTCAAAGACAGACGTTTCTCAGAAACATTTCTGTCAGTACAATGTGTTCAGGATAAAGGAAGCACTCAGTAAATCTTTGCTGAATGAAAAATGACAAACAATTCTGTTAAAGAAATTAATGTCTATACAAAGTTCTGTGGTAAACCATCTTTTAAAATGAAGTATAAAAGATGGAAAAAGGGCCACCTAACCAAAGCTAGATACAAAAACGTGTAAATATGAGAGAAATATTAGAAAGGCTTTGACCAATAAAGAACTGAGGTTTGAGAAAAATAAAAACTCTTAGGCTACACCCAGAGAAAGCAAATAAACAAGGAATACGTTGATGTTATCAACCGGAAAAGAGCAGAACTATTTAGTTCCTATTCTACCAGACTTAGTGCTAGATGAGATACTTAGTTTTGCTGAATACTGTATTCCAAATACTGAGAACAGTAGGCATTTAAAAAGTGTTTGCTGAATGAGGAAGATGTTCAAATTAGAAAGTGCTTAATCAACACAAATAAAATGAAGAGAAAAAAAAAGGTCAAGAGAGTTAGGAAAATAGAAACAAAGCATTTACATCCCAGAGCATTTTGAAGAACCATCGTCTGAAACCACCGTCAACCCTTTTTGAGGCACTGCAGAGAATGGAAAATTACTGGAGGATCAGGAATAGGCAATTACTGGGCCTGTTTTCAAAACACCAAAAAAGAAGCAGAGGAAAATTCTAGAAAAGGTTATTTAACAACTGCCTTGCAAGCCTTTAGCAAGTGAAGAGGTGACTAAGAATAATCGGTTCATGAAAATATAAGTCATGAGAGGTACACCTAAATTTCACTTTTGATAGCAATGATAAGCTAGAAACTAGCAGACTCATAAAGACTCAGTTATTAAATGTAAGCAAGACATCTGCTATGATTATTCTTCTGCATAAGATGAAGAATGAGTTAATTGGGTTAAGTGGTAATATATAACTGATTCAACAATGATGTCAGAGGTTCGCATTATTTCAGTTAAACATTTTAATCAGTGATCAATGGTGGAAAAGGCAAGCTTATTGAAATGTTGATGATTCAAAGCTACGAAGACTAATATGAAAAAAAGTGGATCTGGATTCCAAAAGATCCTAACTGGAAGAATGACTTGAAAATTACAGTAAGTATGTTTCACATTTAGATTCAGAAAATCAAGTGTGTGGACATGAGATGAGGAGTCCTAGTTTATGGATGACTATAGCTTATCTCATTTAATTTATTCTCACAACAATTCTAAAGTTTGACTTTAATTTTAGAGAAGTGATATATAATGTAATGGTTAGGAGCACAGATTCTTAAGCCTTAATGCCTGGGTTAAATCACACCACCACTATTAACAAGCATGGGCAAGTTATATAACCTCTCTGTGCCTCTCAGTTTCCTCATCTATAAAATGGGAATGATTATATTAACTACTTCATAGGGTTGTTATGAGGATTAAATGAGTTAATATATATGATATGCTTAAAACATAGCTAACAGTGCTAATTGTTAAAGTTATTATTTTATAAATGAGGACCTTAGGCTTATAAAGGCATTATGTAACTTACTCAGGAACATCTAACTGCTGAGTATTAGGGCTCTTTCCACTGAAAATAACCAAGAGGTGTTCCTGGATATCTTGTTTTAAAAGGGACACTGACAAAACTAGTCTGTTTCATGGGTCATCTGCAAGAAGTGAGGGTCTAGAAAATCAAGGCATTTAATTTATACAGCGACCCTTAATGTTACAAACTACATATTTTATATTAAAAAAAAAAAAAAGACCCTCACTAACATTCAGCACCAACCAAAGAGGGAACTAGTCATTTCATGAGGTTACTGGTTTATAATGTCTAAGGAGTTAAATAACCACCTGTCATAAACAAGGCCCTCACAACATATGTTGGATCCTATATTTATTGAACATGAATAAATTAAAACTTTTGCTTATGGTCTCCCAAATTAACAATCAGTGAAATAAAAAAATTCTTAAATTTCAGCAGTATTTTTAAACTTAATAAGTGAACAAAATAATGTTGCAACATCAGATAGTCCTTCCATATGTTTTCTAATCATTTATGATTATTAACAAAATCATACTTGCATATTGTCACATTATACCTTTTTGTTGGTCTTGGTACTTTTGAAGGTTTACCAGGTTTGCATTTTTCCTCTTCTCTTCTTCTTGCCAACTCCTCAGCAGAGAGATGCTAAAAAAAAAAAAATGCAACCATTTGATCAAAGCATCCATCAACCACTGAAGGGAGAATTAATAAAGAGACATCACAGCATAAAGCTAATGTGCACAGATTCTGCAGAGACAACGCCTGGCTCTGCCTCACACTGGCTGGGTGACTCTGGTCAAGTTACTGAAGCTTTCTGTGTTTGTTTTCCTCATCTTTAAAATGGGAACAATAATAATAACACCACTATGATGTTACTGTGAAGACTAAATGAATTAATGCTTGTGAAACACTGAGAGTAGTGTCTAACATAGTAAATCCTACAAAAATATAAAATAAAATGACTCTCATTTCATATCTACTACCAGTCTTATTGGGTTTCCCAGGTGGCACTAGTGGTACAGAACCCACCCACCAGTGCAGAAGACAAGAGTCATGGGTTTGATCCCTGGGTTGGGAAGATCTCCTGGAGCAGGTCATAGCAACCCATGGACAGAAGAGCCTGGTAGGCTAGAGTCCATGGGGTCGCAAAGTCGGACACGACTGAAACGACTAAGCACACACTCGTGTATCAGTCTTATACTCCAGCTCATGTGAACTACATACCGTTTCCAGACTATATCTGGTATTTTCCCAAGTCTGGTACATGTCTATACCTTTACTTAGACGTTCTTTCAGCCAAGAGTCCCTCATCTACATTTACACATTTTGAGATTCTCTTGCTCATTCCCTAAGTAACAGATGAAACATCACTTCTTCTGTGAAACCTACCCTGATCATACCTGTTAAGTCAATTTTTATTTCTTGGAACCAATTTGTTGGAACTCACCAAAGGTTTTATCTTTCCTACTAGAAATGTAAATTCCTTCAAGGCAGGGACCATGTGTGACCAATTGCTGTGCCTAGAATAATGCTCAGGTGTGAGGCTGGGGGCAGGGAATAGGGAAGAGAGAAAGAAGAGAACTAACATTTATTGAATACCTGGTATATGTAAGACTTACTGATACTGAGTATTAGGACCTTCATACATTTTATTTCATTTAATTCAACCTTTGAGGGGATTATAAATGAAACCCTGAGATTCAATACAGTTACCCAATATAACGAAGCCAGTGATACACATTCATACATTCTTCCCATTTAACGTGCACTGGCTGTTCACAAACAGATTATATAGTAATAGAAGGTGTGTGTGTGCACGCATGTATATACATAATTCACTGCCTATGTTTCTTTATAGAACTATAAGTTTTGTTAGTAGATATAATACTTCAATATTTGTAATTCAATTTATGTCTAATGCTCGGAACGACATTTTAATTGGTATATCAGAACATCATTCAAGAACTGTTCACTGAAATGAACAGGGCACAACTCCCTGGCATGTTGACAGATATTTTGGAGCTAAAGACCAGAATACTGGGACAGATAATGACAGTTCTGAAAATCAGTCAAACTTCTAGTTAACTGCATCCTCAATATCTTTTTCTTTGTTGTTTATTGATGACTTTTAGACAAACAAATTAACATGGGAAAGAGACCTATACATGGAGACATATAAAACAAGTGTAATATGTGACGTTGAAGATACACAAATGTATACTGACAAAACAATTTTTACTTCTGAGTCACCTGAAGGGATCAAAGTTACCTCAAACGTCTGTCCCTCCAAGTCTTTTGCATCACACCAATTTCCCCAAGGGTCTCGGACTCTGCGTCTCCTTGTGCGCTGTTATGAAATTAAAAATAAAGCAAAAGGTAACAAGATTAGCTTGGAGAAATCACAGCACATTAATATATAAAACCAAAACGATAATTTTCTAAACATCAATTTCTCCATTAAATTATTGTAATCCCTGATCAGCAATGCCTGACTATATTTTATTATGTTCAATGTTATTAGCATTCTGCTCAAAAATAAGTGATGATTTTTGAAATTTTATTCTGATTTCTCCTTTAATTTTCATTTCCTTTCACCATATTGGAGTTACACTATAGGAAAAGAATATTTTTTAGGGCCAAGAAGAACCACCACAAAAATGACTTCATAGTAGACTAGCAAGAGCACACAGCTAGAGGTATAATAATGAAAACTAGAAGCAAAATAATTGCATCTGAGACTTAGGAATATGTATGACTAGCATCAACTCCAGCAACTGTACATGAAAACATCCTTTCTTTAAAAAAAAACAAAAACAAACAATCTAGGGTAGACATGTTTTATAGCCTAAATACTCTGAGGAAAAAAACCTGCTCTTTCATCTTCTATTCTTTTCTATTTACCTTACCTATTACCAATTTCACTTATTTTATTAGTAAAGCCCTGGAAAAGGAAATGGCAACCCATTCCAGTATTCCTGCCCGGGAAATCCCATAGAGGAGCCTGGTAGGTTAGAGTCCATAGGGTAGCAGAAGAGTCAGACACAACTTACCAACGAAACAACAGCAACAATTAGTAAAAGCCAACAAGACCACAGCATGACTCTGCCTTTTGGGAGACTTGTTGGATCACCTATTTTTAAAATAAGATGCATGCATTTTAAAACACTGTAAAACTTGTTGCCGTTTAGCTGCTCAGTCATGTCTGACTTTTCTGTGACCTCACAGACTGCAGCCCACCAGGATTCTCTGTCCATGGAATTTCCCAGGCAAGAATGCTGGAGTGGGTTGCCTTTTCCTTCTCCAGGGGATCTTCCTGGCCCAGGCATTGAATCTTCGGCTCCTGCATTGGCAGGCGGATTCTTTACCACTGAACCACCATGGAAGCCTGTAAAACTCATTAACCTCAAGAATTAAAAAAGACTAAAATATTTTGAACAGCTCTTCCAAAAAGCTAAATCTTATGGCAAGAATTTTAAGCAAACAAAAAGAAAATGGAAAGAAAAAAAGAGCTTAAAAAAAAAAAAGAGCTTAAATGTATGGTTTTAAAAGATATGTTAGATATGGATATCAAAATGAAGCAGTCTAAGACCACTTTAAGCAAAACATCATACTTCTGTGTAAAGTTTGTGAATGATTTTTAGATTTGGGGGTTTTGTTTTTTGCCTACAAATTAACATGAAACTGAATGAAGACAGAAAAGTGAATGGCCTGGGTGAAAGAAAACATCTTCTACTAGATGGCCATTTGTTGGACAGGTGAAGAGAAGTAGGCACAGCTTACTCAGCCATCATTTAGGGAGACACGGGACTGCTTACCATAGACTGCAGACGCTGGGCAAGTTGGTACGCTTCTACAGTGTCTTTTCTGTCTCTGATTCGTACTTTGTCAACTGGTTGTGGCCTGTTATACACAGCCTGTTCTGTTGGAATCCAGAAAAAACACAATAATCTATTATTTTATAGAATTATTTATCCAATGGGAAGACACATCTACAATTATAAGCCAATTTCTAAGTTTTTTTACGTATCTGTGTTTCTATCTTATTCCACAGTACACATCTGATGTGTTCCTGGTAGTTCTCACATGAAAGTAATGCTGTTCTCACAGGGAAATATCAATAAAATGAAACACTCAGGAAATGGGTCAGTTGTTTAATTTCTGTTTAAATGAGTGCTAAGCCCACTTTGCTAATTTTGGTATTCTAATACAGTAAACATGATTTCACTTTTCTTTGCGTGGCTAGGGAAGCTATGACATCTTAGTTTTCCTATAAAGCCAGTCCTGGTACCTTGTTTTAGGCAAGAAAAGACACTGAAATGAAG
The DNA here is from genome assembly GCF_963930625.1 of Muntiacus reevesi. NCBI lineage: Eukaryota > Metazoa > Chordata > Mammalia > Artiodactyla > Cervidae > Muntiacus > Muntiacus reevesi. Next base: position 146,493,313 of record NC_089249.1, on the reverse strand, counting down.
AACAGATCCCAGGGCAGACTGTAAATTCTATCTATCTCTACATGAAATGAAATAATCTCTGGTAGGAAGTTTTCTGGTTGTCTTTTCATAGACACAGAACACAGAATATACTCCACTCAAATCATGGATTACAACATTCTAATTAACTTATCACTTTCCAACTATTATAACTATTATCTTTCTTCAAAATTATGTCATGTTAATTCAATAAAAGGGCAGAATACATTAAAAATATGCATGATTTTACATTTGAGAAAAACTAGGGTGAAAGAAACTTTCTACCACAAAAAATATTTTGGCACTTTTATTACATTTAAGTAAAAAGGCACATAAATTATTTTATTTAAATACCGCTAGACAATATGTCTAGCAGTAATACAGTATTTCCAAATTAAATGGGCTTTGATTGGACTTTTTATAAAATTTCCTTTACTTGACAAAGAAGTGCATCTGTAAATCATTTCTACTACTTAAACTTAATATTTTTCCTTTAAAATCACCAATTTTGACTGCAGGTTAAAAGGAAATATGGTTTATCAACAAAAATCTGTTTTAAAACAAAATCTCAATACATTTATTCTATAACACCTTTATACACATTTATTCTATAAATGTGTATAAACACATTTATTCTATACACTTTCTGTACTCTCTATCAATACTAAATCTACTTGAATTCTGACTATCAAAGAAATTAATGGGTGCTGTAAGGATAAAAAACGTTGAGTAAAAAGATGTTGTTGGGTTTTTATTTTTACCACATCCAAAATTGATTGCTCCTATCAACTCGAGGTATGTATGAATCCGTCCAATACAATTAACATCCCCACAGTTCTTCAGGCCAGGACGTACTGAGGTCTTATTTAAGTATTTCGGTTTGCATATCTCCCTAAGAGATGGAAGTACAATTATTTTGGATGAATAAAAACATAAAAGAAGACTTCTGGGGGAAACTTTTAATACTTGAAATATTTTTAAAGTGTACCCCCTTCTCAATATGTAAATGTGTAGTAAATACAACACTAATACATAATACCCAAGTGTACTTTTTTTTGAAATAAAATACTTTTCAATGATACACTCATTAACAAGTACAGTGTGACTTTTACAAGTATCATTTCTTCCCCAACATTAAACTCCAAATGCAAGCCTCAATCTTTGAATAAAAAGGGCACATTTATAATATGTTGAAAATGCTTAGTATTAGACATTCCAAATTTTAATACATTGCTTAGGCTCATCTACTTTAACTTTGCTGGACAGCATCTTTTAATTACAAGCTATGTTATAAATGCTTAAAAGTTATATATTAGTTTTAATCATCATGCCAGTAATGTTAAGTGCTCTCAGTGGAAAAGATACTATATTCCATGCTCAAGAATCAAGAAACACCCAAGGACTGAAAGAAAGAAGAGGCTTACATAATAAAACAATTACTAAATACTTTGGTCACCTGACATGAAGAGGAGACTTATTAGAAAAGACCCTGATGCTGGGAGGGCTTCCCAGATAGCTCAGTTGGTAAAGAATCCGCCTGCAAGGCATGAGACCCCGGTTTCACTCCTGGGTCAGGAAGATCGGCTGGAGAAGAGAAAGGCTATCCACTCCAGTATTCTGGCCTGTATATAGTATACAGTCCACGGAGTCACAAAGAGTTGGATTCAACTGAGTGACTTTCACTTTCACATTCCTCACTGATGCTGGGAAAGACTGAAGGCAGTAAAAGGGGTCAAAGGACAAGATGGTTGGATGGCATCACCGACTCATGGACATGAGTCTGAGCAAGCTCCAGGAGATGGTGAAGGACAGGGAAGCCTGGCATGCTGCAGTCCATGGTGTTGCAAAGAGTTGGACACGACTGAGCGACTGAATAACAACTAAATCACCACGCTAGATGGTACAACATAAAGTCTTAGTAATGGAACTTAGTAAGAGTAGCAAGCAATTACTGAGTACTTATAACAGATGCCAGACTCAGGGTTATATACAACTCTACAAAGTAGATTGTACTATTCTCACTTTTGAGATGAAGAAATAAGAAGGTAACAGAAATTGAAGCACTTTGTTAAGGAAGTGACAGGATTCAAACACAGACTTTATACACTGAGTGTTCAGATATATTACACAACATAGAATTCCTCAATCTTTATGCTACAAATATGTATTTTGTGTCCTACGTATCAGGCACTGTTCTAGGCACAGATACAGAGATGAATCTGAAGTTTCTGAAGTTTCAGACCTTACATTCTAGTAAGTCAATAAATGAATGAATAACATATACTGTATTGTCAGGCAGCAACAGTGCTAGCAAGACAGAAGAAGGATAAGAGGATACAGTAGGGCAGAGAGGTGCAGACTATTTTAGATAGGGTGGTCAAGAAAGACCTAAGCAGAAACCAAGTTTAAAATCATAAATTCTGAAGGTCAGTGAGGGTAAAAGTACTGATCATCTGGGATGGGGGAGGATACCAGAAGTTCCAATAAGGTGGGACTTCAGTGTGTCCTGAATGAAAAGTAAACACACTACACAAAGGAAGGCAGGAAAGCTGGAATGGGCAGGGTATGCTAGAGACCAAAAAACCATCAATCTATAAACCATACTGGTCTAATTAATATTACACAAATCAAAAGGCTTTCAACAAAGAGTTTAGTATTAGTGCAGCACTGAACAAATGGTAAGGCCTCTAGAAATATCTGTTTATGATATAATGATGATTCATTCTTTCAATCTATCTCTGTATTCCAAGCATTGTTCTAAGCAGAAGAGACAAAACAATTAACAATGAACATGGAGCCTACATTTATCATGGGGGGTGGGGAGAGGCGAGACAAAACACAAATAAAAACATAATATTTTCACTGGTAAGAAAGTTCTATAAGATATATAAAATACAGGGTAAGAGAATGAGAGGGAGGAGATATGTGAGCTATTGTAGACTCAGGGTAGAGAAAGGTGGCGTCTAATCTCCCTTGAGCAGAACTGAAAGAGAAGAGGAAGTGAGATTCACCAAAATCCAGTGGGGAAAAGCATTCCAGGCAGTGTGAAAAGTCAGTCAAGGCCCAGAGTGGTTAAGTGTGAAAATAATAGGTCAAGACTGCATTCTCTGGAATCACCTCCACCTAATGTGACCTGGAACAAGCTCTGTTCCCTCTCTCAACTTCATTTCTCTCATCTGTAACATGAGAACAAGGCTGTCAAAGAGGACTAGAGATAAATACAATGTAGGGCATTTAGTAAGTATTCAATGATACTGGTTACTATTTTAATAAAATAGTCCCCTAAACAGGGAGTCAATTGCATGTGCTTTTATGGAAAGGATCTTCTAGCTACAAACAAATCTAGCAGGGCTTTTTTTATCTTTAAAACTTGAACACTTCAATTTTTTTTTTTTTAACACCGCCTCCAGTCTCTAAATACTCTGTTCTATTTCTGAAGAGAATAGGTTTGAGTTCCTGTTCAAAACATTTCTTTTTGCTTTCATACTGTTCAGCTAAATCATTGTACTGAAACAGCAATATTTAACTGGTTTCATAACTAAGGCAATGACATTAGGAAACTATTGCCATATAATTTATGCTACCCATATAAATTATTCTGCCTTGTAAATCCAAAATTCAAAGTAACAAATGAAATTTGATTAAAGTAACATTAAATTGTCTTTGATAATTTACATAGACACTTTTGATTTAGCCATTATTTTCAAGTACTTCAATTTTGGCCATTCATGCTCTTATTTCCAAAAACAAAATTAGATACCAGGGGAGATTTAATTTAATTTGTCTGTTTTAAATGTGAACTAGGTAATGTAGAATAATGGAAAGAGTGATTTACAGAGTCGAGACTTGCATTGAAGTCCTTCTTTTGTCAACAACCCGTCTGTATAATCCAAGGCAGTCCCTAAACCTCTCCTGGTCTCAAGTTCATTATATTAGAGAGAAAACACCACCTGCCTAGTTTACAGGATTTTGTGAGCACTCAGATACAGAAAAGCTCTCTGTAAACTATAAAACACTATGTAAATGTCAGGAGTGGTTCCTTATAGGTATTCTTTTATTTTGATACCACCCTCACTTAGCATTTTCCCAACCTCAATCATTTGCAAAATAACTAAGAGTTAAGAGTGAGAAAAAAAATTTTTTTCTTTTAGAATAGGGTTTTCTTTAGATGTCAAAATGCTTAATATTATGTGGGTAAAATGAAAGTTACTGGTTTTTTCCTTTGGTAATCTTCCTAGGTCAGAACAGAAGCCCTCTGTAAAGATGGCTCTACACAATTTCATAGCTCCTGAAGCAGTAACAATCATGAATGTTTGATGATGTCTTAATTAAACTATTACGAAAAATGCAAATCACTTTCAGAGCACTTAAGCCAATAAGGTGGAAAGTTTTTTGGCTTGTTCCCCATCCCTCACTAAGTAACTCAAATAAAAGGTACTGACAATTTAGAGGGTATACTGAATATATAAAAAAACTCCTATATTCTGATAAAGGAATTATTAACACATTATGTCACAAGTTCAAAGTCAAAAGCATTTAAGGCAGATTTTTAGAATAGTTTCTGAAATCAAGCCACATTAAGTGATACTATCCTTAACACCAAAGTTTTCTCTTTGTACTCCAAAGTAAACCATACACTAAGATAGACATTCTTCCCCTCTTCCAGTTCAGTAGTGTTTTCTATATCTTCCTAACATTGTCCTACGAAACTGCTTTTTAAGGTAATGATTTATCCCTTTTCTTTTAGGACCACTGACTCTAATGAAGTAACAGATGGGTTAAGATAGCTATAGATGACAACACTGCCCAAAACTTTCAAACGGTTTTACTATAAGAAACCAAGTCTTGCCTACTGAAATGTATTAATATGTTAAAGCTCTCTGGAACACTAGGACTGTAAAATACTAAATTCCGCATAGGCACATGTACATACTTTAGAGTATCATAAGCTTTAAAATAGCATCTAAAATACAATTTTTCCTTACCACTGATCCAAAATATAATTCCTAATTTTCAAATAGCGTTCTGGTGTTTTAGCTTGGCGCCCATCAAAAAACTCAGGAATTGCTTGTTTTTCTTCTTCTTGAATGATATTTCTATCAACTTCTATTTCTTGTTCTGGTGGCTTAAGCTCTTCTTCCTCTTGGCTCTCCTCCTCCATTTGGCAGGAAGAATGAAAAAGCAATTCATTATCACTCAAGTCTTTCTGAATTTCACAAGGCTCTGGAGAAGGCAACTGTCTGGCATCATCTAGTATTCCATTCCCATCATGTTTATCACAGTTCTTCATCAGCTTATCACATTTCTCATCATTTAATTCAGTTAATTTTTGGTCACCGGTGTTGTAATTTTCAGCCCAAAGTCTAATTCCTGAGCCTGAAAGTGTTTCCATCTCACCTTGCTTTATATTCTGAAGATACTCCTTGGAAGATTTAGAAATGGGATCTTCTTGGCTGTCAGAAACCAGTCCTTTACTGGTTTCAGATCTTTTATTATTAGAGATGTCTAACAAGAGATCACTGCTAAGATCCTTTTGGGGACCTTGTGAAGTCAACTCATCAGTCTCATCTGTGATGTCTACTTCTTCATCATCGGATAATTTTTCAATTTTTACAGCATTCAAGTTGGGATCAGCATGTCCCCTTAAACCTGATGGTGTCCACGCCTTTGTGCCTTCATTTTCATTTTTCATCTGGAAGCCACTGCTATTCTTCTGGTTTGGTGTTTCCTTTTCTGGACCATCTAATTTTACCTTATTAAAAATCAAGATAAAATCTCCATAATATTAACATTTTTAAAATGTCATCACTGGCACACACAAAAAATAAGATACAAAGTTATTAAACTGAGTACATGTCAATGGTATATCTTTACTGAGCTTTTTCTGAAGGGGTTACAACTACATTTTAAATGTAAAAGATCATCATTTCAAATTTCCATAAATATACTTGACTCACTCATGGTCTGGTGACTTTGATTAATCAAATAATTATGACCTACTATTAATACTTAATTTTCAGTATGAAGTTTAAAATGGGAATCTACCTCAGATCAACCATAGAGAATTAACCAAAAACCATCATACAAGATATTTTTAAGATATTGCGAAGGTTTATTTCTCAGAATATCTGATACCTCAGCAGATCATTTTTTATAATGCTAAAAACTCCTTTTAGTTAAACTCACATATATTTACTGAGTAAATTAAAATCATCTTTCATTTAAATACAAATAGAAACAAACTGGCTTTTGCATGTTCATTTAACATAGCTCTAATATTATAGAGCTTATAATTTAAGACATGACACTATCATATCTGCTATTATAAACATAAATATGTTGTAATGCAATAAGGAAAAGAAAATGAATGCTAACGAGTACATATGATTTGAAATAAAATCTTTTGTTACATGTAATTTTGAAAAATCATGCAAATGACTAACACACCCAAAATATAACAGCTCCTGAAAAGAGATTATGTATAGATCCTTTATCACAACAGACTCCGAGGATACTGTATTTGTAGTTAACTGGCTTACTATGTAGAGGAAAAGGAAAGGGTAGCAGGAGGGAAAAGGAAATTTGGACATTTAGCCTGAAATAGCCTTTAACAACCTGGCTATTTATTTGAAGTCTCTTGTTTTTAGCTTAAAATTTCAGACAAAATTTTGCATTGTTATTTCATTATATATCAATGTTTCTTTTAATATTAAAATGTACCCTTTCATCTCAAGCCTCAGAATAAAACTGACACTGCAAGAAGTCCTACACATACCAGCCTGAGAAGCATGGGTAAGAGTAACTAAATTAGGCTTATTCTGTCTCGTAATACCTTGACCTTAGTAGGCTGTTTGGAAAATGCTTTTGCTGATTAAAAGAGGAAGCAGACTGATTGATTTACAATGAATTCATTCCATTACTTACTGCCTATGACCAAATGACACTAAATTAGATAAGTCTTGTATACAAGGTAAAACCCAATACAGCTGACTCTTGAACAAACAGAGGGTTAGGGGCACCAACCCTCCATACAGTTGAAAATCTGTATATAACTTAAAGTTGGCCTGCACTTTTTGTGGTTCCTTAGTATCTGCAGTCCCACATCTGCAATTCCACCTCAGTGGATTGTGCAGTGCTGTATTACTGACTATTGAAAAAAATCCACATATAAGTGGATCAGCTCAGTTCAAGCCTGTTTTGTTCAAGGGTCAACCCAATTTACATGAAAAGAAAGCACCAAATTTCACTTAAGACACTTTCAAATTCTATATAATTATGCTTTCAGTACTCAAGCAGAACATATTAGAGAAATTCTAAACATCAGCAGTACATGGTTGAATACAGCACAAATTACTTTCAAGACTAAGGAATTAGACCGTAACTGTACATTTTCGAACACTGCAGTTTATTAGAGTTTTCAGACAGTTCTTCATAATAATTGTACAAGTTTCATTGCTATTAAAAAGATTTTAGAATCATGTTAGCATTTTTGGCCCCTAAGTTCTAATAATTCTTAAAAGTTTAATGCAAATATTTAAAAAGGAAAAAAATTTTCCAGGAAGCAATGACCTCTAAAGTGTTCTCTTTGGAATACTATTTGCTTTGTAGGATGTTTTTGAGCAACTAAAATTTGCCCTACTTAACTGCATGAAATTAAGTGGAGTAACATAATAATACCAATTTAACAGGAATACTCAATACATTGATATTTATATCCTGCTTACCTTATTTTTAAAGTACTGTCTGGCATAACTCTTCACTTGTAAAACAGTGCGACTTCCAATTAGCTTTGCAATTTTGGTCCACCTTCGGCCAAATTTAGCCTATGTTATCAAAATGGAAAAGAAATTGCTTTTGATTAGCTTAATTAACATTCCAAATTACTGCCATATTAAAAAAAAAAACTAAAATGATCTATTTTTGTTTTCTGAAGCACACAAGTCTCATATATAGTTAAGACCCTTAAAATCAAAGCCCACAATCTTCTCTTTGAATCTTGCCTTCTGAAAGCCAGATGATTTAGAAATTTCTTTTTATAGCTATCTAAATGAAGATCCATCACTTCTATGTACTTCTACAGTATGTATTAGTATTCTACATTATGATGTTAGAAAATTAAGGATAACTCAACAAAAAAGTGCATTGAAAGGGAGATGGGTTGTATTTTTTATTTTCCAATTATAGAATCAATTGACTATGTTCCAACACTAATTTCAAAAAAATTTTCTTACTCAGATTCCATATTAAAATATCTATTACATATTCTAACTTTTACACTGTTCAGATATCACAGTAAACTGACTTAAAAGATTGAATCACAAATAAAGTGATCTTCAGCCAACACCTCCCTACATCCCTTCACTTTCAAAGGCTGTGTATCTACTAACATTGAAACTGTGAAGGGAAAAACTGAGAACTTGAGGGAGCTCTGGTGTGTTTTCAAGTACAGACAGGAATGCAGTGTAATTTTAAAACTAGACAGTATTTTTAATTATCAAGGCTATCATTTGATACATAAATCTCCTTTACATTATCTCTAACACAAGATACTCTCCATTTTCCAAAGAAGCTCAACAATCTTTTTTGAGATTTCCTAAAACTATCTAAAGAAAAAAAAAAAAAATATAACAACTCAGAGAAGTTGATTTCAGGGCCAGATTTACATGCCAGAGAATCATGACTAATGGCAATAAATTGTCCTGACCTAAATGATAAACCTTAACGTACATACTTATTTCTGGTATTTAATAGAAAATCTGACATATGGACAATTTCTTAAAACTGAAAGTACTTCTGAGAAAATCAGTAAGTATAAATTAATAACTTACGATAGTTCTTAACTAACACCTGAGATCAACTTCCTGAAGATTTAGTCATCTGTATTATGTGCTAAGGGCTTCCCAAGGTGGCGCAGTGGTAAACAATCTGCTTGCCAATACAGGAGGTGCAAGAGAAGCGGATTTGATCCCTGGGTCAGGAAGATCTCCTGGAGAAGGACGGCAACCTGCTCCAGTACTGTTGCCTGAAAAATCCCATGGACAGAGAAGCCTGGCGGGCTACAGTCCATTGGGTCGCAGAGAGTCGGACACAGCTGAGTGACTGAGCACACACTGTGTAATGAAGGCCAACATGTAATTTGGTAGCATGAAGCACTTTTGGAAACAGGAAAGATCTGGATAATGTGTGACTAGTTAGGACTCTAGGGGCTTGGGCACTATGAAAATTGGAGAGGGGACACTAACAAGAGAAGCAAAGAAAACATTCATTAATTTAAAAATAGAGCAAAGGGACAAGAAGGAAAAAATCTTCCATCATTCAGTACCACATAATTTCCTACTCTCAAGCCTGAGAGAATTCAGATTACAAGCAAATGTTACTAATGGGTTACCAAGGCTGAAAATACAACCAATGTTTCCATGTATTTTTGTGGGAAAATATTTTAGGTTAAAAATATCTCTTTATATATACATAGATAGATATAGATATCTACATATGTACCTAAATAAAGACACTTGCTTTTATAGGGACAAATTATCTGTGGAAGGATTCACAAGAACAGGTGACAGGCAAAGAAAACTAAAGGTGAGATAGGAGTCAGAAGGAGACTTAACAGCCTACAACTTTAGGTGCCATTTGAGTTTTGAACCATGGAGCTAAGCCTCTATAACTACCACCAGTATCAACAATAACAACCCCAAAATTCACAATCCATTTGTGTGTATATTCTGATCTTTGATAATGGACCAAACACCAAAGTTGTCAGCAATCTTAAATATATGACTGGCTAATCAGATTATAGAAATGATAATCACACAACGGACTAAAATATCAGTATAGAAAGCATCAAAAGTAAAGGAGAAAAATCTCAGGAGATATAACCCTCAAAATAGTTTCTGTAGTTTTTAAACTATGTTTCAATTTACATTCATGAATACTACATAATATTACATAAATATTCTACATATATAATATATAAATATATATAATTTCAAAATTAATTAATATAATATTGGGTAATATGTACCTTAAAGAAAAAAATATAATCTACTATAGACAGTTAAAAAAATTCCTGCATATTTTGTTAAGTTTCATTATATTAAGGCACTTCCTCATAATTAGAAACTTGTGTATATTTTTTTTTCCATTATGCAACTGTGGACATTTAAATAGATCTCAGTGAAACATTCATGCAAAAGGAATGTTTCTGGTCTTTAACTATATCCACTAAAATATTTAGATTGTGTGCCCAAGTGCCAAAATCGGAATTGAAAAAAACTCAGCTGATCACCCAGATTGTTCCAAATATACAAGTTTTTTCCCCAAGAGAAAAGATCAGGTAATTAAATAAGTTTGCCTTTCAATCCAGGTGGTTGGTAAAACGTATAAAGATACAGTACAATTTCTTGGGTTTTATTAGTACCAAAAAAGGGGTGAAAAACTATCTAAAATATTGAGTCAAGTCTATTAATATTTTAATATTTTAGTAACTTAAGTATGAGATAAAAGGAATTCTCTCATACTACACTAAACATAACCATTCTAACTAACTACACCATTTAACTACAGAAAAACTATAAATGTGATTACTGTAATTAAAATGAAATTTTCAGTCTCTATAAATTAATTTAACCTTATAATTCTATCAATATTTGCTTCTAGAATTATTTCACTATAAATTAAAAATTGCTCTATTTACCAGCCCTTGTTCAAACAGCTCTTTTTCTTCTATCGTCCACTTTACTGAGTAACTGGCTGGTTTTGTAGGAGAGTGTACCCTGAGGGGAAAAAGAGGAATTGCAAAAAAATTTCTGAAATGGAACATTCCATATTTATGCAGCTAAAGGTTATAGATAGTCATAGGCTAAACTTAATACTTTTTGAGTCTAAGAATTAAAAAGAAGAGAAGAAAAAGCAGGCCTCAGCCTCCACCTGGGGGACCAGATTTACCCTGTCTTATATACTTCTCTAGCTCAGGACAGGAGTCCCCAAAGACATAATCCTTGGCTCGGAGTGAAGATAACACTAAAAGACATCAAAGGAAGTCAGTGTGATAACAAATTGGCGTCTTTAGATTGGACACAAAGCAGCAAATGTTAACACATCTCCAAAACCTGAGAGGCTTGTCAGAGATAAAACTGGCTCCAGAAATATCATCTGATTCTTCTATGTAAATCTGTGTAAATATCAAGCTGGAAAAGAGGTAAAAGTACTATGACATTATAATTACTGCTTTTGAAATGCAGGACATTAAGAAATTAAAAATAAAATTGAGATGAAGCCAACTAATTTAATTGACGTGAACCATTAATCTTTTCTTTAACTTCAGTTTTTAGTTGTTGTTGCTTGTTCAGCAAAATGCAAAAGCCAAAGTCTACTCAGTGCTCAAACTCTCAGTAATTACAAGTCCACCCTCTAAGGGATTATAAACATGCAAACTTAGAAACACTGAATAACATCAAACCTTCTTCAATTATAGGGAAAGGATGTCTTAATTTCTCTAGATAATTTTTAAAAACTACAAATTCAGGTTAAAGTTTTATTTGAAACAAATGAAAATTAACTGACAGGGCAACAGAAGTCAAGTCAATTCATAATTTATGAGAGGGCAGCTTAAAAAAATTTCCCCACAAATCCCTAGAAAACCACCTTTTCCATAGTTTAATAAAATTGCCTATGTAGGGCCATAAAGATTCTGACAAAAAAATAATATAACAAAATTATCTTGTAATATTCCAACATTTGTAGAAGAAATTTTGATTTTCTATTTTTGTAAATCCAAGGTCAAGAGGATTTTTCCACAGGCCAACTATAACTTCTTGTTTAATTTTCCCATTTTTAACTAATCAAGAAGATTTTAAAGTATAAAACATAAGTACATACATGATTTTTGCTGTTTTCTGCAGACTGCACCACATGAAAAAAGAAAATAAGGAAGTTTGTGAAGTTTTTAAAAATACAATTCAGACTTTTAAAAGTATTATAAATTGATTTTACCTCTTCAAGTAATTTTTGTCATCTTCCTTTTGATCAAGCCAGAATTTTCCTGGAAGTGACTTACTGGATAAGTAATATCTGTATAATTATTAAAGAAACTTTTAAAACAACAATAAAGTCCTATAAGTTCTTATGCAATCTGTATAAAGCAGACACTCACATATCCTGAAAGTCACACTTAAACTCAAGTGAAACCAATTCTAAAAAAGTTTTCCAGGTGTGTAATAATTATAACAAAAATGTTTATATCTTATAGGGTTTTTATCTGGATTAAATATTACATGTGAAGTCACACATACACAGTACCTGCACAAAATGTGTACTACCTAAATGCTAGTTTCTCTTTCTTCCGTATTAGAAGTGGTTAAGAAAAGATATATCCTCAATATTTTATTTAAATCTTTTTTTCCTAACACATACGGAGAATTAACAGATGAATCTGATTGGTCATCTAGGATAATTCAGGAGTATCTGTTTTCATGTTTCTGAAGGTAATAGAGAAGAGTTTAGGATTGTTCTCTACCCTAACAAATAAAACGAATGTTTGGGTCAAATCTACCTCTCAGACTCATTAAACCTAGCCTATACTGTTATACTTTTAGATTCTTCACTTAACAAATATTGACTGTGTATCATGTACATGAGGCACCATGGTAGATACTAGGTGCTGAAGGATAGAAGAAAACATTATCCTTGTTTATCCAAGAGCTCACATAGCTTTTACTATCATTATTTTGTTCCCAAGTCTGGAAGTGAACCACTGACTACCTAAATATTCATTAATCTACAATGACACTGTTCAACACATTGGCCAAGAGCCACATGTGTAGCTACTGAATACCTGAAATGTGGTTAGCACAAACTGAGATGTATTCTAAGTATATAAAATGCACGCTGGGTTTCAAAGAGTAAAAAACAAAGAATGCAAAACATCTCAGTGCTTACATATTAAATGTTGAAACATATTTTAAATATACTGGGTCAAATAAAATATTATACTTAATTTCCCGTTTTAAACATGGCTACTAGAAAACTGTAAATGACATATGTGACTTGCACTAATGATCCAGGCTATAGCTGTAATGACTGAGGAGAGTTGGAGAGTAAGAAAGCCTAAAAGGGGTTTACCTATGATAATTAAAGGTTCACAGACACCCTGATAACAACACAGCAATAACTGGGAGTAAAAGGGACAGAAATTCTGGCTTAAAAAGGAGATAAAAATCCATGAAACACAGATGAGTTGAAAACAAACCACTCACTACTTATTAGAGTTATATTAATAACCTTTATAAGTCAGAAAACTTTTTATTCAATCCTTTTATTTTACATGTAAAAAATATGAATTCCCCACAATTTAAGTTGTAAATATCACAAATAGATGAAAGAAACAGGGCAAGAAGCCAGTGGCTGAACTGTGAATAATGACCTACAACTTCTAGGAGAAAAAAATCTTCATTCTATAGTTTTGTGCTTTTTACTTAGATTGCTCCCAATAACACCTATAAATTGGTAGAAGAAGAAGTGATAACTTTTACATATTCTAATTCTGAGTCGTTGGACGAATTAGTATCTCATATAACTGAAAATGGGAGGTCTGGACTAGAAAATCTGGACTCCAACTAAGGATTCTAGCTGATTTAAAACACTCTATGGGAACTCCCTGATGCTCCACGGTTAGGACTCCACACTTCCCCTAAAGAGGGAATGGATTCAATCCCTGGTCTGGGAACTAAGATCCCACAAGTCATGTGGCATGGCAAAAAGATGAAAAATAAAAACAAACAACAACAAAAAACTCTGTAATATCTGTTCAATATTAAGGTAATAAAAAGAGTTGGTTGACAACAGAAACTCAAAAGTATTGGGTCAGATCTCAGACTTAGTGGTAAAACAGAATAAGTAGGTGTAACATTATATACTAGCATTTTATCTAGCAACTAACAGTGCTAGATAAGTTTTGCATTAATGGATTTTTAACGCTGAAATCTTTACTTTCCTCATAGTCAATAAAGGATACTCTTCTTCCAACAACATTTTCTCAATGACAGCTCTGTTCTCTTCACTGATGGTGCTATCCAGAGTCCAAGGCTATTAAAAAAAGCAAGAATAATTTTTTTTATTTACTGCTTTTTGAAACCAACTTCTGTTTTGTTAAATGAAAATATACAATAATATGATTACAAATAATAAAGCTACCATTTACTGAGCATGCAGACATATCTTTGGACTCCCATGATACTTGATATGAGATAGGCATCACTATTTCACAGATGCATTGATAGAAGCACTCACTAACGTTTCAAGCGAGAAAGAAAAGACTTGAACCTTAGATTCCTAGGCTCTGGCTCCTACTCATGATAAAGTAATAGTGGCTATCCAGTATGAGCAACTATTAAGATACTATTAAGATTTTGCTAGATACCTCACCTATTAATATTTCCAAAACTCACCACAATTCCTTTTTTCCCCTTAAGCCACAATCTCTCCATACTTCTTTTCAACTCTTAAAAAAAGTAAACATTTTCAGCCAAGTCTCTTTTCCAAGCTCTATTTGGACTGTTATAACTAACTACCCACTCAAAATTTCCACTTGGATACCTAACAGGCTTCTTAAACTTCACATAGTCAAAACAAAATTTACCAAAACATAACTTTCACCAACTTCTCTCCTGCCCTCCCAATTCTGTAAGCAGCATGACTAGTCACCAAGCTATTCCAGCCTGAAACCCAGGAATCATCCTGGATTCTTTCCTTTTCCCTCAATCCCCAAACCTAATATAACAAGAATTTCTACCACCAAAACGTAATTCAAATCTGTCAACTTGTGCCACAACCTGAGGCCACGCCATCAACAAATCTTGCTTAGATCCCTAGAAATGTTTCCTAACTAGTCTTTTTTATTTTCTTCCTGCTTCCTACTAGTATGACAGGGCCATCATTTGCCTCCCCAACCTTGTCACAGCTGTCACCTCTCCCCCTTTCCTACTATATTCTAGATACAGGGTTTCAACAACAGCCTTTGTGCTGCTGTTCTTTCTGCATATAGTATTTTTCCTCTACTCTTCACATTCCTACTCCTATTTTCAACTTAAATGTCACCTTTTCAGTTTCCCTCACCATGTCTATCTCGATTATCATTGTATTCCCCAAAACCTGGCTTGGTGTCTGGCATATAGTAAGTACTCAATAGTTGTTCAGTCGCTAAGTCGTGTCTGACTCTTGTGAACCCATGGACTGTAGCCCGCCAGGCTCCTCTGTCCATGGGCTTTCCCAAGCAAGAATACTGGAGTGGGTCGCCATGTCCTCCTCCAGGGGATCTTCCTGCCCAGGGATAAAACCCGCATCTCCTACAATGGCAGGGGGTTCTTTACCGAGTCACCAGGGAAGCCCAAGTACTCGATAAATAACTGTTAAATGAAGAAACGAACCAGGCAACAATCCCCATATTTTAGATGAAGAAACTGAGGTTCACAAATCTGAAAACTGGTAGAGCACCAATTTGTACCGAAATCTAGCTGGCTCCAAAGTTGTTTCCCAGAAGGCCATTTTTTCAGTCAAAAGAAAAAAGAATAAATTCCTTCTATTTTTAAGTTAAGAAAAAGGTTTCACTATATTACTTCTGTGACCACTGAGAACTAGCACCAAGTTAAAAAAAAAAAAAGAGACACTCTGGGCACTGAGTAACAGCTTAATATCCCTGACATTTCCATAAAATACTTACAATAAGACCATTTTCAGTTCTCCATGAAGAATCGAGATAATGATCTTGTAAAAGAGATGCTGTATTTTCATCACTTCTGTAACAATTGAGAAAATAAGTATGAAAGTGAAATTATACCAGTTAATGAATACAATTTACACAGCACAGTGACTGATAGCTTTCATACGTTAAACAAATATTTAGTTCCTTTCTCCATCCTATTTCAATTGCTAAACATCAAGTTTGTTTACTTCTGTTTCTCAAGAATAAACAACTCCATAAGGAAAAAACTACCTCCAAACAGCAACCAGACACAACATATTCTGTGGCTCTGAACCAACACTTCAGATTTCTTTTGATGAATATGCACATCTATACAGGAATTCAACTTTCTGACTCTTTTGGTTATGTCAAGGCTGTATATTGTCACCCTGCTTATTTAACTTACATGCAGAGTACATCATGAGAAATGCTGGGCTGGAGGAAGCACAAGCTTGAATCAAGATTGCCTGGAGAAATATCAATAATCTCAGATATGCAGATGACACCACCCTTATTGCAGAAAGTGAAGAGGAACTAAAAAGCCTCTTGATGAAAGTGAAAAGAGGAGAGTGAAAAAGTTGGCTTAAAGCTCTCAAAATTCAGAAAACTAAGATCATGGCATCTGGTCACATCACTTCAAGGGAAATAGATGGGGAAACAGTGGAAGCAGTGTCAGACTTTATTTTGGGGGGCTCCAAAATTACTGCAGATGGTGGATGCAGCCATGAAATTAAAAGATACTTACTCCTTGGAAGGAAAGTTATGACCAACCTAGATAGCATATTAAAAAGCAGAGGCATTACTTTGCCAACAAATGTCCATCTAGTAAAGGCTATGGCTTTTCCAGTGGTCATGTACGGATGTGAGAATTGGACTGTGAAGAAAGTTGAGCGCCGAAAAATTGATGCTTTTGAACTGTGGTGTCGGAGAAGACTCTTGAGAGTCCCTTGGACTGCAAGGAGATCCAGCCAGTCCATCCTAAAGGAGATCAGTCCTGGGTGTTCATTGGAAGGACTGAAGCTGAAGCTGAAACTGCAATACTTTGGCTACTTCATGGAAGAGTTGACTCATTGGAAAAGACCCTGATGCTGGGAGGGATTGGGGGCAGGAGGAGAAGGGGATGACAGAGGATAAGATGACTGGATGGCATCACCAACTCAACGGACATGAGTTTGAGTAAACTCCGGGAGTTGGTGATGGACAGGGAATCCTGGTGTGCTACAGTCCATGGGGTCGCAAA
Source organism: Muntiacus reevesi (assembly GCF_963930625.1). Taxonomy (NCBI): domain Eukaryota; kingdom Metazoa; phylum Chordata; class Mammalia; order Artiodactyla; family Cervidae; genus Muntiacus; species Muntiacus reevesi. The sequence continues at coordinate 146,476,337 of NC_089249.1, read as the reverse complement.
GAGTCAGATACGACTGAGCAACTGAACTGAAAGTCACACTGTTTACTTCATATGAAAAGTTTGAGGAGGCCCAATCTGTGATATAATTATATTTAAAATTTGCTTCTGTATGTTTTGAAGTTACAAAAGTTTCCTAGTTAGTGACTTTTCCCAGTCTATACTTCTTACAAACTGCTATACCTCTTAGAAACTGCTATAATATAAAGTTTATTGTCTGTTTCATCCAATAAGAATGTGAGTTCCATAAGAGCAAGGACTTAGTTTGGATGAGTGCTATAAACCCAGAGCTAGGCATATAAATGATAATCAATATTTGTTGAATGATTGAATGAACAGGTAGGTGGGGTATGGATCACACAGGTCTCTAGGGAGTTGAGAGTAACATCATCAGATCTGGATGTAAGAAAAGACCTCAGAGAAGACTAGAAGAGGGTCAAAGAGACAAGAAGCAGTTAAGAGGGAATGATTACATAGATACTAGAGAAGTGACAGTAACTTAGACCTAAAACACAAGCAGTGTGAATAGAAAGAAGTGAACACATCTGAGAGGATACTCAGAATCAACAGACTCTGATAGGAGAGAGGTAAGGAAAAAGGTTAAAATCTAGGTCTCTCCCCTGCATGACTGGGTGGATGGTGCCATTTATTAAATTAGGGAACTTGAAGAGTTAGGCTGGGTAAGGAAAGTTTCTATAAAGTGAGATTGAGGAGCTCGTGGATCACGCAAGGGAAAATAGATTCAGGAAAATGGATAAATGCATCTAAAGATCAGGAGAGAGATTTGAGCTGGTGACAGATTTGGGCAATATCGGCCTGTTATTAGGTGGAATTTAAGATTAACTCTCATTTGTGTGGGTCAAAATTGGTGGAACATTGGGAAAATTTCATATGGTCCAACTTAACAGATAGAAATTTAAGTCTTGAGAGATGGAATGTATGGTTAGTAGGAGTCTTATGACAAAAATTCCTTGGAATGCTATGATTTAAAGAACAAGTAGAAGAAACAGAGGATAAGAAAGAATGGTAGAAGGGAAACAAAACATTTCAATGCATCTTCTAACCTTGGTAACCAGCACTTACCAAGGATTTAAAAGTGTGTTTTCAATTAATCTTCAAGATATCATGATCAGCTATAAATGAACAATTCAGAGGGGCATCTAAGTGTTTACTCACACCAAATTCCACATGATTAGAGTACCAACACTAGGAAGCAACTGTCACTAGACTGTAATGTTCATGCTGCTCTACAAAACTGTGTGAGGCAATGACAACAACCGTGAGGAACCAACAACTGGTTACTGGTTTCATGAGACTAATGTGACTATAAGTGCCACCAGTAGACTTTGGGCTTAGACAGAATAATAAGAGAAAGGAAAGGAAAAAGAAAAAGAGAAAAAAAACACAATCGTAAAAATAAAGAAAAACCCTTGGAAAAAGGGGAAGAGTCAGTGCTCTCAGATAATCTTTAGTGTTTCCAAGGGGAGTTCATCTCTTGAACTTCAGGTAAGAATCCCTCACACTTATTTCATACACTTATTGTGGAAAGTAAACCAAACCATGCATGCAAAAGCACTTGGTCAAGATTAACTTAATCTACACAAATGTGAAAGATTGTTATCAAAGGCTTTCTGTTCATTTGTATAGACTTGTACTGTTTTGCCTAACATTTGAAGGAGACTTAGTTACTCCTCATTTTTATAGTGTTTTAAATTCAGGAAAACTTTAAAGGGCTCTATTTCAGTCCCTCATGGGCAGGGTTGGTGCTCTTCTTCACAATTTACAAAGGTGCTATTATTAGGTTGGATCATGTGAAATTGTTATTTTATAGGTCAAAAATGGCCTAAGCCTCACAATTTTAACCTGGCTCAATGTAGCGACTTCTAATGAATCTGTTCATAGTTATAAGCAACATAGCTGGCTGAGTTGAGAACTAAGGTCTTCTGATCCTGACCAATGTAGGCCTCTTCTATTACTAAAAGAGAATTCTGAAAGCACATCTTTAAAACCGCATGTATCGATTTCTTTCTCTGCAAGCAAGGAGTCAAACAGCTAGATGTCTCAAGCTGGAGGCTGCTTTCTAAAAATCACACTGGCCTGCTCTGCAGGAACTGGTACTAAATGGTGACCTCGCACTGGGTCCTCAAAATACCATCCGTGGGTGGGACGGTAAAGAACACAACACTTACAGAGCACCTCTTACACTAGAGCACATCCCCAAATTATTTCATTTGATCTTCACAATAACCGTATGAGGTACATAACATGATAGTCAGCTTACACATGAGTTGTCTGAGGCCCAAGGTCACACTGCTAGTAACTAGCAGGGTCAATACACAGCTGTCCAACTCTTAAGTCCCACTCCTTTCTTTTAGATCACGCTGCCTGTCGGGAAGTTTTTCACCACTGTCCCTACCTAAATGAGGAAACCAGAGGCTAGTAGAGATAAAACGACAAGCCCAAGGTCACACGGCCTGCAAGCGAGGGAACAAGAATTCCTAAGCTCGATTCCGTCCAGGGACTGCCCTTGTTCTAATTATTTTTTGGGCGGTGACAAAGGGGCGGGTTCTGGGGTGGCAGTAAGGGAAGAAGCAATCTAACCGCTTAAAAGTATACAATGTGCCAGGCGCGATCAGCGCCCTCACAGGATCTCGCTAAAAGGGAAGTTCCACGCTAGTCTACGGTACCCGCCCTCTGGGTTCAAGAGGAGCCAACAAACGGGATGGGCGAGGCGCGCCTCTCTGGCCGGCAGGAGACCCTGGCCCAGAGGATGGTTTTCCACTCCCCCGGCCCTTGCCGGAACCGCGGCCTTTATAGGGTACCTCCTCACAGCCGTGCACTCCCTGGTCTCAGCAAGCCCAGTCTCTACCGCTCACCCAGACTGTGCCGCCGCTGGCACTACGTCCCCTTCGATATCCACATCCGCCTCTTCAGCCGCCATGATGGGACCTGACCCCAGCCGTCCTCCCGAGAGATCCCGCGAGAGGTGGAGGGCCTGAAGGCGGGGCCATGTACGTCAAGGGGCGGAGTCGACGCCTAGGCCAGCTCCTTCCAAGCTGGGGAAGCGGGGTTTCAGAGAAAAGAGGCTAAGGAGTTCTGGAGTTCGATCCTTTTGGCTTTTGTTGAGGAGTAGCTCAGTGCTAAAGAATCCGGTTGCGATAGGCCAGTTCGATCCCTACATTGGATCCTCTGAAGTAGGAAATGGCAACCCACTTCAGTATTCTTGCTGAGAAATCCCATAGACAGATGAAACTGGCAGGCTACAGTCCATGGGGTCACCCGAAATAGTCAGGCACAACTTAGACTAAGCTTCAAAAAAGCCTTGGCAAGCAGCCCAGGCTTGGGATTTGAAGAGATTCTGCTCTTGCATAAATTCTTTGGCGCCTCACTTCTCTGATTTGTAAAATGTAAAAATAATAATCTGCTGCTGCTTAGTCCCTCAGTTATGTCTGACTCTTTGCGACCCCATGGACAGAGGAGCCTGGTGGGCTACAGTCCATGGGGATTTCTCCAGGCAAGAATACTGGAGTGGGTTGCCATGCCCTCCTCCAGGGGATCTTCTTTACCGTCAGAGCCATCAGGGAAGACCTAAAATTTTTATCTCGAGTGCTGAAAATATCAAATTAGACCTACTTTGAACTGTGAAAGTGGCAACAGTGATCCTTACCTGCTGATTTTCTTTCCTTTCTTTTTTCTTCTTTTTTAAGGAATTATTCAGTACTTATTGAAGTGCTGAGCATCTGTTTTATTTTAAAAATTAAGGATATAAATTATGATTGCATATTTTATTTTTTAGAGATCTTTACAATTAATTAAAATATCATTCTCATGACCGTTGATCTTCACAATTACACAGTGAGTTAATCAGGACTGATATTATCAGTCACAGTTCTACAGATGAGGAACCTGAGGCTCAGAAAACTGAAATGACTAATGGAAAGGATAGATAGCTGGTCAAAGACAGCTGGGAGCAGAATCTAGGCCTTTGGACTTTTTCCTGAGTGCTTACCCTCTATACATCATTTAGTTGGGAACTGTGAAAGACAAATGCCATTTCTCTCAAAGAATTTATGGTTTTACAAGAAATTAGATATTGGTCTTATGTATTATTCTCCCTTACCGTCTATCACTTGCATTATTGTAGCTGTTCATTCACTTGTCTGCCTCCACTGTTAGTTGATGAAATCACTAAGGACAGCACTGTATCTAGTAGTCTTTGCACTAGTCCTTATCCTATCATCATTCAACAAAGTGTCTGACACACAGTAGGTGCTCAATAAATATTATACTGATGAATGAGTCAATCAATTCATGGAATGAGTCCTCTTCCGACACTGTCGTGAGTTTTTTCCATCTCACTTTTCTTTATGCTCAAGCCATAGATGAGCTGTATTATGAATGTGACGACAGAAGATGAGGGAAAGTTTTTCAAAGAGGAAGATCCGATGTCCAGTGCTCTGAAACTGTATAGTGCCCCATCCTTAGGTCAACCTGCAGATGCTTTGTTGTTGTTTAGTTGCTCAGACATGTCCAACTCTGTGACCCCATGGACTTTTGCATGCCAGGCTTCCCTGCCCTTCACTACATCCTGGAGCTTGCATGAACTCATGTCCATTGAGTCGGTGATGCCATCCAACAATCTCGTCCTCTGTTGTCCCCTTCTCCTCCTGCCTTCACTCTTTCCCAGCAACAGGGTCTTTTCTAATGAGTTGACTCTTCACCTCAGGTGGCCAAAGTACTGGGGCTTCAGCTTCAGCATCAGTCCTTCCAATGAATATTCAGGGTTGATTTCCTTTAGGATTGACTGGTTTGATCTCCTTGCAGTCCAAGGGACTCTCAAGAGTCTTCTCCAACACCACAGTTCAAAAGCATCCATTTTTTGGTGCTCAGTCTTCTTTATAGTCCAACTCTCACATCCATACATGACCACTGGAAAAACCATAGCCTTGACTAGATGGACCTTTGTTGGCAAAGTAATGTCTCTGCTTTTTAATATGCTGTGTAGATTTGTCATGGCTTTCCTTCCAAAGAGCAAGCGTTTTTTAATTTCATGGCTGCTGTCACCATCTTCAGTGATTTTGGAGCCCAAGAAAATAAAGTCTGTCACTGTTTCCATTATTTCCCCATCTATTTGCTATGAAGTGATGGAACCGGATGCCATGATCTTCTCTTTTGAATGTTGAGTTTTAGGTCAGTTTTTTCCACTCTCCTCTTTTACCTTCATCAAGAGGTTGTTTAGTTCCTCTTCGCTTTCTGCCATAAGGGTGGTGTCATCTGCATGTGAGGATGCTTTACCTGTTGCCAAAGGACTTATCCAGTGACCAGTTCTAGTGGTAGCTGGCATGCTTGTAACAGAGTAGGCATTCTGAGGTATTTGTTGGATGTGATTTATGGTAAGTTAGAAAGATGGGCATGCCCAGATAATCAAAAGAATATAGATGCCTTTTATCGATCTTTACATAGCAGGCCAGATGGGAACCTTGGATAATCATGATATCAAATGACGTAGACCATGACACAGAATACCATAAGGACAGCATCTCTTGCAACAGGGAACTGAAGGCTTTCTGGCCCAGTGCCACCATCAGTAGGCATTAAAATATACGTGGAAAGAAGGAAAAGAAGTCCTGCACAGAACGCAAACATGCCCCAAGGCCTCTAGATGTAAAGGCCTCCTAAATAGGGGGACTAGCCTGAAGCCTCCCTACACATAACCCACACTATGCTCCTACTTTGCTGACTTATGTGAAACAGGTTCTGTTAGGCTTTAGCCCAACCCCAAAGAATCCACCTGCAATTCAGGAGCTTCAGGAGACATGAGTTTGATCCATGTGTCCAGAAGATCTCCTAGAGAAGGGCATGGCAACCCACTCCAGTATTCTTGCCTGGAGAATCCCACTGAAAGAGGAGCCTGGTGGGCTACAGTCCATGGAGTCACAAAGAGTCAGACACAACTGAAGCAACTTAGCACTCATGCATGCACCTACAAAATACAGCTATAACCCCACATGTAACCTCAGTGGATTCCTGAGGCCCCGTCTATTATTTAAAATTCCTTGTTCTAGAGTTCTGAAAAAAAAAAAAAAAAAAAAAAACACCTCTGCAATTTGTTTAAAGACCTATTTTCTCACCCTTTTGAAAATAGAATAAAAAATTCAGAATTCACAAATACTTATATTCCCACTGTACTCAGTTTTAGAGAAATGGCATTAAACAAGATGGACTCATTCACTGCTCTCATAAAATCTACCAAACATGCAATTTCAAGATGATGTAATAAGTTCTATTAATACATTCTCCATCCTTCTAGGATCAGAGGGGGTGGCACTTATCCCAGAATAAATACTCTCCTATACCACATTTTTGAGGATATTGATTAGTTAAAATTTGAAAGGATTGCTCTAGATTCTAGGGACGACAAAACAGAAGACCCTGTGCTAATGTGGAGAAAGAACCAATAGGAAAAAATTAGAAGAAGTTGATACTCACACAGAGCTTAAAGACAGGATCTGAAATGGTGAAACTGTTTCTGGTAAATTTAGCTATATCTTCCTTTCCCCCGACAAAAAAGCTCAAGAGTAGTTATAAGAATACAAAAATAAGTAAGCCAGACAAAGACAAATATCATATGATATCGCTTATATGTGGAATTTTTAAAAAGATATAAATGAAGCTATTTAAAAAACAGAAAAAGACAAACACAGAAAACAAACTATGGTTACCAAATCAGAATGGTTGGGGAGGGATAAATTAGGAGGTTAGCATACACACAGTACTAGATATCAAACAGGTAACAATTAGACACTGCAAAATAAAGGATTACTGAACTTGAGCATATAATCAAAGAGCTATCCAAAATGAAGCATACAGAGAAATGAAAGCACTTTTAAATAAGCAGAAAAGTCAATGAGCTATAGGATAACTTCACACTCAGTTCAAGGCTCTGAAAAATGGATGGTAGGGATCAGGAAAAGTATTTGAAGGAAAAAAAGGAAAAATTTTCCAAATTTCAGGAAAACTATAAACTCACATATCCAAGAAAATCAAAGAATTCTAGGTGTTAGAAAACATAAAGAAACTATACTAAGGCCCACTGTAATCAAATTGCTCAAAACCAGTGATAGAAAAGCAAACTTTTCAGAGAATAAAGGCACATTCCCTACAAAGGAAAAAACATAAGAATGACAATAAATTTCTTGTCAGAAACAAGGAAGCAGGAAGAAAGTAAGCCAACATTTTAAAATTACTGAAAGGAAAGAGGCAACTTAGAGAACTATATATCTAGTAAAAATGTCTTTTAAAAATTAAGGCAATGTTAAGCCTTTTTGAGATACAAAATCTGAAAGAACACATCATCAACCTATCTACTACAAAAAATGTTAAAGAAAGACATGATAGAAAGAAATGAAGTGATATGGCAGAAAGAAATGATAGTTGGAAATCTGAATCCATGTAAAATAAGGAAGAGTACAGGGAATGGTAACGACATGGTAAATGTATAAGATTTTTTTCTTTGTATCAAAACCATTAGTGTCATTTCAGGGGTCTCTGAAGAGCTCTGATACCCTTGTCTTTATATCTCAGCGCAGAGAAGAATTGAATGAGAGCAAAGCGGTATATAAAAAATGATTTACTAGAACAGGAAGCTTGTAAGGCTTACACGTGGGTGGCTAGAAATGCCACACCCTGAGAACTTACTGGGCTACAGTTTTACAATCAAAGAGAAAGTAAAGAGAGGCAGAAGACCTTCTTTGTCTTTCTTGACCTTCTTTATCTTTCTTTTTTGGGGTGCTCCAAAATCATTGCATATGGCAACTGCAGCCATGAAATGAAAAGACGCTTACTCCTTGGAAGAAAAGCTATGACCAACTTAGACAACATATTAAAAAGCAGAGACATTACTTTACCAACAAAGGTTCGTCTAGTCAAGGCTATGGTTTTTCCAGTAGTCATGTATGGATGTGAGAGTTGGACTATATAGAAAGCTGAGTGTCGAATTGATGCTTTTGAACTGTGGTGTTGGAGAAGACTCTTGAGAGTCCCTTGGGCTGCAAGGAGATTCAACCAATCCATGCTAAAGGAGATCAACCCAGAATATTCATTGGAAGGACCGATGTTGAAGCTGAAACTCCAATACATTGGCCACCTGATGTGAAGAACTGACTCATTGGAGAAGACCCTGATGCAGGAAAGATTGAAGGCGGGAGAAGGGGACGACAGAGGATGAGATGATTGGATGGCATCACCAACTTAATGGACATGAGTTTGAGTAAACTCCAGGAGTTGGTATGGACAGGGAGGCCTGGCGTGCTGCAGTCCATGGGATCGCGAAGAGTTGGACATGACTGAGCGACTTCACTTTCACTTTTCACTTTCACACACTGGAGAAGGAAATGGCAGCCCACTCCAGTATTCTTGCCTGGAGAATCCCAGGGACGGGAGCCTGGTGGGCTGCCGTCTACGGGGTCACACAGAGTCGGACACAACTGACATCAGCAGCAGAGCGACGGAACTGAACTGAATGTTTTCATCATCAGCTCCTCCTCCAGGTTGAGAAGGGGAGTTCTCTTGTCCCTTTGTGGTCAATCTAGGTCCACAAATTACTGTTTTTTATGTGTGTGGAGAGCATGTTCTAGGAATCATTAATGTACTGAGCTCACTGGACAGTATGTGGGTCTTACGCAACCACTGTTTTATTGTTTGGGGGAATGTCCTTTGCTTCTGTTGCAAGGTTTTGTTGCTACGCAAGCCTGCTTGGTTTTGTGGTTAAGCCAATCTGCTTTCTTGAGTAATTATTAACTTACAGGGATCTCCTGTATTTTTCTACTTACAATCCCCTAGTGGGATTAACTATTTAATTGCCTGTTTTGTCCCTTCAGTCTGTTCCTATCAGTATTTAAATCTCTTTAAAAGAGATTTGACTGTTTAAACAAAAGTAATTACAATGTAATGTGAGATTAATAGCATATATATGAGTGAAATATATGAGAACAATAATATAAAATCTCAAAAGGGAGAGATGCAAGTGCAGGCATACCTCAAAGATACTGCATGTTCTGTACCAGACCACCACAATAAAGAGAATATTACGTGAAGCGAGTACACAAATTTTTTGGTTTTCCAGTGCACATAAGTTTTGCTTATACCATATGGTGGCCTATTAAGTGTGTAATAGCTTTATGTCTAAAAATATATAATTTAAAAAATACAAAACAAAAAACTATTACAATAGTAACATCAAAGATCACTGATCACTATAATAAATGTATAATAATATTGAAAAGTTTGAAATATTGTGAGAATTATCAAAATGTGGCAGAGAGAAATGAAGTGAGCAAATGCTATTGGAAAAATGGTACAGATAGATTTGCTTGACACAGCCTTGACACAAACCTTCAATTTGTAAAAAAATACAATGCTTGTGAAGTGCAATAGAATGAAGTCTGTCTGTATGTTATTGTGAAGTTATTTTATAAAGTGATATAATATCACTTGAATATTCTGTCATTGTTACATATTAAGGTTGTATAGCATAAACCCTAAAATAATCACTATAATAACAAAACAAAGTTTGAACATTAACAATGAAAATTTGTTTGTTATTTGTATCATTTTCTTAAGCAATAAAAGGAAAAGGTTTACAGGCATTTATTTTCTGTTGAGTAAATGGTCACACAAGGCCGTGACTAATAGTACAAAACCATTACATTGAAAACATACTTAACTCTCCTCTCAGATAGCAACCTTCAGCTTTTGTGAATGATCTTCCCACAGAAACAAGAGATTGGATTGATTATGCTGATGTGAGATTTATAGATGTGCAACAGTCTATAAGTTGTTCAACGGAAGGAACAATTACCCAGACTGGTGGCCACATCAATCTTGCAAGCCTTCCTAGGAGTGGGAGCCAGCTTCTCGGGTCTGACCACTCTGCACATTGAGAAGATAAGCCAGACATTGAAGTGGGCTCAAGGAAGCTTTGACAGGTAAAACTGTCCCACGCAGCCTTCCCACTCTCTCACCTCTTTGCATTACTTTTTACTAATTTCATACAAAGAACACACTCTGGGGGTATACCCTGGTGATCCAGTGGTTAGGACTCTGCTCTTCCACTGCAGAGGGTCTAGGTTTGATCCCTGGTCAGGGAATTAATGTCCCAGAGGCCTCGCAGCATGGCCAAAAAAGAGAGAGAGAGAGAGAAAAGAGCACAGGATGAAATGACCAAATTTAACTGAGATATCTCTACATTTTCATACTATGTTAAAAGAAAAGCTTTCAAGTAATCATGTTTAGATTTTTCCCATCAAAATGAACTCATTTATTCCTGGTCCCTTTAAATTTTTTTTTTTCTTTTTTTTATTTTTCAGTGGGTTTTGTCATACATTGATGTGAATCAGCCATAGAGTTACACGAATTCCCCATCCCGGTCTCCCATCCCACCTCCCTCTCCACCCGATTCCCCTGGATCTTCCCAGCCCAACAGGCCCGAGCACTTGACTCATGCCTCCCACCTGGGCTGGTGGTCTATTTCACCACAGATAATATACATGCTGTTCTTTCGAAACATCCCACCCTCCCCTTCTCCCACAGAGTTCAAAAGTCTGTTCTGTACTTCTGCGTCTCTTCTTCTGCCCTGCATATAGGGCCATCGTTACCATCTTTCTAAATTCCGTATATATGTGTTAGTATACTGTAATGTTCTTTATCTTTCTGGCTCACCTCACTCTGTATAATGGGCTCCAGTTTCATCCATCTCATTAGAACTGATTCAAATGAATTCTTTTTAACGGCTGAGTAATATTCCATTGTGTATATGTACCATGGCTTCCTTATCCATTCGTCTGCTGATGGGCATCTAGGTTGCTTCCATGTCCTGGCTATTATACACAGTGCTGCAATGAACATTGGAGTGCACGTGTCTCTTTCAGATCTGGATTCCTCAGTGTGTATGCCCAGAAGTGGTATTGCTGGGTCATATGGTAGTTCTATTTCCAGATTTTTAAGAAATCTCCACACTGTTTTCCATAGTGGTTGTACTAGTTTGCATTCCCACCAACAGTGTAAGAGGGTTCCCTTTTCTCCACACCCTCTCCAGCATTTATTGCTTGTAGACTTTTGGATAGCAGCCATCCTGACTGGCGTGTAATGGTACCTCATTGTGGTTTTGATAATTAAAATAAATTTTAATTATTTGTTTAAAAATACATAACATGAATATAGGAAAGAACATTTTAATTTATCATGACTCTCTGCTTTCCTATAAACTGAATGAATGTCAAAGTAATTTTAGATGGGGAAAGGGAGGAAGATGAGTTACAGACAAACAGTGAATCAAAGCTAACATGACAACCTATTATACCCCGAAGAGTGCGAAAGGCAGGATCTTTTTTAGACCTCATAGGAATCCTGCAAAATAAGTATGGTCACTTTCATTTTAGAGATGAGGAAACCAAGATTCAGATGCAGTTACATAGCTGAGTGCCAGAGCTGGGATTCCAAGCCAAGTCTTTCTCACTCTACACTTACTTTGTTACATTCTCATTTACAATAGAAAGAATAGGATATTTTGCAATATTGTGTGAATTGATATTTTCCTCATTTGGTTTAAGAATAAATCACAATCAGGTTCTTCTTTTAGGTGTTTAGGCCTAGAAATGAGTAGAAAGTGTATTCTGAAGGCTGGAAACCTGTCTTGGGTTTACAAGTTTTCTGTCCCCCATTAATACACTCTATTCCCTTTGTTGATCCTAAAACAGAATTAGCAGGAGGTACCATACTTGTAAATCCTCCTGAACTTTCAGTCAATTAACTGTCTGTCTCATATCTCCACTACATTGTGTTTGAGTCCATTGGAGAGGCAGCTTATTCATTTCCTTTTCCCTCATTTCTGGTGAAAAAAGATTACTGCATTTTTTATTGAAAAAGCAGAGTATAATGGCAATATTAAGCCACAAAAAAAAGCTGGCATGTTAATATCCATGCTAATTAGCTCAGATTTGTAAAGTGCTTTAAAAGCGGGAAGTGTCATACAACTGCTCACTAATGTTATTATTACATTATGATCCAAACTGTCAGCTAAATGATTGCCAGGGATTCAAAAGAGCTCCCATTTTAAAAATAAAATGGGCAGTTAGTGGGGAGGAAAACCACTTTATCTAAATAGAGGTGAGATAATAGATGAATGCAGACATAGAATTATAGGCTACACTTGGCAAGCATTAGATATGGCTTGAATTATTCCAGGAAAGCAGGCTGCATTTTATTTTATTTTCCCTCCCCAATTCCCTGAAATCACATAAGATAGCTACTGAAAAAGCTGTTCCCAATATGTTGTAAGGAAAGTCTGCCAATGCACTTCTTCCACTTTAATTACAGTAGTGTTACATCCATCTGACATTATTTGGAAGGAAAAGAAAAGATGCCAACACTAATGAGCTCCTACTGTGTGCCAGGCATTTTACATGCATTCTTTCTTTACAGCCCTTTGAGGTAAGGAAATGGTTATTTCCATGTTCAGATGTGGTAACTAAGGTTCAGAATAGTTAACCAATTTATCCAGGAAATATAGCTTATTATCTTTTTATCGTGTCATGCTGTCTCAAAATGTTAGTGGCTCAGTCATGTCCAACTCTTTGCGACCCCATGGACTGAAGCCCATCATGCTCCTCTGTCCAAGGGATTTCCTGGGCAAGGATACTGGAGTGGGTTGCCTTTTCCTCCTCCAGGGGATCTTTCTGACCCAGGGATCGAACCCAGGTCTCCTGCATTGCAGCCAGATTCTTTACCATCTGAGTCACCAAGGAAGCAATCTCAGTTCAGTTCAGTTCAGTCACTCAGTCATGTCTGACTCTTTACGACCCCATGAACTGCAGCACGCCAGGCCTCCCTGTCCATCACCAACTCCCGGAATTCACCCAAACTCATGTCCACTGAGTCGGTGATGCCATCTAACCATCTCATCCTCTGTCGTCCCCTTCTCCTCCTGCCTTCAATCTTTCCCAACATCAGGGTCTTTTCAAATGAGTCAGCTCTTCCCATCAGGTGGCCAAAGTATTGGAGTTTCTGCCTCAGCATCAGTCCTTCCAATGGACATCCAGGACTGATCTCCTTTAGGATGGACTGGTTGGATCTCCTTGCAGTCCAAGGGACTCTCAGAATCTTCTCCAACACCACAGTTCAAAAGCATCATTTCTTTGGCACTCAGTTTTCTTTATAGTCCAACTTTTACATCTATACCTGTAAGAACCAACTCTTACATCTATAGCTGGAAAAACCATAGCCTTGACTAGACAGACCTTTGTTGACAAAGTAATGTCTCTGCTTTTTAATATGCTATCTAGGTTGGTCATAACTTTCCTCCCAAGGAGTAAACATTTTTTAATTTCATGGCTGCAGTCACCATCTGCACTGATTTTGGAGCCCCCCAAAATAAAGTCAGCCACTGTTTCCACTGTTTCCCCATCTATTTGCCATGAAGTGATGGGACTGGATGCCATGATCTTGGTTTTCTGAATGTTGAGCTTTAAGCCAACTTTTTCACTCTCCTCTTTCACTTTCCTCAAGAGTCTCTGTAGTTCTTCTTCATTTTCTATCTCACATTGGGTACTAATAGCATCATTCAGAACTGCATCTTTTCTTCTCAGCAGTTCCCTATGGAAGAACTATGCTTTTTTCTCAGCAACTCCAGTGTGGCTGGCCAGGCTTGACTCACATGCCATTCCAGAAGCCAGGTAGGCTCAGTTCCACCAGCATCACATGGAATAGGAGAAATGGTGACTCCCCAAGCAAAATAAGGGTCCCATTTCCAGAGAGAGGAGAAATGGATGCTGGATAGGTAAAACAGCAGAGGCCCTCTCTACGTTTCATGTTGCACTTCCCCTCTGTTTCCTCCAGCCTTTGATACAATCTGTGAACCACAGGCTCATGTTAACATGGCCTCTGGCAAATGATTCAGCCTCTCCAGACTCCTGCTTCTTCATTCGTGAAATGACCTATGAAATAATCTCTTATAGGGTAAAATTCTTTGATCATGTTCTTACTCATCTCAGAGACATTTATTAAACGTTGTCATGGGCAGTGTTGGAGTTCTCATAGGTTTATACATAGTTCACTGGACCACAGACAAAAAATGACCTGCATTTTAAATCTGTATCTCTTCCCCTTTCCCTGCCCATCCACATTCTCAAGGGCGCTCTGCCTCTCTCCCTCCCGCCCTCACTTCACCACTCCCTCTGAAGGGGCTGGCCCTCTCTGAACTCTGGTCTTCTGTTGCCCTTTTGAAGCTCTGACTTGGAATTGCCAGATCTGATTTTTTTTTAAGACCAGCCAGAAATCAAGATTAATTTGTGAAAAGCAATTCAGGTTTTATTTTATTTATTTATTTATTTTAGAAACAAAACAGAACAAAAAATCAATACTGTTGAACCAAACAAACACTTGAGTGGGCTACATCTGACCTGCAGTCTGTGATCATTGCCCTACATCCTTCTCTCACACAACATGTGAGCCTTCAGTGTTCTTTCTCTTTGCTTCACATTTGCCTATCCTGCTATTAAAGTCTTCTTAAGGGAAGGGAAAATGCTTCTGGTCTTCTTCTCCCTGACATCTAGCACAATGCCTGTACATAGTAGGCACTTAAAAATCATTGAATGGATGGGTGAATCAAGTGGAAAGAATAAGGCCAGAGTTTTGTTTTAATTGGAAACAAAAAACTTTATAAACACATAATCAATGGATATTTTAAATGAGAAATACATGTAGTAATTGAATTATGATCCTAACCAAAAGTACAAAACCCAGTAGAGAAGGGGAAAACTATAAACCTAAACAGATTCCCAAAGTCCCTTTTCATTACTGAGGGAGAAACACAAGAAGTTCTACTGCCTGACTATTTATTTTATAGTCTATACTTTTAGGGGGAAATGAGGGGAGGCAGAAGATAATTAAGCTGAGGGGAATAGTTTACCATGCGTTGATCTTAAAGGATTGTTGAAGATCAACATCCACACTGACTCTCATTTCTATAACTCACATGTGATAGAATTCATGTGCACAAAGTCCAGTCCGATGTCCTTCCCTTAATCATCATGGTAGTTCCATTTCTATGTGAAAAGTCAGCTTTAGTGTTGTCTCCTCACTTAACACCTTCCTGATCACTCATATACAAACATCCCCTTCTCTGCAACCCTACAGCCAATGTGCATACTTGTGTCAGGGTGCCATCTCCCTGGCCTGTAATTGTCTGTGACTGAACCTATGTCCACAGTAGCCTGGGACCTCTTTTAGGATGGGGATCATGTCTAGGTTATCCATGCCTAGCACTTAGTGAGTGTACAGTCAAAGTTTGGAGAATTTCATCAATGACATATTTTCTGCATGAGGAAGCATATTATCTCCAGAGCTTCAGGATATTCAGTTCAACCCATTAAAGTGTTTATTGAGCACCTATTATAAGTCTGGCATCGTTCAGACTGCTTGGGATATGACAATGAATAACAAAGACAAAGTTCCCTATCTTGGGAGAACTCACATCCTAGCAGAGAGGGAAAGAAAATAAACAATAAACAAATTAATTAATTGTATGCTTGTTAGAAGTGATTGAATGCTAAGAAAAATGGAACAATGGAGAGCAGGATAAGAGGCTCAAAAGTTCAGGGTGGCGGAGTGCCGCAGGATTAGAGGGGGCTGTGGGTAGGCTTTATTAGAAAGCTGGGGTTTGAGCAGAGTCTTGCAAGGGTGAGGGACGTGCCCCCCTGATGTCAGGAGAAAGGCTTCAGGTGAGAGAAACAACCAGTGCAAAGACTCCAGGTGAGAGTGTGCCTAGTAGAGGCCAGCATGGAGGAAACTGAGCAAACAGGAGAGTATTTGGAGAAGCCAGACTAGTAATACGATCACCTTTTGTAGAGTTTTAGGTGTCATTATAAAAACATTAGTTCTTATGCTTAGTGAATCTGGGAGTCATTGCAGGGAGCTAATGAGATTAAAGCTAGATTTCAGCAGTATGAACACACTGAAATTCATTTAAGATTATTTATTGAATGGTTGAAAATATGTTTTGTTTCTTAAAAATATGACACATGTCATATTTCTTCAGAAAAAAATCCCACGAAATGTAACTGATGCTTCTGTCAAAATGATTCCTTTTCCCCAGGATCATGTGTCATCTCATTTTTGTCTCTGCTGACTTTGTTTTCACTCCACCTGATTTTTTTTCCCACTACATCATAATGTATTTTTTGAGCGGTCATGTCAACTGCTTGAAAGACCAACCACCATAAAATTTCCCATTAATTTCAAATGTGTGTTTTACATCACTCATTATTGGAGAAATGCAAATCAACACCACAATGAGATATCATCTCACACTGGTCAGAAGGGCCATCATAAAAAGTCTACAAACAGTGGATGCTGGAGAGGGTGTGGAGTAAAGGGAACCCTCTTACATTGTTGGTGGGAATGCAAATTGGTACAGCCACTATGGAGAACAGTGTGGAGATTCCTTGAAAAGTTGAGAATAGAACTGCCATACAACCCAGCAATCCCACTGTTGGGCATATTCCCTGAGGAAACCAGAATTGAAAGAGACACATGTACCCCAAAGTTCATTGCAACACTATTTGCAACAGCTAGGACATGGAAGCAACCTAGATGCTCACTGGCAGAAAATGGATAAGGAAGTTGTGGTACATATACACAATGGACTATTACTCAGCTATAAAAAAGAATGCGTTTGGGTCAGTTCTAATGAGGTGGGTGAAACTGAAGCCTATTACAGACTGAAGTAAGTCAGAAAGAAAAAGACAAATACTGTATATTAACACATATATATGGAATTTAGAAAGATGATACCAATGATCCTACATGCAGGGCAGCAAAGGAGACACAGACGTAAAGAACAGACTTTTGGACTCAGTGGAAGAAGTTAAGGGTGGGATGATTTAAGAGAATAGCATTGAAACATGTACATTACCATATGTAAAATAGATGAACAGTGCAAGTTTGAGGCATGAAGCAGGGCACCTAGAGCTGGTGCTCTGGGACAGCCCAGAGGGATAGGGTTGCGGGGGGTGTTCAGGATGGGGGGGACACAAGTATACCTGTGGCCTATTCATGTTGATGTATGGCAAAAACCATCACAATATTGTAAAGTAATTATCCTCCAATTAAAATAAGTTAACTAATTAAAAAATAAAAGAAAATGTATGTTTTAAATTCATACAAGAGATCAGATTTGTGGTTACCAGAGGCAGGGAGGTGGTGAGGGAGAAGGGGATTTGAATAAAGGTAGTGAAAAGATATAAACTTGCAGTTATAAGATAAATAATACTAGGAATGTAATGGACAACATGACACATATAATTAACACTGTTGTATGTTATGTTAATATATGAAAGTTAAGAGAGTAAATCCTCTGAGTTCTCATCACAAGGAAAAATTTTTCATGTATTTTTTAAATTATGTTTCTATATGAGATGATGGTTGTTCTCTAAACTTACTGTGATAATTTTATTATGTATGTGAGTCAAATCTTGAGTAGGAAATAACAACCCTGTCCAGTATTCTTGCCTGAAAGATCACATGGACAGAGGAGCCTGACTGGCTATAGTCCATAGGGACACAAAGAGACAAGACTGAGCAACTACGTATATGAGTCAAATCATGAAGTTATATATCTTTAACAGTGTTGTATGTCAATTATGTCTCAATAAAACTAGAAGAAAAAGTACCCAAGAGAAAAAAATTAAATAAAACAAAACAACATGTGTGCTTTGACTCTATCAGGGGCTGGGGGCCAAATCTGTATGGTTTATGCTGCTTACTGTACTGGATTCATCTTGCCAGCACTGATAAGAAGTTCATACCCAATATAGAAACTGTTCATTATGAAATCAATAGGACAAATGCCACAAGGCAGAGGCCTGTGCCTGGTACTGTGGAGGTCTGATGGGGAAAGACAAATTCTGTACATGCTGAGAAAGCAAGACCTCTTCTTCATGGCCTCATTCTCTTAGCCCACCTTTTACTCCAGCTGTTGCCATGGCAACCAGCATCATTCAGGTATAATCTGATAGCACTACAGATTATTTAGTATCTCATTTTCTGTACCAGGACTTCTCTGATGCATGCACAGTCTGAAAAAGCAAGGATGTCAACATCCCATAATGACCAATAATGACCAGTGGGGAGCAGGATTTGATGCCCTTCTGTTCCATCCTACAAGTAATAATTCTGAAGTGCATCCTGTGCAGATCCTCAAATGATCTGATGGAACCCCACTTGCCCACAGAAAGGAACAAAGCAATAACAAACTTTTCTACTATCTTTGTCTTCTTCATCGTTAAACTCTTTCCAGTCCTCATGTATAACGTTTGGCACTCGGTTAAATTACCCTCTTCAAGTCCTGGTCTCAAGTCTTCTTTTCCTGGAGAAGTCCAGGCTAAGACAGCAGTGTTAGACCTGGGTTTTGAAAGTCGAGCATGAGTTTTCCAAGTATAGAGACAAGGAAAGTGCATTGCAGGCAAAGGGAAAAGGCAGGAGCAAAGACAAGAAGGCATAAACAGGGTAAGGCACATCTGGGGATTTGCAATGACTTGCTGTGGCTGAAGCCCTGGGTGTATGCAGAGGATGAGGGAAAGGAAATTACCAGTGGGAAGGTTTGTTGATTAAGATATACTTATCAGATATATTCAGCTGAGAATACTGAAAAAATCTCCCCCTCAGAAAATTTTGTTTGTTGTTCATTTTTTATCATAAGCACCTACATTGCTCTTCATCTCTGGCAAACCATGCTGAAAGTTGAAGACAAAATTGAATATGTGGATGGAAGACCAAATTCTGGAAACTAAAACTGTTCTTAGTGTGACTATTATCTTCAAGTATGTAAAACAATTTACAACCATCTTATTGTGACCAAAAGAGGGGATCCTGAAAAATGTCAGGGTGGTAAAGTAAATGGAAATGAATTGTGTATATGCATTATTATTAATTAGTAAATAGCAGTGAATTTTCATTGCTTTATTATTATGAATAAAAATGTTTTACAAGTGCTTTTGTGTAATTATTCCTACCTTACTTATTTTTATGTACCCATTAGGACTTAAATTCTTCAACTATAAATACTCTTCAGGGAGGGGTGGTACATTTGAAAAGGAATTTTGGACCTCTTTATTTTAGTATTATATTCTGATTTATACAGTAATGACCACATTGCATCAAATCTTAACTTCATTATAACGGATAGTGAATTATTTCCTTATTTTATGTGCTATTAAGAATGAAAAAGCACTGCCAATTACATTGTGACATGTTGTCAATTGTAAAATGCATCCTAATTTCAGAGATTTGAGAAAATGGGCAACTTGAATTAGATGCCTGCACTTCATTTCCTTTGCCTAACTGTGAGTTCTGGGGGAGGTGGGAATTTAACTTGTTCAACTTTGACATTTTGTCCCACTGGTACAATTCCTGGTATATGTATAGCTGATATATGTTTAACAAATGTTTTCTGAATTAATCTGAGCAGATCTCTATCTATCTTTACCCTGGTTGACATAGCTTTTAATGTCTTGCCTCAGACTAGGGCATTTCTTAGGATGTTCAGTTCAGTTGAGTCGCTCGGTCGTGTTCGACTCTTTGCTACCCCATGAACCACAGCACACCAGGCCTCCTTGTCCATCACCAGCTCCTGGAGTCCACTCAAACCCATGTTCATTGAGTCAGTGATGCCATCCAGCCATCTCATCCTCTGTCGTCCCCTTCTCCTCCTGCCCTCAATCTTTCCCATCATCAAGGTCTTTTCAAATGAGTCAGCTCTCCACATCAGGTAGCCAAAGTATTGGAGTTTCAGCTTCAACATTAGTCCCTCCAATGAACACCCAGGCCTGATCTCCTTTAGGATGGACCGGTTGGATCTCCTTGCAGTCCAAGGGACTCTCAAGAGTCTTCTCCAACACCACAGTTCAAAAGCATCAATTCTTCGGTGCTCAGCTTTCTTCACAGTCCAACTCTCACATCCATACATGACTACTGGAAAAACCATAGCCTTGACTAGACGGACCTTTGTTGGCAAAGTAATGTCTTTGCTTTTTAATATGCTATCTAGGTTGGTCATAACTTTCCTCCAAAGGAGCAAGCGTCTTTTAATTTCATGGCTGCAATCACCATCCGCAGTGACTTTGGAGCCCCCCAAAAATAAAGTCAGCCACTGTTTCCCCATCTATTTCCTATGAAGTGATGGGACTGGATGCCATGATCTTAGTTTTCTGAATGTTGAGCTTTAAGCCAACTTTTTCACTATCCTCTTTCATTTTCATCAAGAGTCTCTTTATTTCTTCTTCACTTGAGAATTTCATTATCCATCTCAGAACCCTGCATAATGTAATAAAATAGACCTGCTACTAGTCAGTATCAACAAAAATATTATGTTACCATCTTTTTATTTATACTGGGTTGAGAAGTCAAAGTGTTTGAAGATTTTCCACAGTGTGTTTTATGTATGTCTCCATGTCACAGATCATATTCTATCATGTTGTAAGAAAACCAAGGCCCTCTTTAAAAAAATTAGTTTATACATGTTTTTTTTTAAGCTGCTCAGTCACGTCTGACTCTTTGTGATATCATGGACTGTAACCTGCCAGGCTTCTCCGTCCATGGGATTTTCCAGGCAAGAATACTGGAGTGGTTTGCCCTTTCCTTCTCTAGGGGATCCTTCCAAACCAGGTGATAGTAAAAATTAATTTGAAAGTACAGATACTGTGTTAATTGTTTATATGGGAGGATGTGTTCAGAAGGCCACATGCTGTCCTTAACTATTCTAACCTTTTGAAAGGATTTACTTAGAAAAAAACTGGACATCAAGGAGTTATTCATATACATTTTCTGTGGTTTTCATTTGAGGCAGGAAGGGATTTTTCAGGGTTTTCCACGCTTTTATTTGATTTAATTTCATGCTCACCGAAGCTCATTTCCATCGCAGTCACAGACACCTTGAACTTGCTGTGATTTTCCTCTGTTAAGCAGCCCCGATGATATTTAGTTAAGATTCTTGGCATCTAAGCCCCATGTCTTGGAAACAGACCTCATCACATTAGTGAAGATTCTGGAGCATTCTTCTGACGGATCCGACTAAGCCTTTGAAAATAGACTATGACCACTAGGATTTTTCAGCCTTAATTTGGACCTGGCATAAAAGGAGCTGGGAATGTTGGAAGGCTCTGATGCCTGGGATACAATGGTTACACCTCATTAGTCCCAGAGCAGGGGCTTCTTTTCCCCCTTGCCCTTGCGGTCTACACCTTCCCTCCCGACCCAGGGAATAGACTGCCCATACGCTGGGAAGACAGTACCGTCATCTGAAGTGCTTCCCAGGAGAGTACAAACAGACGCTAACCCACCCCCATACTCCTGCTGCAGGGATTTCATCTTTATTTATATTTTGTCTGCTCACAGCTTGTCCTAACTTCAGAGCCTAGGTGGATTCTCTGAATGGAAAAGGTGATGTTTGCCAGAATGAACAGTGAATGAGGGAGTGAAAAGTGAACAGGAGGGAATTCTGGCTTTGCATTTACTGGTGTAGTGCATTTGAAAAGTCCTTGTCCTCTCTGGGTGTCTGTTTCATCATCTGTAATGGTGGGTAAGGATCCCTATCTTGGAGGGCTACTGGAAGGATGAAATGATACGAAACAAAATGAAATAAAGATAATGGAGGAGGAAAGGCTTAGCCCAGGGCATGACACATGGTAGGTACTTAACCAATGTTCTGCTGCCTCAGGCAACGGTCGTTCTTGGCTACGGCTGTGCTGCAAACACACGGTGTCTGGTTTTGACCATAACATCTGCTGTAGGTCTGTGTTCAAAGCAGTTGCTCCTTTACATGGGTACTGGCTTGCTTGTGAGGTACAGTTGAGAATGTAACCAGGGACCAGGGCTTTGGTGCCTGCCTGAGGAGGAGATCTGTGTGATTCCTGGTCATCATGGCCCTCTGCTATCAGTTGCAGCTTGGGATCGGAGAAGGCAATGGCACCCCACTCCAGTGTTCTTGCCTGGAGAATCTCAGGGACGTTGGAGCCCGGTGGGTTGCCGTCTATGGGGTCACATAGAGTCGGACACGACTGAAGTGACTTAGCACCAGCAGCAGCAGCTTGAAATGACTATCACAATCTATATTATATCTGAGATCATAAAGCCCTGCCCATGTCCTCCTGGCTAAATGAGTAGGACAGACAGACTCTAAAGCTATCGAATGATTTAAACACAAAATCTGGGGTCTGATGATCCCCCTTCAGATTGCGCAAGCAAGAAGGCTTAAAATCACACAAGAATGATACAAGGGGAAAAATGCATTCATTTCTGTTCTTGGCAAACACAAGCAGCTAATGCTTTGCTAGTCTGGTTTTCTTAAATGATCTTTACTTACAGAAGAATCTGTTGCCCAGAGAGAGTATCTGGGTCAGGAATGTGCCAGAGGGAAAGTGACTGGCAGATGCTCTGGAGTTCCGACGGCTGGGAGCTCAAAGGCGTGCCCTGTACACTGGCCTCAGAGAGAGGCTGGACTTTTAATGTGATTTTACTGTATTGCAATGCTCCATCCGAGGACCTGGAAATAAAGAAATTCCTTTGAACATTTGTCTTTTACCCTTCAGACAATATATCCCAGCAAAGGAGAGGATCTCTGCTTAGTACCCCTTATCTTCCCTCTTTCTTTATTTTCTCTCCACTTTCTTTCCCCCTTTCACCATCTTTCTCCTGCCTCCCCTCTTTGAGTAAAAATCTGAAGCCAAGTGTCAACTCAGAGGGCATAGCTCTCTGTCTTCACTTGTTATGAACTGTGTGACCTGGAGCAAATCACTTAACAGCTTTGAATTTTTTTTAAAGTATCTTGAAATTACAAGAACTGTATTTCTCATGTGTTCAAGCATTTATAAATTAACTTAATCAGATATCTACTAAATACCTTTGGATGCCAGGCCCTGAAGTGAAGATACAGGGGATGTGGATACAAAGATGATTAAAATATGATCCATACCCCCTGGTGATCACACTAGAGAATGATACTCAACTCATAGTGCTATCTCAAGAATTAAATAAAATAATGTTAAGTATTTTATGAACTGAATAGTTCATGATGAAAAGTAAGATACGAACACATGGCACTTTTTTGATACTTTTAAAAGACATAATTTCTGCCATCAAAATATCACCTTGGGCTGACCTAGACTTATTGCAGGACAAAATCACATTGGAACTTGTGGGATAAAGAACACATGGCCATTATGCTAGGTATGATGGACATTTGACATCTCCTGCAGAGGCATAAAGTAAAAAGGCTTAAATACTGCAGAAGTATCTTTCGTTCTCATGTAATAAGCCATGCATTGGCAGACCATGGCTGATGTGGCCACTCTTCCTCAGGTCACTCAGTGGCTTCCTAAGATATTTCTCTTCTTGGGGTGATCCAACATGGCAGCACCCAAGGCAGCCACCAGCATTATAGCCAAATGTCAGCCAGCAAGGCAGAGGGAAGGGGCGAACAGTAGAGCACACCCCTTCCCTTTGAAAAATTGCCCACCTCCTTCTGCTTATATTCCATGAACCAAAATTTAGAATTAGATAACTTTGCCTAATTTCAGGGGAGGCTGGGAAAAGAAGTCTTCATCCTGGGCCTCTGTCCCACCTCATATGGGATCTGTCAGATGTGTCCAGAATTCAGCCTCTTCTCACCATTTCCCTGCTCTTACTATGGACCAAGCCACCATCATTCTCCTTTGGATGACTACAATAGCATCTAACCAGCTTTCCTGCTTCTTTTCTTGCTCTCCCCCTTGAAATCTACACTCAACACAGAATGATTCTTTTAGAAGTAAAATTTTTAGCTTCTTTACTCAAAACTCTCCAGGGGCTGGCGAAACTCTCCAGGATGAGATTCCTGTTAGCTGTGACCTTCTCCCCTCTTCCCTCACCCATCCAGCCTCACTTGCTCCTTTTCTGGTCCTCTAGGTGGCAGGCACACTGTTGTAGGATGCTTTTTACTGGCCATTCCCTCAGCCTGGAGGTTCCTCTAACTCAGATATTTATGTGGCTTCCTCACCTCCTTTAAAACTATGCTCAAAAGTCACTTTCTCATAAGGGTTTACTGTGCATGCATGCTAAATTGCCTCAGTTGTGTCTGACTCTTTGAAACCCTATGGACCTTAGCCTGTCAGGCTCTTCTGTTCATGGGATTCTCCAGGCAAGAATACTGGAATGGATTTCCTTGCCCTCCTCCAGAGGATCTTTCCTACCCAGGGATCAAACACTGTTTTTTACATCTCCTGCATTGGCAGGCAGGTTTCTTTACCACTAGCACCACCTGGGAAATCCAGGGATTTACCGTGACTACCCTATTTAAAATTGCAAGTCCCATTTCCTTCCTCTGTACTATTTCTTTGCCTTATGTGTATTTTTCTTATTAGCTACATTTTCTAATATTTGGTAAACTTTACTTATTTAATACCTTTATTGTTCTTGTGTATCTTGTTTTGCTACAAAGACAGCTCCATGAACACAAGGATTTTTATAATTGATACATTCCAGCATCTAGTACAGTGCCTGGTACTTAAGAGACAATAAATATTTGTTGAATATAAGATTGAATGAAGAGATGGAATAGAACCCAGTTCTGAAATTTGAGTGCTGGATCCACTGTGCCTGAAACAAGACCAATGCTAGACTTCTATGTTCCAGACGTCAACAGATTCACTTAAAAATTTTATCTGAGAAAAACTTGCAAGAAAACATCCCTGGCCTCCAGAGAGATTTGATATAGATTGGGAAATCATGGAAGACTTCTCTAAGGAAGTGACATTTAAGCTGACACTTGAAGGATAAATAGGAACTGGCCAAACTAGGATCAGGGAAGAGGGTGAGCAGTGCAGGGAGAACATTCTAGGCTAGTAGCTGATGGAAGCCCTAGAGCAGTCAGACATTGAAAGCTCTCTGTTGATGTTGAAACGTGATGAATAACATGGAGAATGTGTGAGATGGAGCCAAGAAGTGGCTAGAGGCCAGATCATAGGAGGGTTATGAAAGCATCAGGGAAGATTTTTAATAATATTCTAAGGACAGTAGAAAAACCATTTATGGGTTTTAAGCAGGAAAGTGACATGATCTTGCGTATTTTTCTAAAAGACCACTTTGGGTAATGGGTGGTTAATGGATTGTGTGTGTGTGTGTGTGTGTGTGTGTGTGTGTGTGTGTGTATTTTGGGGAGAGTACTGTGAAAGTGGGGGAGATCAGGGATCCAGATGAGATCTAATAGTTGTTTGGATATGGGTAGTGGCAACAGAGAGTAGCAGATGAAACTGAGATATATTTTGGAGGTATAAACAACAGGATTTGGTGACAGATGGGCTGTGGGAGTGGGGAAGAGGGAGGCAACAAGAATAACTCCCAAGTTTTCTGCTTGAGCAACACAAGGGATGCAGGTGCTAGCTGCTGAGATGTGAAGATGAGCTGGAGCAGGTTGAGGAAGAAGCCCTCAGTCAGAGGCAACCTGATGCAAGATGATTCTTGAATAAATTGGACAAACCATTTATTGCAGCACCTTAAAATTCCTTTTCCATGAGGGAGAAGGAAAGACAGCACTGTGCTGTGTGTGCTAAGTTGCTTCAGTCTTGTCTGACTCTTCGCGACCCTATGGACCATAGCCCGCCAGGCTCCTCTGTCCATGAGATTCTCCAGGCAAGAATACTGGAGAGGGTTGCCTTGCCCTCCTCTAGGGGATCTTCCCAACCCAGGGATAGAACCTGGGTCTCCCACCCTGCAGGCAGATTCTTTACAGTCTGAGCCACCCAGGGAGGCCCAGAATTTATACATGTCCTCCAGTATGGTTTAAATTATCTCTAGATGACTTATAATACCTAATACAATGAATGTAAATAATTTCAAATACATTGTAAATGTTATGTCAATAGTTGTGAGTGCAGCAAATTCAAGTTTTGCATTTTGGAAATTTCTGAAAATTTTTTCAATTATTTTTTATTTGAAGTTGGTTGAATCTGCAGATGTGAAACACAGGGGTAGAGAGGGTCAACTATGGAGGAATTTATAGCTCCTGCCTCATAAGATTGTTATAAAGACCAACTAAAATCATGGATCCTGGCATGGAGTAAATGCTCAATAAATATTGGCCTGTGAGCACTTGGAGCTCAAATGAGTTTTTTGCAAAACATCCTAAAAAAGATAGAAAAATTTGAAAGAAGTATCACTTAGAATAGAGCAAACATATCTTTTCCCCATGTGTTTTCTGTTCTGTACATTTGTCTTATATAGTTACGGTTGTATTGAATTTTGTATTCTGCTGTTTTAGTCTGCTTGGGATACTATAACAAAATATGAGAAGCTGGATAGTTTAAACAACAAAAATTTATTTCTCACAGTTCTGGAGACTGAGAAATCCAAGATCAAGGTGTCTGGTAAGGGTCACTTTCTGGCTTGCAGACAGCCATTTTGTTGCTGTGTCCTTACATGACCTTTCCTCCATGCATGCTCCTGGAGAGGGAGATGGAGCTTCTTCCTCTTCTTATAAAGGTGTGCATGTGTGCTAAGTTGCTTCAGACTCTTTGTGACCTAGCCTGCCAGGTTCCTCTATCCGTGGGATTCTCCAGACAAGAACACTGGGATGGGTTCCATGCCCTCCTCCAGGGGATCTTCCTGAACCAGAGACCCAATCCCCATCTTCTGCATCTCCTGCATCAGCAGATGGACTCTTTATCACTAGCACCATTTGGGAAAGCCCTTTTATAAAGACACTAATCTCATGATGGTTTCCCTGGTGGCTCAGAGGATAAAGCGTCTGCCTGCAATGCGGGAGACCTGGGTTTGATCCCTGGGTTGGGAAGATCCCCTGGAGAAGGAAATGGCAACCCACTTCAGTATTCTTGCCTGGAGAATCCCCATGGACAGAGGATCCTGGTGGGGTACAGTCCATGGGTTCCTGAAGAGTTGGACATGACTGAGTGACTTCAATTTCACTTCAGTTTTCAATCCCATTTTGAAGGTTCCACCCTCAGGACCCAATGTAAATCTAATCACCTCCCAAAGGCTCCACTCAAATGCCATCACATTGAAAGCGAGGGCTTCAGCAAGAAATGGGAAGGGAGACACTAGCATTCAGTTCATGTCATCTGTTTTTTGTCTCAGTGTTATTAGACCATTAACATTCTTCCCATTATTTTTTGTCATTGCTTCTCCAATAAGAGTTTTACTTATTTTAATGATAATCTTACTGAGACATATTTTGTATACAATAAAATTCACTCTTTAAGGTGTTTTTATCAAAGTTGTAAAATGTGTAAGCATCATCACTGATTTTATTTATTTATGTATATTTAGCTTTAAGATCCAGTAAGGATTCTTACTTTTTTATTTTTTCCACTTTATTGAGATATAATTGATAAGCAATATTGTACAAGGTGTACAACTTGATGCTTTGATACATTACGGCAAAATAATTATCACCACAGTAACCCTTCTACCCCATCAAAAAGCTACTATTTCTTTTTTTGTGGTAAGAAAAATATAATACAGTATTACTAGCTGTAATCATAGGTTCTCAGAACTTGCTGATCTTATAAATTTTCATTTTGTAGATCATTTCTTTTATTGGGCAGAGACTTTTCGTTTGATATAGTCCAGCGTATCTATTTTTGCCTTTGTTATTTGCGCTTTCAGTGTCACGTCAGGAAATTGCTGCCAGGAATCTTCTCTATGTTTTCCTCTAGGAGTTCTGCAGTTTGAGGTCTTATGCTTAACTCTTTAATCCACTTTGAGTTAGTTTTTGTGAGTGGTTTAAAATAAGGGACAAATATCATTCTTTTGCTTGCGGTTATACCACTATCTAATTTTAGGACATTTTCTTCATCTCAAAAAGAAACCCCACATCCAGCAGCAATCACTTACCGTTTGCCTCCTCTTCCCAACCCTGCATATGTGTGTGTGTGTGTGTGTGTGTGTGTGTTCTCAGCTGTATCTAACTCTTTGCAATCCTGTGTAGCCCACAAGGCTCCTCTGTCCAAGGGATTCGCCAGGCAAGAATATTGGAAGTGGGTTGCCATTTCTTATTCTAGGGAAACTTCCTGACCCAGGGATTGAACCCCCGTCTCCTGTGTCTCCTGCATTGCAGGTGGATTCTTTACTCCTTCACCACCTGGGAAGCAGCCCTAGACTACCACTAATCTACTTCCTGTTTCTACAGATTTGTTTATTCTTGGTATTTCATATATATGGATTCATATATACGGAATGGTGCAATATGTGGTCCTTTGTAACTGACTTCTTTCATTTCGCATAAGGTTTTCTAGGTTCATTCATGTTGTAGTATGAATCAGTACTTCATTATTTTTCATTGTCAAACAATATTTCATTGTATGGGCATCCTAGGTGGTGCTAGTGGTAAAGAACCCTCCTGCCACTGCAAGAGACAGGAGAAGTGGGTTCGATCTCTGGGTTGGGAGGATCCCCTGGAAGAGGACATGGTATCCCACTCCAGGGTTCTTGCCTAGCACACACGCACATTCCATGGTATTAGTTTGTTTACTCATTCTTCAGTTGATGGGCATTTGAATTGTTTCCATTTTTTGGTTCTTATAAAAAATGCCTCTCTCAACATTTGTGTACAGGTTTGTCTCTATTATTCAAAATTCTGGGTAAACATATTTTTGCATAACATCAACAGGCAATATAAACTGGAGTTTACCTAATGGCTTTCACATTGTTGGACATTTTAGGTCATTTTCAGTGTTTTTTTTTCTGCCATTCTAAATATTTAAAGTCTGAAGTCGACTTTAATGGCTATGTCCTTATGGTTATGTTTATATTCATCGTGCTCTCATAATTAATATAATTATTTCCATTTCACTTGCTTTGTCCCCGAGGATGATAAGCAAATAGCATTTCACTTTTCTTCCTTGCTATTATCTTGGTTCCTGGTGACCGGTCCTAGAGCTCCTTGTAAAAGTGATTTGCACACTATAAATGGACTTTTTTTCTTGATCTAGCTCATAAATGACTATCCATGTCAGTTACAAGCAGAACCAATCATTGTATTCCATCCTCATGGTCAGAACAACACAAACAGAATCAGTAGGAGTCCTTCTCTGGAGCTTTTTCAAACATGCTCTGGGGAAGTAGCCCTTCAACCTCTGGCTATGGAGCTACTAGAATGTGAATGCACCACCTAGAATGCTGATCAGAAAATATGACATCATCCCATGGGAGTGAGGGACAGAAAGAGACAGCAATGATGAGGTTTGCATCTGTGGCTGCAGACTTTCCTGTGGTCAGACTCATTCCTCTCCTTTCCGGGGTTTAGCCAGTAATTGCCACCCCTAGATTTTGGGTTTAATCCACTTCAAATAGGATTTCTGAACAGAATCTTGATTTACAAATTAATGTACAGATATAACCTCATTTCTCAGAAACATTCAGATCAAATGTCAAGTGAACATGTCTACAATTAACAGCAAAATGTTATGGGTGAGTATGATTTCTCTAGATATTTTCTTATTATGCAATATGGTAGTGAGAGGATGAAATTGAACTTACACAGACCTATCCTTATACCTTGTCTCTACCTTATACCAGCTGTGTGACCTTAGGCAAGTTATTTAACCTGTAGAAGTCTCAGCCTCCTCCGTAAAACAGAGATGATAGGCCCCTTCACAAGGAGGTGGAGGGGCTTAACTAAGATAATGTATATTGCAATCTATGTTAACACATATTACTAGAGATTCATTTTCCATCTTCAGCAATTCTTTTGCCTAAGATTTTATTAATAAGGCAATGGAGGAATACCAAATGCAATGGCAAAATTCACCCATAAGCTAAGACATAAAGTTTTTTCAAATTTTGCGTTTGAATGTTTAATGAAGACAGTTATCAGAAAATTGTGTCCTTGGTACCTCTGCTTTCTTTCCTCAGAACCCTATGTATTTCTTCATGGGAAGCACTGTACCATAGCATTTCAGTTGCTTGCTCCTTCGCTCCATCGTTCAACGCACTGCTTATGAGGCAAGGGTCTGAAAGTGCTTCATTTAGAGTTGTATGTCCAGGACCTAGAACATGTCCTGATTCAGAGACAGCTCCCAATAAAGACATGTTGAATGAATGACTTGAGGGATGAGGTATAAATGAGTTAAAATAATCATGGGGAAGAGGTGGGAAACACTGTATTTGTCACCTTAACAGAATGTCCTCTATCTATATCTTGAGCTGCAAGAATAACTGGAATCAACACAACAGTAACCAAAAAAAAAAAAAAAAAAAAAAGAGGCCCAACAAACTCAATAAAGCATATACACACTGTCAGTTTCCCAGGGGCCAAGGAAATTAGAAGTCATGTTTGAGTTGTATAGAGGATATGATGGCATTCTCTAGGGTTTTGTTATTAGCTTGGCTTTGGCTGAAAGTTGTCTTGATTTTAGAGAGAAGTAATGTAAGCAAACCATCAAACGTGTCAAGAGAAAACCAGCAACTTGCCAACAATGATTATAAGTGCTTTAGCTTGTTTCTAAGTTTGAGGATATTAAATACATTATTAGCAACATGAGCAAGAATTCCATATCAGTAAGAGTACAGGGCAAGTTGGGAACATGTTTAGTACCTAATCATTTACTCTTCTGAACATCAGTACTGTTAGAGAGCTTGGATCCCCTCTGCAATGCCAGTCCCAATACTCCCCACTATTGGTTCTAAACCAGTTGAGTCAAAAAGAAGGCAATGAAAATATCAGATCTGGACTGGAGAAAATATACTCAATTTATTAGGTTGGCCAAAAAAGTTTGTTCAGATTTTTCTGTAACATGGTATGGAAAAAAAACCCAAACGAAATTTTTGGCCAACCAAATAGACTCCTCTTTACTTATCAGCCAAATCACAGGTAAGATCAGCAAGGCAAGCAGCCCTCCCCACCAAGGAACAGCCACTCACCTCACAGAGGAGAAGGAGGAGAAAGCTCACAGGTTACTATCAAAGGAAACAGGGCTGGCCATGTGTGAACAGCAACCATGAATACCTTAACCTTGGCCAGTACAGGATTGTAGACAGACTAATGGAGGTTAAACTATTGACAAACCACCAGTCACTGACTGATAAGTTAGTAAGGTGTAGAAAGACCAGAAATTATACTCTAGCAGAATGTTCTGGTTGTCTACGGTTGCTTGACACACCACCCTGAAATGTAGTGGCTAAAACAACAATACAGGATTTTCTCTTAGAAGTCTATCAAATGGATAGCCTTAGCTGAGTGGTTCTCACACAGTCTTTCACCTGGTTATCATTAGAGATGGCGGTTAGTGCTGGGGTCATCTGAAGACCTCTTCACTTGATCTTCACTTCATCTGGACTGGGATGAGTGGTCCAGCGGGAGAATGATGGGGCACTTCTCCTCCATTGCCTCCTCGGCTTTTCTGGCTTGGGCTTCTTCACAGCATGGAGGGCATATAGTCAGATATCGGCAGAGCAGATGGCTTTCCTGATAGCTCAGTTGATAAAGAATCTGCCTGCAATGCAGGAGATCCCGGTTCAATTCCTGGATTGGGAAGGTCCTCTGGAGAAGCAATAGGCTACCCACTCCAGTATTCTTGGGCTTCCCTTGTGGCTCAGCTGGTAAAGAATCTGCCTGTAACTCAGGAGACCTAGGTTGGGAAGATCCCCTGGACAAGGGAAAGTTTACCCACTCCAATATTCTGACCTGGAGAATTCCATGGGGTTGCAAAGAGACTGAGCGACTTTCACTTTCACTTCACATAGCAGATGGCATTGGAAAATTTTTAAGAGGCCCAGGTGAAAACTGCAAGATTTCTTGCGACCTAGTTTTATAAGTCCTAGAACATGACTCTGCTACATTCCATAGTCAAGTAAAAGATGAGTCCAGCTCTGATTGAGGGGAGGCAAATTAAACTCCGCCTCTCATTGAGAGCAATAGTACAAAATTTGTGGCCATCTTTGAAGCTCCAATACTTTGGCCACCTGATGCAAAGAGCCAACTGATTAGAAAAGACCCTGATTCTGAGAAAGACTGAAGGCAACAGGAGAAGGGGACAATGGAGGACGAGATGGTTGGATGGCATCACTGACTCAACGGACACGAGTTTGAGCAAGCTTTGGGAGATGGTGGACAGGGAAACGTGCATGCTGCAGTCCATGGGGTCACGAAGAGTTGAATATGACTGAGCGACTGAACTGAACTGAAATTAGTTTATTCATGGAAGTTTTTTCATGGAAAAATGGGGGAGATAGAAGCTAACAACTATTGAAATATTCTATGTCAGGAGCACACTGCAAATACCACTGCTGATTCTCACAAAGACCCTACATAGTTAGGATTATAATCCCCATTTTACTAGTGAGGCAGCTGAGGTCCAGAGATTATTAGGTAACTTGCTGGTCACCATGTGGCAGAGTTAAAAATCAAACTCAGTTATGCCTGATTCCAAAGTTTTTGTTCTTTTTGCTACATTATGCTGTCACTGGAAAAGACCCTGATGCTGGGAAAGACTGAAGGCAAAAAGAGAAGGGGAAGGCAGAGGATGAGATGGTTAGATAGCATCACTGACCCAATGGACATGAATTCGAGCAAACTCTGGGAAATAGTGAAGGACAGAGGAGCCTGGTGTGCTGCAGTCCGTGCAGTCACAGAGAGTCAGACAAGACTTAGTGACTGAACAGCAACAATGCTGTCATTCATCTCTCTTATTATGAAGCACATCAAGAGCACCTTAAATGCCTGTGAACTGGCAGATTTCAAAAGAATCACTTTTATGGCAGTTATAGTGGCCCAATATTTGTTCTTGTCCAATATTAAATGAGTTGATATTAAGCAAAACTCATCCTCTATCTTGTGGAATGCACTATAAGGTGGGAAGGACTGCTGTCAATCAAGAGCTCATTGAGAAGTCTTTTCCAACAGCAGAACCAAGCAGGAGAGTCTACCATGAACCACACTGCTGAAGAATGGGATTTCACAGAAGCCCCTCCCTCACTATGCTCCCAGGGTTCCCACTTAGAACCCCAACTCTCTTGAACCATCTTAGAATCAAATCCAAAATCCATATGTTTACTAAGTTCTTTAATTAGTACCCTTAAGTCTATGATACCCACTTTTAGCAATAAATATTTAAAATATCTCTTTAAAAATCCTGAAATGGAAACCATACTACCCACCCATAAAGCTCAAAAAAAAAAAAAAACCACAAAGAAAAATAAAAGAAAGATACTTATAATAAAACAATATGTATTTTAAAAAGGAGATGCTAAAATAGATCTACATTTAACTAACTATTAATAGTTCTCATTGTGATGAAGGACCAGTTTGTTTTTTAAACTTTTATCTACTATGAGTTGATACTTTCACTGAATATAATAAAACTATTGCTGTAATGTGCAATTGCTGTAGTGGGTCCCAAAAGATTATGTTCACTTTTTGTATGTGCCTGACCAAGGGCTGGTAACAGTTGATAGATGAGCTCTGGTCCATGGATCCCATTTTGAGTAGAACTGTATTAGATTAATGAATGTTATTAACAACTCTAGCAGGTTTGTATTATTCTGAGTCTCCATATTATAGAGAAGAAAACTGAGGCCCTGAGAAGTTAAGTAACTTGTCTAGAACTCAGATTCAGATCCAGGTTTATTGGCACATGGCCAATGCAGGACTCCCAGTCCTGAATCTAAGATTAGGACCCCTGGAGTACGCACAGTCTATTGGAAGAAACTGACAGGTAAGTAATAGGTTAATTATTTTTTTATCTTAAAGTCTTCATTATCAAGTAAAAAACTCTCACCCCACTGAAACTGCCTTCAGCTTCAAAGTCCTTCTCCAGTTTCTCAGGAATTCACCTGTCTTACCTCAAAACGAATAACATAAATCTTGGAACGATCCAAAGCTCTCACTCCTCATTCTGACTCTTTAAACAGCCCTCATTTTGTAAAGGACTGTGAGGTGGGGGGAATGACTGTTCTCATATCCAAGTTAGACATCTTTTTGAGCAACAATTTGTGCCCCTCCTGAAGGAGTGTGGAGGGGACACGACAAGAAATTAATTGGTGCATCTGTTCTCATGTCTGCTCATGAGCAGCCTGTGATCACAAACAACTCATTTGGGGGCATGTCAATCTCTCCCCCAGAGATACCACCCCCACACCATTTGTGGACCGCACACTCTGGCGTGTGAATCACCTCCCAGGATGAGCGACTGTTGACTCACAGCTTCAGAGAGCTTCCTATTGAAACAGCAGTTGCCCTAAAGCCTTGGAAAGAGAGCCAAACAACTTTTGAAGGAAATGAACACCACCCCTTTGTCAACTGTGAGGCTGTTACAGCTGGAAATGGGCCCCGCTTCCTCCCAGCAACAGCATCCAAGTGTCTGCAGGCTCCCAAGGCCCAGACCTACCACAGCTTGGTGGGTGGTTTCTTGAGTCATTCCAGCAGTCTACTCAAGGGGCTCTGAGACCTATCTATTTAGGAGAGGCATTAACTGAGAACTTACTATGCGCCGGGCACTATGCAAAATAATCTACAAACACTAGTGCATTTATTCTAAAAAAACACACTAATATAAAGTAGATGCTATTGTGATTTCCATTTCACAATTGATTGAAACTGAGGCACAGAGTGGTTAAGAATGTGTCCAAAGTTAAGAGTGCTGGAAAGTGACAGAGTCAAGGCAATTTGGCCCCAGGGTGCCCTCAAGTGCTGAACTTTAGTGAACATTTGGCCTCAGAGGAGGGGTCACATCATCCGTGGGAGCATTCTTTGACACTTATGGATCATCTGCTTTGGCCTCAGTTAAGCTGCAGAATGATGCGAAGAACATGGCATCACACCTGGTGAGTTCCTCGGCTTTTCCATAGCATCTATACTCTCATCTTGTAATGGGAATTCAATTTCTCCTTACAGAGTCTGGGGATAGATCCAAGGAGATACTGTATCAAAAGCACATTATACACGCCTGGCCTGTGGTAGGCACCCAACATATGTTATTCACCCATCCTTCCCAAAGATATACATGAAACAGTCAAAGACTCTAGTGGAAGCATGTTCAATTTTAGGATAATGCAAATTAGAATTGTGATGAGATGGTAAATCTTATGTGTCTTATCTACTTAAGCCCTAACAGTCCTATGACTTTGGTATTATTTTACCCAGTCAATAGGTGAGGAAATTCTGTATTCACGGTACTGAGAAAGGAAACACAGACCATGAACGAACGAGTTTTTGGAGACATAATTACAGACGCTGTTGACTAAACATCTCCTGTGTGCCAGGTTTGTTAATACACTGTACTGAGGTCTCACAATGGGAATTATTACTCACAATTTATAATAAGAAAACTGAAACTAAGCGAGTTTAGGAAACTTGCCTAAGGGCAGAAATCTAGCAAGTCTCAAAACTTATTTTGTTGTGAAGGATGATATTGATGCTAGGTTTGCGATGTGAAAGTCAAGTTGTATAGTAATGGGTTTGGTGTCACTTTGAAGTTTATTTCAAGCTGCCCATGATTTCCTGCCTTCTAAATACATTTCATTTTGTTTAGGCCTCTGGATGTGTGATGACAGAAGTACAATGTAAGTACTTCAGGGTTTCTTATGGAAAACAAGCTTGAGAGTGAAGGCTGCAGCTAGGCATACCTGTGAGCCCCAAACCCCAGAGGTTGACAGTGGGTAAAAGACACCATGAGCCCTGTTTGGTGGGTCATCCAGGTGGACTCAGGTGCAACGCAAAGGTGTGGATTTGGTGGAAGAAGAAAGAGTTCTACGTTTTCAATTGATTCCCTACAGTCTTGTCATGAATTCCACATGGATCCCTGAATAACCACATACGAATAACAACAGTTTTCAAGTGTTCTGAGGAGCACTGGCCGGCCTCGGTCAACCCCAAAGTATGCAATCCTCTGGGTATATGGTGCACAAACATCAGGAATGTTTTTGACCCAAGTCAAATTGAGGATGGAGTTAAAGATCTAG
The DNA here is from genome assembly GCF_963930625.1 of Muntiacus reevesi. Classification (NCBI taxonomy): domain Eukaryota; kingdom Metazoa; phylum Chordata; class Mammalia; order Artiodactyla; family Cervidae; genus Muntiacus; species Muntiacus reevesi. Next base: position 146,440,340 of record NC_089249.1, on the reverse strand, counting down.
TACTTTTAGTATATGGCTGAGATTTCGTGTCATCAGATATATTTGCTATCCAGCCTATGGCCATGTTTCCATGTGGGCAGAAGTTTGAGACATTCAGCAAAAGTAGACATGAAGCTTGGTACTATTACCAAGTTGGGCTGCCTGAAGAACTATGGTTCACAGTCATGGAAAATGATGGCTGGATCTGGCAAAATGATTTTTCTTTCTCATTTTACTTACATTTTAAGAAACCAAAAGTTTATGAGAAAAGATTATTGGGACACCTCTCACTATATATATCTTAAAGCCTGCATCTGAACCAAGGTCTGTGTGACTCTAAATGTGTGTGTTCAACTTACAAATCTATTTTCTTCTTTGACAATGTGATATTTAAGCTGAGTTGTGACAAGTGAGCAGACATTTTCCAGATGGATTAAGAGGCAAAAGGCATTGTAAGCAGAGGAAACAGCACATATATGAACAAGGCCTTAAACTGTGGGCTGAAGTGCCAAGATAATGTAAGATACACAGATAGCATAAGGGAAGACTTGTGATAAGATGCGTGTGAATGCATTGGAGCTTGTCATTTATTCATTCACTCGGCAATTCAACAGGTATTTATTGAGCACCTCCTATGTGCCAGGTATGTATGGCATATTCTATACGTCAAATTAGAATTGGAAATTACTAGACACCTCTGTCAAAAGATCAATTTTTCTTAGATCTAGAACTCCCTCTTCCGCTTTAAAACAAACAAGTCTACAGATTTTCGTCTCATTAGCAAACTAGCAGCAGAAATTCTCTTTAAGTGAGGCTGACCTTTGCAGGAAACAAACTATGCAAATTAATAATGGATTAAGAGATGAGCACGAGGTAAAGAGAAGCAGAAAGAAATCCCAATACCTTTGGACTGGGAAGGACCTTGGCTGTCACATGTTTTGACCTGCTTTTTTTTTTTTCTGCTGAAGTCAGAGGTGACAGTGACCTGCACAAACTCTCTTAGGTACCTTGGCTCCAGAGCCTTATTTTGGTGTCTTGTCATTTTCACCTGGATTGTTACAACAGCCTCTAACATATCTCCCTGCTCCCATGCTTGCCTCCTCCCACCCTCCACATAGCAGCACAGAGACCATTCAAAAGCAATTTCTTTATTTTACTTTGCTCCTTAGAACCACTCAGTGATTCCATATTGCCTTGGGCTGTGCTCTCTAGCTGTGGTTAGTGACCAGATCTGAACAGTATTCAAAACCATAGGATAAACGTGGCATCACTCTAGAATGTTCATTTTATTTGATGGTTAATAATTAAAAATATTATTTTACATGAAAACAAATGAACATATGAAAAATTGGGGTGAGTTTTAAAGATGTCAAAGAATTTTCTTACTTGTAGCAGTTGCTGTCAGAATCCATGGCGGCTTATGCTTTCTGCTATTAGGGATGTTTCAATGAGAAAAATCTATAGTGTCCTAGACCGTAGAATGAATTCCAAATATCCTATCTTCAATTTCTCCAGGATCTATTCATGTCTGACTTGCCACTGTCTTCTTTTTAATGGTTTCCTTGAAACTCTACTCACCAACCATCCCACCCTGTTTAAAATAATAGTTACTGTAGCCTTCAAAATTCAGTCAATAAATCAAAGACCACTGTAGGTATCTCAAATAGAAATGAATTTGTACAGGAAATTAGATGCCTCAAAGCTATTAGAAGAAACCACTGCCAGTGTTCAAGATAGCAGTAGTGCAGAAACTGTAGGAACCCATTGCTAATGATCTGGGCTGTCTGCAGCAGAAAATGGGTGATTTTCAAGAAGATTCTTGGAAGCTGCAGACATTGGAGAAATCTTATGCCAACCAAAGACCAAGAAAATGTCTTTTGCTTCTCTTCTGTCTTCCAAATACTACCTATGTCTCTAACCCTTATTCTGGGATAGAGGCTGAACTATGAATCCCCTGCCTCCAATTCATATGTTGCAGTCCGAACCCTCAGTAGAATGTGAGTGATAGCAGATGAGGTCATTAACGAGATATTTAAGGTATGGGTGGAACTTAAACAATGTGACTGATGTCTTTTTGCAGGAAAAAATTAAGACACACACTGAAGAAAGATCATGTGAAGACACGGGGAGAAGGTGGCCAACTGCAAGCCAAGGAAAGAGGGTTATCCCTTTTCTTTATTGAAGTATAGTTGATTTACAATAGGCAAATATTGTGTTAGTTTCAGATGTATAGCAAAATGATTCAGTCATATGTGTGTATATATATATATATATATATATATATTCTCTTTCTCAATTCTTTTCCATTATAGGTTATTATAACCTATAGTTGAATATAGTTCCCTGTGCTATACAGTAAATCCTCATTGTTTATCTGTTTTGCATATGGTAATGTGTACTTGTTAATCCTGTACTCCTAATTTACCCCTCCCCCACCCCTTCCTCTTCAGTAGTGGTAAGTGTGGTTTCTATTTCTGTGAGCCTGTTTCTGTTTTGCAAATAAGTTCATTTGTACTATTTTTTAGATTCCACATATAAGTGATATCATATATTTTTCTCTGATTTACTTCACTTGGTAAAATCATCTCTAGGTCCACCCGTATTTCCACAAATGACATTATTTCATTCTTCTTATGGCTGAGTAGTATTTCATTGTGTGTGTGTATTTATTTCTATGTCATATTTTCCTTATCCATTTATGAACACTTGTGTTGCTGCCATGTCTTGGCTATCATAAATAGTGTTGCAATGAATATTGGGGCACAAGTATCTTTTCAAATTAGAGTCTTTGTCTTTTCTGGATATATGTCCAGGAGTGGGATTCCTAGGTCACATGGCAATTCTACTTTAAGGTTTTAAAAAACCACCAGACTGTTTTCCATAGTGCCAGCACCAGTTTACATTCACACCAACAGTGTAGGAAGGGATCCCTTTTCTTCACACTCTGAGAGAGGCCTCTCTTTATCTCAGGCTTCCAGCCTCCAGGACTGTGAGAAGATACATTTCTGTTGTTAAGTCTGCGATTCTCTGTTATGGCAGCCCTAACACACTCGGGGATCAGGTACTTTATAAAAGCATAGTTGCCAGGTTTCCAGCCCCCATGGTATAAGGGAGAACTTACAAGGGCTAGTGGCTCTGAGTCACCAAGAGACCCTCTGGCACAACTGGCCTCCGCTGGGCACATGCTGAGGACGAGGCGTGGCACTGAGCCCTTTGCACATCATCTCATTTTCTATAACCCTCGTATCTACCAGGTCATTGTGATTCTTACAGCCATATGTGAGGCTCAGAGGTCCTTTCCTGAGGTCCCTAGCTGGTCACTGGTATGGGACTGATCTCCAAGGAGGATGTCTTATCATTGTATACCTGACTGCACATTCACTTCCCTCACCAGGAACACCTACACAGGGGAACAGCCACAGATTTTGAAGTCTATGTCACTTCCTCCGTTTCTGTTTATCAGCTCTCTTACCCTCCACCCAAGGCCAATCTCCTTCCTCCCCACTGATCACACTATTTCTTCCTTTATTCCCCCAAATCTGTGTCCTGTGTGAACTTCTACCATAGTACCAGAATAGGGTCAAAAATGGGAAGTGGCCAATGATAGGAGAATGAAGTAAAGGATGGCATATTTATTCTGTGTAACATTATATATTAATAAAAATAATAGAATAATAATTGCACAATTCAATATATGATTATAATGAAGAACTTATAAAAATGTTAAAGAAATAGTTCTTTTGAATGTTGGTAAATGAAAAATCAGGATTTGGTGTGATTTTATGTACTGAAAAAAAAAATAGAATACTGAACAGAAGGAAAAAATAAAAGTCCTCTTAGTTGTGGTTATCTTTGGGTGATTTCCCCCCCTCACTCTTGTTGCTTATATTTTACATCATAATAAACAATGAAAATGAATTTGCCCCATTATGGGCTTTTGAGAAACATCTTTGTCCTGCACTAAGGATTTTTGTTGCCAATTCCCTTGTGTTTGGGCTTTCCCAGTGGCTCAGTGGTAAAAAGAATCTGCCTGCAATGCAGGAAACACAGGTTTGATCCATGGGTTGGGGAGATCCCCTGGAGGAGGGAATGGCAACTCCAGGGTTCTTGCCTGGAGAACCCCATGGACAGAGGAGCCTTGTAGACTACAGTCCATGGGGTTGGCAAAGAATCAGACAGGACTGAAGTGACTTAGCAAGCACACACCCCTTGTGCTCTGTTGAGGGACATACTTTAGAAGAATTATCTATGACCAAGAAAGAGCTGAAGCATCAAGAAGATGGAGGTTCAGGAGAGAAAGCCAAAGTCCAAGGACTCAGGGCCTTGTTTTTCTCCTCCACTATGGAGGCAGCTCCTGGGAGCTTTTCCAGAACACACTGGTCAATGTTGAGATCTCCATGGTGTCTAGCTAGGTTTCAGAGAAATCAAAGTGGCCAAACCCTGCTCCAACCCACTTCCATCTTGAATCTCCTCTAACACCTCCCAGGAGTTTTCTAGTCTCCTCCTGGGAATGCTGAGCAATAAGGAGTTCACACATTTGAGCCAGTTGCCTCCCACCTGCCCCTCCAGTCAAAAGAGTTCTGCCCAAATCCTTGGCCCAAATCCATTCTTCACATGATGCCCTCCATTACTCTTTGACCATAGGAATGCTCTCTAGATTCGGGTTCATTAGACCAGAGGTTATGTTTGTTTTGCTCCTGGCTGTATCCTTGGGCTTCCCAGTTGGGCAGGTGGTAAAGAACCTGCCTGCCAATGCAGGAGATGCAAGTTCAATCCCTGGGTCAGGAAGATCCCCTGGAGGAGGGCATGGCAACCCACTCTAGTATTTGTGCCTGGAGAATCCCATGGACAGAGGAGCCTGGTAGGTTACAGTCCATAAGGTTGCAAAGAATCGGACAGGACTGAAGTGACTCAGCATGTACACACCTATCTTTAGCACATGGCAAAACAAGCACCCAATAAACGTTGAAGAATAAGTAAACAAGTGAAGGGATGAGTGGAGAAATGTTTACTTTTTGATGAGGGTCCTGGACCCCTCACCCCTTTCTTTTGGGTATCATCCAACATGATAATGGGCTCCCCCTCTGGCTCAGCTGGTAAAGAATCTGCCTGCAATGTGGGAGACCTGGGTTTGATCCCTGGGTTGGGAAGATCCCCTGGAGAAGGGAAAGGCTACCCACTCCGCATTCTGACCTGGAAAATTCCATGGACAGTCCACCAGGCTCCTCTGTCCATGGGATTTTCCAGACAAGAATACTGGAGTGAGTTGCCATGCCCTCCTCCAGGAGATCTTCCTGACCCAGGGATCAAACTGGCATCTCTTATGTCTCCTGCATCGGCAGGTTGGTTCTTAATCACTAGCACCACCTAGGAAATCCAACATAATAATATTCCTATTCAAATGTAGAGCTCAGGAATCTACCAGACCAGTCATTGGACATAGGAGAACAATTCACAGGAAACACAACACCCCTCACTTAGAATACTCTATCTTTATGATGTGAATAAAAGTCTTCATAGCTGTTGACAAAGCCATTTATGTTTAAAAAAAAAATCTGGACTATGTTGTTAGGGTTTGGGGCCAGTGTTATAGATCTCAGCAGCACTGTGGTCACTATTTTGATCATACAAGACAGTGTGGAATGTAGTGGGAAAGTCACAGGACTAGCAGTTAAAAGATCTGGGCTTCTGGGTCTTCCCCCCTGATCCAGTGATTAAGAATCCACCTGCCACAAGTCCATTCTCTACGTCTGTGTAAAATAGATAGCTCCTGGGAAACTGCTATATAACACAGGGAGCCCAGGCTGGTACTCTGTAATGATTGAGAAGGGTGGGGTGAGGGGGAGGGGAGAAAGTTTCAAGAGGGAGGGGAGATATATATATATAATTATGATTGTTTTGCATGGTTGTACAGCAGAAACAACACAACATTATAAAGCAAATTTCCTCCAGTTTAAAAAAAAAGCTCAAAAAAATAAAAGCTGAAAAAAGACAACTTGAATTATCTTAAATACAAAAAGAATCTGCCTGTCAATGTGGGGGACACAGGTTCGATCCCTGGTCTGGGAAGATCCCACACACCACAGAGCAACTAAGCGTGTGTGCCACAACCGCTGAGCCTAAGCTCTAGAGCCGGTGCTCCGCAACAGGAGAAGCCACTACCATGAGAAGTCTGGGCACCACAACTAGAGAGGAGCACCTGCTCGCTGAAGCTAGAGAAAGCCCACAGGCAGCAATGAAGACCCAGCACAGCCAAAAAGAAATAAATAAATGATCTTGCCTCTGATCATTGCAGTGAGTTGCTAGCGCTGGGCACCAGGCTAAGTCTGGGGCAAGCACTGTGTTCAGTGCCTCACTGTATTTGGCATTTAATCTTTGTTGCAAACATAGATGGTATTTTTATCCATGTTTCACAAATAGGGCAATTGAGGCTTAGAGGGGCTAATCAACTAGCCTAAGCTTGTTTCTATCATTTAATTGATAAAAAGTTCCCAGCTGCTCCCTCAGATTCTCTGTGCTTCATCTTCCTTATCTGTCGAATAAGGACATAATACCGGCCTTGGAGCGTTATTGGGAGGATTTATTAAGCGACTGCGGTGAGAAACCCATAAATTTGCAATACATTATTGTAAAGGCTCTGATTTTCCAGAACATAGTCTGGAGACCTAGACTCCAATTTCCTCTCCTTGTCTGTGCATTCCATATTGTTGTCAGTTGATGTAACAAATGTTTTCTTCCTTTCTCTAATCCTGGACTTTTTTTAAAAAAATAGATTAAGAATAATTACTCCCAAATGGATACATGAAAGCTCAATTTCTGCCTAACATCCATCAAACTATCCATAAATATGCATTTAGATTTTTATTTATTATTCTTCATTAAATCTATCTCAAGTGAAAACAAACAAATCTTTCAAGTATTAGGTGACCTCAGAGCCAAAGGCGATTTCTGCTTTACTCTCCCAGCAGAGGGCACTGTTTCTCTATAAAGCAGGTGGTCCCTCTCTTTCAAACACAGGGTGTCAGATTTTGGAGGGAGAAAAATTTCCCAAGGGTCACAGAAATAAATGCATGCCAAAGTATTAGGAATTAATAATAAGGAGGATGCCGTTTAGGTTTACTTCCTAAAGAGAACCTTCAACTAGTGCAGAAATGCCAATTTTTGTGTTCTGTAATATTGGGTCAGGTCCCCTTGTTTAGAAATCACAGAATTGACAGTCGAAAGACTGAAAAGACTATTTAACCCTCAGGTCACAAAGAAGCAGTCTGTGGGCTAGATTCAGCCCACATTCATGTTTTGTTTTCTATGCATTATTACTACTACTATTGTTAGACTAACATTAGATTAAGCAAGAGATTGCACATAAATAAAGATTTCTTAGCATTTCTTTAGTAACAAATCAGATCTCATGCCTACATGTAGGCACCTCTGAGCCTACATGCCTGTGTGGTGACAGCTGGCTGGAGTTCAATAAATCCTGACCCCTTCAGACAAGGCATATGCTTGCTGCTTCCCCAGGGTCCCCATCGAGCCTGCCCATGGATGTACATCACCTACCTAAGACCCCAAAGTACTTTAGTTTTTGACCTGCAGATTCTGGTTCACCTTCTGCATGTTACAGCAGAGAAGAAAAGGCCCTAGACACAAGAAGTGCTTACTCAAATTCACAGTAGAGTGAGGCTCTGAGACCAAGCTAGAATCCTGATTTACAGGGTTATAGGGATTCTCAAAAATAGCAATTCGTCCTGACTCCTTCAGTCAGGAAGCTTCAGCCCTTTTCTCCTCTCTCTTGGGAGGCTGATGTTCCCCAGCAGGTGGAGGGGCCACAGAAGGGCGGAAACAGTAAGAGGCAAGGCAATGCTTTGGAGGGAGGAAGGAGAGAGGAAAGGCCCCCAGTCTGTCTCTCAGACTCCCGATTGTTTGGGCAGATAGATAGACACTTGAAAGTACAAAGCCAGAGAGATTTAGTTCCTGAAAATTTCTGGGCCTTTGTTTCCCCATCTGTCTAATGGAAGCACTATTACCTGGTGGAGGTTGTATGCAAGTTATTCATTCTCTGAGTAGAGCATCCCGTTCCATGGCGACTGCCTACTAGATGTCAGTGCTGAGGGCACAGTTATGCCTGGAACATGAAGCATCCTGCAAAGATGATGGCATTATTGAGGAAAAACAGACATATAGGGTCTTTGCTACCTATGCCTGGAGTGGCCTCAATCCCTCCACATTCCAATAGCTCTTGTCCTAAATCAGTTGTTTTTACATTGGCTGCACATTAAAATATCCTGGAGTGCTTTTGTGAATCCCGATGCCCAGACTGCCTACTAGACTGAGTGAACAGAATTTCGAGGGGTGGGATCCAGTCATCAGTGCTGTTTCAAGTGACCTCTGTCAGCCCAACGTGCAGTGCAGGTGAAAAACCATGGTCTGGAATGTTCTCCTACCTTGCCTCAGTCCTGAGCCTTTTCTTTCCTCGAGATCTACCCCGCATTTGCATTTTCCTTCCTACCGCCCTACCCCTGTCCTCAAACTCTGGACAGATTAATTAAACCGCTCTGAGCCTTGGTTTTCTTATCAGGATAACAGATCCTCTAATAAATCCAGTATGATATGTGCTATTTCATGTCCTTCTGACAACCGTGGGCTGGCATTACAAAGTACTCAGCCTACGGAGTTAGACCTGTTGATTTTCATTTTAGCTCCAACATTTGAGGAAAGGCTTTACACACTCTAAACCTCAGTTTTCTCATCTGAGAAGTAAGAATAATGGAATCTACACTTCATGGGATTGTTGGAAGGATTAAAGAAAACAATGTATCTAAGTAACCTAGCACAACATTAGTATACTATGAAAACCAGGTGTTACCTATTTTTAAAATCAGCTCTGTAAAGGCAGGCTATTATTATTGTTGTATCATCATCTACTTTCTACAAATGAATAAAATGAAAGTCACAAAGTCCAGTGATCTGCCCAAGATCCCACAATATTTAAGTGGTAGAGCTGGAATTGAAATCTCAGAGTTACTTCTAATTTACCATTTATGCTTTTCCTCTCTCCTGCTTGCCATACCCAGTTGAGAATCCCAACATTCCCCACAGTGAGTAGTGCGTGGGGAATTCTTCCACAAACACAGGTTTGCAAGCAAACTGACTGACAAGGAGAAGCGAGGCCCACCTGAGGCATGGATATGACCGAGTAGCTGTGAAAGGTGAGGAAGCCTTTCAGAAGGACTCACTAGGTTTGCAAATAATAAAGGAGCATAGAGTCTTACGGTTCAAAGACTCCTTTAGAAATCACATAACCCAACCCCAGCCTGGGCTGGACTTCCTGCTTGCCTACTTCTTGAGATAATGGACCTTCCAGAGAGGGGCAGTTCTAATTCCTAAAAGTAAAACCATTTATTGAGATGACATCTGCCTCCCCTGAACTTCTAACTCTTGGTTCTAACCGTGGTCTTCAGGAAAAGAGAGAACAGCCCTCATTCTTTTGCTTCATGGCAGCCAGCCCTTTGGCAGCATAGTGATGACAGCTCATTTCACCCCTGTGTCTTCCTGTTGCCTCCAAACTCCCCTCTCCCCCAGCTTCCTCGACCGATCCTCAAACAAGACAGTTTTCAGTTTTATCACCATCCTGACTCCTCTCTGATATGGGAAAACAGCAGTGGAGTCAACACTTAAGAAGGATTTTCTAACAATCAGAGCTATTCAGCAATGGGGCAGTGTTCGATTTGAATGATCATTGTTTTTATGTAGATTATACCTTATAAAACTGGGATGGGGAGAGGGAGCTATTACAAATGTGACGGGCATCTGCTTTTGTTTCTCCAATACCCATGCCATTTCCTTTGGCTCCAGGATTATGATTCACTTGGGAGCATGATCAAAGTCCTTTGAGTATAGGCTGGCTAGGACAGTTAGCAAAGGGCCTCTAGCCACAGGCAGAAGCATGGCCTTTGCTGAGCTGACCAGGTCTTCCCTTCCTAATTGGTCACATGAGTGGTTTTGAGCTACTGGTTGTCACAGGAGCTCCTGGAAGAGCCATGTGTAGTTCCTGACAAACTCCCCGAACTACTTGCTTCCTCTTCCTGTCTTTCTAAGCCTGGTTCCTCTGTTTTCCCTTTGAAATGTTGCGTTTACTCACATTCTTCCCTCCAGTGACTTTTGGTACGTATCCATCAAATGCAGTTTCTGTTGCATATGAGTAAAGACTCCTGGTTTATCTAAACAGTAAACAGAATAAAGGACCAGATCACACTGTGGAGTGTTAGCTTTAAAAAGTCTCAAAGCATATACAAAGAGAAAAGCAAATGTAGAATTTACTCTATATTACTTTACTTATTGCATATGAGATATGTATTCTATATGCTACATATGTATGATGAATATTTTTATTTTAATGTTTTTTAATTAAGCTTGTATTGTAAAATGACATATGCACATTGCAAAAAATTTGGAAAATACTAAAAATCATATATTACATATTACATATGTAAAATTATTTCTTGGCTGCTTAAAGTGTGAGTCTATGCCTCGGGGCAGAATTGATGCCATTCCACACTAGACCGGCTTCTTGGTTACATTTTGGTCTGTTTTTATTTCACTGGGAATGTGGGCCAGTGCTTATTTTCACAGCCAAATTAATTAATGAGAAAAACCTCAGACTTTCCATTTATCACTTCCAAACACCCACTTTTGATGAGTCAGTTGCCATTTGAACAATATAGGATAATTTTCAAATTAATTAAAACACGACAACAATACGCCCCATTTCTTACTCAAGTATCTCTAAGGGATCCTGACTTCATTAATCTTTGGACCACCACTCTCCAACAGAGAAAGGACATTAATCATGTGTCCCCAGTGGGGGAGGGACAGGACCCTGAGAGAGAGTGGTTTATCAGTTATGGAGAAGTGCTGGGGTAATTGGGACTATATTCAGCTTGTGGTCTCTCTCATTTTTATTTTTTTCTGTTTGCTTTCCCTGCCAGACAATCAATCAGCCATATTTCTGCATTTAGTGGGTACCTATGATGTGCTAGTTGTTTTACAAATGCTTAGGTGAATGTGAGATACAAACAGCTCTAGGACCTCACCGCCCTTCCCTTACTGTCGAAGCGGCAAGGAGGGACAGATAATGTCAGGAAGTAAGAACAGAGATCATGTTGTGATGTTCATTAAGCATAAGGAAGCTGTCGCCTTGTTCTCTGAACACAGTATAAAATCTAATTTCTCAGCATCTGTACTTTTTTCTGCTTTTGCAAATATATTTAGTCTTTGCTCTGCCCAAGGCACGTTCACATACATCTCCCCTCTCAATGTCACAACAACCCAGGAAAGCAGGCATGCTCATTTTCATCCTACAGATGAGAGTGGGAGCTCATCTGGCCGGTGAGCGCTCTCCTTTCTCTCTCCCCATGCTCTCAGGTTCTCCCTGTGTGTCTGTGGCCTAATCAGCACAGTGCTCACGTGGCTCTGCCTCTCCTTGGGCCCGGCTCTCTCCCTCTCCTGAGCTTGAGTCACCTTGGGCTTCTCCACCTAGGTGTCCTGCAGGCTTGTGAAACAGTACGTCTCAGACCAAAGCCATCTTGTTGCCTCCCCCAAACCTGTTCTGCTTTTGTTTCTACCCCAAGTAAGCATGCCATCCATTGGCACTGAGAGTCAGTCTTTATGCCTCTCTGTGCTGCATAGACTTCTCCCATTCCACCAACTATCATTTCTACTTCCTCGTTTGTTCCAAAACTGTCCACGTCTCTCTGTCTCCATAAGTTTGGTGTTGGTCCAGGCTCTCACCCCTTTGCTGTTGTTGTTGTTTAGCTGCTCAGTTGTCTGACTCTTTGCAACCCCATGGACTGCAGCATACCAGGCTTCCCTGTCTTTCACCATCTCCTGGAGCTTGCTCAAACTCATGTCCATCGAGTTGGTGATGACATCCAACCATCTCATGTTCTGTTACTCCCTTCTCCTCCTGTCCTCAATGTTTCCCGGCATCAGGGTCTTTTCCAATGAGTCAGCTCTTTGCATCAGGAGTCCAGAGTATTGGAGCTTCAGCTTCAGCATTAGTCCTTCTGATGAATATTCAGGGTAGATTTCCTTTAGGATTGAGTGGTTTGATCTCCTTGCTGTCCAAGGGACTCTCAAGAGTCTTCTCCAACACCACAGTTCAAAAGGATCAATTCTTTGGCACTCAGCCTTCTTTATGATCCAACTCTCACATCCATATGTGACTACTGTCTTAGTTCCCCGACCAGGGATCGAACTCATATCCTCTGCATTGGATGTGCAGAGTCTTAACCACTGGACCACCAGGGAAGTCTCTCACCTCTTATCTGCTGTTTACTGTACCAGCCTGTCTCTTCTCCAATATTTACCCTTCTGCAATCCATCTTCCATGCTACAGCCAAGGGAATTTTTAGATAACTGCAAATATGATCATGGTTTGAAATTATTCAATTGCTCTCCAAGGCTCTGGGTACAAAAGTCAAGCTTCTGCCCATAAAATAAAGGTCCCTCTCAGGATCTGGTTTCAGTCTACCTCCCAACTTCTTACTTTTATTCTGACTATATTTTCTGACTTGAGATTTTTTTTCACTTTACTCATCACATACTGAATTCTCATTCATCTGTCAAGACCCAGCTCAAGTGCTGTCTCCACTACAGAAAGCCTTCCCTGACCTATAAGATTGAAAAAAATCTTGGGATGGAGGAGAATGAGATTAGGTGTTTATTTCCCTGACACTTTCCCTGTTTGGTCGCCTTAGTCTAGATTTGACTCTCAACTCTGAGTCACTATTCCTCTCAAGGTCATCTTCTCTGCACAACTCTTTCCCTTCCAGATCCCTGTAGTCAATTCCCTCCCTTATTCTTTTGGACCTGGGTGGTACCAAGAGCTGGGGTGATACCAACTACTAGCCCTGGTGGTACCTGCACAGCCCCTATGGGTCTCCTACATCCCACTCACTCCTAACTTCCTCAAAGTATGCTGTTCTCATCCACCAGTATTTTACACACAGAATCACATTTCCTTCTGTTACCATTTCAAAGCTATCTTATCTTCATTTCTGATTGATCTTTCACTGGCCTTGGTTTGTAACTCTTTCACATGAAAGTGGGGGCAAAACAGCTTCTTTACTTTATTTGTCAAGAGAAAAAACTATGAAAATCCACTACTTTTATTTCCAGTATGTAGATCTTATCACTAGAATCCTAGCAATGCGCATCTCTCTTTTCATTAGACTGTGAACTCCTTGAGGGCAGGAACTGGATTTTCTTCACCTTTCTTTCCTGGAAGCATGGCATTGTGCCTAGGTATAGTAGGCACTCAGTAAATATTCAGTTATTGAATAAAATACTAGGAAGCATTTCATAAATATTCAATAGAATAAATGAATGGGGAAGAGTTGGTTCCCCACATTTCAAAGCCTTAGAGACTGTCATTGTTAACAACTGAGACCCCCCCTTTCCCCTTTGGTCCCCCTGCCATTATTTTGCCAGGCTTGGAAATTTCCTGAAAGAAGTTAAAAGTATCTTTCCTACTCAAAGCACCTTTGGAACATGTACTCAAAGAAAGCACACTAACCAAGCAGTTCCCCCATCTTCTTCCTCCCCCCCTTATCACATCCCTTCAGGTTTGACAACTCTGTAGGAAACCAATTTGCTGTTAATCACAAGGGAGTTTTATTTACTCTGTTGAAAGAATTGAAAAGCAGTCATTTTTATTAGTGCCACAGCTGCTTCTTCCATCAGGGAAGAAATACAATTATGCGTCTTCCTTTGGCTGAATGCAGACAGCTACAACCTCATTATTCATTCTGGTAGGAAGCAGGCCTTTATAATGAGCAGAGGGAAAAAATACACTGACCCCTCATTTGTAAGCGAACAAATCTTAGTCTCTGGAATGATGTGGCCACTGCCTCTGTAGCAAAAAGGCTTTCATTTATTTATTTATTTTTGGTTACATAATAGGGTGCAATAGCTTTAGAAGCCTCATTCCTTACGATGTAGGGGAAAGAGTGTGGGCTTTGCTTCAGGCCGGCCTGATTCAAATTCTGGCCCTGGTTCTTATCAGCTGCGGACAGAAGACATTTTCTTATCTGAAGTTGGAAGTAGGAATAGACAGGCTTCCCAGGGTGGTAGTAAGAATTAGAGGTTAAATTCCTGTATGTGGTATACAGTAGCCATTGTGACATAGTCTAGCTCCTACCTGCCTCTCCAGCTACACCTCACACTCTCTCTTCCCCCAAAGCTGGTATCTCTGCTAAAGCCATACTTTACCCTTCCAAGCTTCTAGAATTTGCATCCTTCTCCCTGCTTCCGTGACTGTGGACATGTGTCCCCTCAGCCTGTCACAAGTCCTCATTTCCCTTGTTCATCCGGCAAACTTTTTTTTCTTAATAGTGATGGCTTCTTTGTGAAGCCTGTCTCTTACTCCCTCCTCTGGACAGACAAGAGTATCGCCCCTTTCCAGCACCCATTGCACACAGCTTGCTCTAGGATGCTGCCACACGATGAGGTGGACGAGTCTACTCATGTATCCACTCTAAGTATCAGTCTTAGAGTCTTTAAGATCCTTAAAAAGCGAGAACCAGGAGCTCTCCCTTCTGTATGCCCAGTGCTGGCACAGTGCTGTGCAGAATTTATGGTTAATCAATGATTTACTGAATGAATGAATGAAGCCTTAGGTAAAACACCTATCTCCCTGCATGGTTGTGGCAGACACTGGCTTGGTTAAAGGTATGCCAGTTTCAACCTACCACTCACCTGCTGCCACCATAGAGACAGCCTCAGCTATTAGGGAATTTGGAAGATTCCTATCACCCAGTTTTGGCCAATGAGAAATTGGGGGAAGTCTGATGGAGGTACTTGTGTGTCTTTTAGTTGTCCTCAGGAGTCCTAACTGGCTCTTGATACAGAATATTCGATTCTAAAGGCTGATTTCTGGCAATCCAGTGATTAGGCCTCTGTGCTTTCAATGCCAAGAGCATGGATTCAATCAATGCTTGGTCAGGAAACTAATTTATGGCCAAACCGAAAAAAAAAAAAAGAAGGCTGATTCCTCTTTACCTAGCCTCATGCATTGACATAATGAGAAAAGTATGGCCTTGGGAGTCAGACAAAAGAGGGTTTGAGTTTAATCGCCATTTCTGTGTGTCCTGTAATCAACATGGTCCACACTACTGACCTGGGAGGCGGATGGACTGGGTTCAGTGCTTTTTAAAGTTGCTTGACTTTGGGCAAAACCCCCTCATCTTCCAGTGTCTTAATTTATTCATCTGTAAATCAGGATAGTAATAGGAACTACTTCATAGGATTAAATAGGCTAATGAATATAAAGGACTTGGAAGGGAATGTGACACATACCTAGGACTGTATTGGTGTCAGCAGTATTTTTAAAAAAATATTTGTTTACTTTTGGCTCTGCTGGGTCTTCATTGCTGCAAGGGCTTTTTTCCTAGTTGGGGAGAGCGGGGGCCATGCGCTAGCTGTGGTGCATGAGCTTCTCATCGTGGTGGCTGCTCTTGTTGCAGAGCAAGGGCTGTAGGCATGCAGTCTTCCGTAACTGTGTCTCCCGGGCTCTAGGACACAGGCTCGGTAGTTGTGGCACATGGGTTCAGTTCCATGGCATGTGGGATCTTCCCAGATCAGGGATCGAACCCATGTCTCCTGCATGGGCAGGGAGATTCTTTACCACTGAGCCACCAGGGAAGCCTCTCAGCACTGCTTTCATTAAGAATACTAGTTGTGTAACTTTAGGCAATTTCATGTGCTCTCTGAGACGTGATGTGCATGCTTGTACAATGGGGGTTAGAAGTGCCTACTTTGCAGATTGTGCTGAGGGCAATTCAGGCCCTCAGAGCACCAGAGGTAGCACCCGGCGGGAGGCCACAGCTATGCAAAGAGAGAAGGAAGACTGTGCTGAGCTCTGGACCGTGTGTACCTGGATGTCTGGACTGAGGGTGCCTCCCTTCACTCCCTATTTCCCTCCTCCCTTCCTATTGCCACGGAGGAGCGCTCTCTCTCCTTGGTGGCTGCCCCTAAGCTCTGAACCCCTTCCCCTCTTTTCAGGGACCTTGTGCTATTGATTTAGCCCCTGTCCCTTCAGCCTTTTCCTCTCCACTGGCTCCTCTCCAAAAACATTTAAATGGGCTCCTGTCTCTTTCACCTTTAACAGCTTTAATCCAACACTCCCCAAGAGCCATTCATTTTCTTTCCATCTTTCCACCATCAAACTCCTAAGTGTATTTGTCTACACAACCTATCACTCCTTCCCCATCTCCCATTCACTCCTCCCGTTGGTGTAGCCTTTAAAAAGTAGGTTGACTACTGGGAACCTGGAAGAAGCCAGGTGAAAGACACAAGGGCAGGCAGGGGTGGTCCTGAAAGAGTGCCGAGGCAGGTCTAGAAAGAGGAGGAGATGATAAAGACCATGGTGACCCCGTCCCTGCTGGCCCTCTGTGCGATCCAAGCTCACGTGGTGGGCAAAACCCATAGTTCTCTAGGCTCATGACCCACTTGCACACAGCTCCCTCCTGCATCATGAGCCTTTTACATGGCAGCACCTGACTTCCTGTATCAAGCCATCTGGTGCTTTTATCAAACTTTTATCAAGCTTTTATCAAGCTTTATCAAACTATCTGGTGCTAGTCCAGACAGCGCCAATCCCTCCATGCCTTTTCAGTTCAGTGCCTTCCTTGCAACCCCTGGGGTTTTGCTGAAATCTAAGCAATGCCAAGTAGAGAAGATTGAGAAGGTAAAATTTATATGGGGATACAAATTTTAAGATTTTTCCTGTCTTTCCTTTCTCCAGTTTCATCATCATCCAGAATCATCAGAGGCCGGGGGAGATGCTGTCAACCGGATTTGATGTTGTCCACCTGGGACATCATCTAGAAACATGTGGCAACATTGACCCAGCAGCGCCGGGAAGATTGAAGCTAACGCTTGTGAAGCAAACACAGCAACGTTCTGCCACATCCAAGAGCTCGCTGGGTTTCCTTCACTAATGTATGAGTTAGGGGCCCTTGCCAGCCCCAGTTACAGACAAAGAATCCGAGGTTCAGAGAGGATCAGGGTCAGTGGCATCTACCATTTGCCGGACTTACCAAGGGCCAGGCCCCAACCTTGCTAAGCGCTTTGTTTTTAGTCATTAAGTTGTGTCCGACTCTTTTGTGACTCCATGGACTGAAGCCCACCAGGTTCCACTGTCCATGGGATTTCCCAGGCAAGAATACTGGAGTTGCCAATACTCCTGGCAGAAATGGGTTGCCATTTCCTCTTCCAGGGGCTCTTCCTGAGCCAGGGGTCAAACCCGTGTCTCCTGGTTGGCAGGTGGGTTCTTTCCTGCTGAGGCACCAGGCTGAGCCCTTTGAAGACATTATCTCCCTTGGTCTTCATAGTCACAGCTTAATATACAGGTGTTATTGCCACCTTACAGATAAAAAGCTTAGGATTTGGTAGAAACAAGGCTGACTCTGCCTGATTAAGTGGGTGATCTTCTTAAGCTCTCTGGGCTACAGTTTAAAATATTGGGGCTAGACTGAATGGGCTAAAAGTTTCATTCCAAGTTGAACTCTCTTGAGCCTAACTCCCAACTCTTAGTGTCAGCTCTGGATACTGGAGCGACAGAAAACCAAGTTATTTCAGCTTTAGGAGTGGAACTAAAGTGGGTGGAAAAAGAACTGGATGGTCTGTAAATGCCATTCTGTTTCTTTTTCACTGGGTTGTTCTCGTGGGCCTTTTAGAACACTTTCCAGATTCTTCTAAACCAGATTTTAAAACCTAGAAGGTTGGGATCAGACAGAAGCCTGAGGTCCCATCTTGGTCACAGCCCTTGCTCACGGTATGATCTTGAGAAGTTCATTGACATTTCTGAGCCTCCATTCTCTCATTTGTAAGAGGGGATGCTTCCAGGCTTATTGAGAAGATTAAGCAGGAAGGAGTGTGTGAATCTGCTTGACACATAGTAGGTGCTGGGTAAATGGTTGTGATGATTAGTTGCTTTAAAAAATGTTTAATCTGGTGTGCAATCAACTGACACATGGAAGATGCAAGGAAATGCTTACGGTTTCAAATTTGGGATTTGCACCCCGCGCTGAATGGGTGGTTTTGAGCAGGAGGCCTAGGGAGTGATGCCAATATGATAATATGAGTCCACAGAATAACTCCCAGCTGCCAGGTCACACAACTTGAGAACTGCTCCAGAACCAGCAACTCTTTCCCGTTGTTGCTAAGAGACTGGGTTGGGGTGGGAGAAAACAAAAAGATGAACTTTAGATTTTGGAAGTGATTTTATGGATTCCTACTTACCAAAAGTTAGAGACTTTGAAGATAGTCCACATGTTAAAGAAGTATGTGTTAAGTCCCTACCATATGCCAGGGATGGCTCTGGGCCCTGGAGAGACAATAAATTGGACCAAGTCCCCAACCTCATGGAGCTTCCATTTGGTTTAGGTTGCTCCTAAACTGCTGGAGATTCCAGGAGCTGAGTAATGTGCCTATGGTCTTGGGCCACCTCCTGGCAGAGTTGACCTTAGAATCTGGGCTTCCCAAATCCTGGATCAGGACTTTTCCCATCTACTACATTTTACAAACAAGATTCATCTGAGGCAGATTTTAAAGTTAACTGAGTCTTTGGCACTTCACTTAGATAAATAAAGGTCCTTGCTGGAAAGATTTCTGGAAATGAGTCCAAAAAATAATGTTTATTTAATTTCAAGTATCCCACTGAGAAATGTTATAGATATTCAGTCCCTGTCCTTCATGATCACACCCAGTTGAATGAGGTTGGAGAGTATGAATGCAGGAGGAAGGATAAATGAGAGGAAGATTGGGGCATCTCATAACTGCTGAAACTTAGCAAGGCAGGCAAGTCAAGAGGTCTGGGTCGGAACCAGATCCTGTCCCTTCCTACTTATGACTTTCACCTCTCTCTTGGTTTTCTCACCTGTGAAATGAAAGATTGGATTAGAATGGTCTCAAAATTTTCTCACTCTAAATTCTATAATAAATCACCCAACAATGTCGTGTAAGCCCAAAGGACCCAAGATGTAATTCCAGAAGGCAGCTGTGGTCCAAAGATGGAGCCTTGAGTGTTAATCAGCCCTTCCTCTGCACCCATGTCCTGCACAGTGGGCCCCGCGTGCCTGGTGAATGGCTGTTTCCGGGTTCACACCTGAGATGCTTGTGCTCTTGGAGGGCAAGGACTCTGTCCCATTCACTTGTGCATCTCTCCCCAGGGCCCAGGGCCATACTCAACATTGGTGGGCATATCATACGTGTTTGTAGACTTGCTTTTACCTGAGAAGAGGCAGATTTGGAAAGGGACTTCAAACAAAAACTGTAGAAAAAGAGAAGTGCTTCCAAAGTTTGCTTCAACAGAGACTTGTATTTCGGTCCTAGCTAGTAAGTAACAGGGCTGACATTCAAACCCCAGGACTGCATGCCTACTAAGCCTGTGTCCTACCCTCCCCCCAAGCTTGCCCACATTCACTTGTTTATTCAAAATGTAGCTCAGTGTCATTGGAGGCTAGGTGGACAAGCTTGGCAGGCAGGCTCTCTGGGTTTGAATCTCAACTCTGCCACTTGATGCTATGTAACTCTGAGCAGGCATTTTCACCTTTTCATACCTCTATTCCTTCATCTGTAAAGCCAGGATGATAATAGTACCTCCCTCCAAGAGTTGTTGAAGGCAAATACGTGAGATGATGCATATAAAGCTAGTAGCATAAAGGCTGGCATTTAATATGTGCTTGCATGCTAGTGGGCATGCATGCATGCTAAGTTGCTTCGGTCATGTCTGACTCTTGGTGACCCTATGGACTGTGACCTTCCAGGCTTTTCTGTCCATGGAATTCTCCAGGCAAGAATACTGGAGTGGATTACCACGGCCTCCTCCAGGGGCTCTTCCCGACCCAGGGAGTGAACGTGTGTTCCTTTTGTCTCCTGCATTAGGAGGTGGGTTCTTTACCACGAGCGCCACCCAGGAAGCCCTAATATGTGCTTATTGAACTCTAAATCTGTTGTTGCTGATGCTGTTGTTATTGTTATTATTATTACTAGTAGTAGCAGTAGTATTTGCCATACACTGGGTCAATAGTAGCAGTAGTAACAGCAGTCGAAGTTAACAGCAGTAGTCTTTGCCATGCACTGAACCAGTAGTACTAGGAGTGGCGGCAGCAGCAGTAGTTACAGGAGTAATAGTAATAGTAGTATTAGTAGCAGATTTGCCATGCACTGGGCCAGTAATAGTAGCATTACTATTACTATTAGTAGCAGTAGCAGCAGTAGCAGTATTTGCTACACACAGGCTAGGAGCTGGATAACAGACACAGATGTTACTCCCATAGAATTCCCTGCGTACATTGCTGTAATTCCTTAAAGATCAGAGATGGGCCTTGATCCAAAAATTGCAGCGATCAGAGTGGCCTTGGTTAAGGCCTTGGCCTTAACACACTCGGCTTTGTGTGTTAACCCAGTTGGAGGAGACACCACCCAGGACTTCAGGAAACGCCAGAGCAGCAAAGGAGGGAGAGGCGGCCATCCTGCCCAGCTGTGAAGTGTTGGGTGCTAAGGGGGCAATCTCTTATATCATGGTAAGATCTTTAGTCTATCACCACATCTATGGAGAAAATCTGAGATGATGGGGAACTTACAACAAAAATTAGATTTTTATAATAATCTAATTTCAACCTCTCGACTATAAAATAAAACCATGTCAGAGGTGGAAGAGTCCTTATGGATAAGTCCACTGTTTTACAAGTGAATAACTAGAGGCCAGAGGGGCCTGGTGACCCCCTGGATGTCCCTCCCCCTTCTAGTTGCTCATGGAGTCAGGTCAAGATCTGGTTCCACCCTCCCCATGGTTCCCTGTGCATTACAGGATACCCAAGAGTGGTGGCAGGTTATTTGCAACTTGCTCAAGATCTTTCCTGATAGCTCAGTTGGTAAAGAATCCACCTGCAATGCAGGAGACCCCTGTTTGATTCCTGGGTCGAGAAGATCTGCTGGGGAAGGGATAGGCTACCTACTCCAGTATTCTTGGGCTTCTCTGGTGGCTCAGCTGGTAAAGAATCCGCCTGCAATGTGGGAGACCTGGGTTTGATCCCTGGGTTGGGAAGATTTCCTGGAGAAGGGAAAGGCATGCAGTGGGTCTCTCCAATATTCTGGCCTGGAGAATTCCATGGACTGTATAGTCCATGGGGTTGCAAAGAGTCAGACACGACTGAGTGACTTTCACTTTCAAGGTCACACACTTGGAAAGCAAAAATGGTGGGACATTTTCTCTCCTTTTCTTTTTTTCTTTCATTCAACATCTCATGAGGATGTCTGCTCCAAGTTTGGGTACTGCATACAGGTGGTTTTCGATAAAAATCTATCAGAACAAAATGAGTTTTGAAGTATGGAGGGGACAAAAACTGCCCTCCCAGGCTGTTTCTATAGGGTCATTTGAAGGTTTTATGATTAACCTAAATTAGAGGCAGGATGGGAGTTTCTAACACATCAATCACCCACAGTCCTGCTTCATCTACTGTTCCAAGCAATGGGTTCTTTTCCTTCCTTATCTCTTTGGAAACACTGTGCTTGACCTAGATAACATACAGCCTTCTCTGTGTGTGGCATGTGTTTGCATTCTACACCAGATCTGTGGTACATGTTTTCCAGCTTACCGAATAGACTGACCCATTCATCACATGAATGAGTTTGTGTCGGTTTGTATTTTTGCCCTTAGGTGCTACTGCAGCCCAGGCTAGGGCTGGGTCCTTGCAGCTCTCCTTTGCTCATGATTGCCGCCTGCCAGCATCACAGGGCTTTCCTGGGGCTGGCATGAATTTCAGCCAGCACAGAGACACAGGGCAATGGCTTCCGGTAGGAACTTGCTTTCAGTCACAGACACCACGATGCACTGGATGGAGAGCTGGCAGATGCCACCAGCAGGTGCCCCTCGGAAACTCTGGCTGTTTTGAAGTCTGGAGAAAAGCCAGGAGCAATGGGGCCATGGAGGCAGCACCTCTGCTTTCCGAAAAGGAAACCGGAGTGCCGTGGGCTCCACCACGTGCACAATGGCTGTGTCCAGACCCGAATGCCCCTCTCATGACTCAGCGGAAGTGAGTATGAACACTTCATGCAGGAAGATGACTCGCTTCTCTGACAAGATACAGAGAACTTTTCCAAGGAAATGATTTGCAGGGTTTAAATGCTCTATTTCTTAGTCTGCTTTTCCTCTCTTGACTCTGTTGCAAATTGATCCGGTGGTAGCATCCTTTGAACACCTTGGATTTTTAATTAGTACTTATGTCGGCTATAAAACTTCAAGTGTAACTCCTCCCTTGATGCTTCTGCAGCATTTGCTGTGGAGAGGAATGGTTTGTCATAACAGTGGGAAATGACACAATGAGCATGTTGCTTTTATAATTGGAGATGAGCAACATAATGAAAAACAACAGCTCACAGTTGTCACAGGTCAGGCTGGAGTACAAGGATACCTAGCAACGACTGAGTGAACAGGAAGATGAAATAGGGAGAAGGCAAGATGGGGGGATTGACCTCTCGGCCCCACTCAAGCCAGCTTAGGAGCAAGGCAACGGAGGAGACCAAACAGAGAAGCCAAGGGAGTGGGTTAGTTTGCTTCTAACCCATTTACATTCATTCTCAAAGGTGGGTGTGTCTGGAGAGGGAACTCCAGTTTGCATTCTCTGGAACCAGATAGGAATTTGCCAC
Organism: Muntiacus reevesi; assembly: GCF_963930625.1. Classification (NCBI taxonomy): domain Eukaryota; kingdom Metazoa; phylum Chordata; class Mammalia; order Artiodactyla; family Cervidae; genus Muntiacus; species Muntiacus reevesi. The sequence continues at coordinate 146,417,651 of NC_089249.1, read as the reverse complement.
CTTTGGGGAAGATCTGTCCACATGCAGGAGGTGTCGACCAGCAAGGACAGACTCCAGAATCCAGTCCCCAGGGAAAGGAACTGAGAAAAGTCAGGCATGGTTCCAGGCCACCAACCAATGGGCAGGGTCAGCAGTAGGCTCTGGGCTCAGAGAAGAGGCACTTAGATAGAAGCTAGTCTTTACAGGGTTGGGGAAGGCAGCGTGGTGTCATGGGAGCACGTGACTTTGCACTCGGAAAACTGTCAATTCCAGTCTCAGTATTGGTACCTACTAGCTGTGTGATCTGGAGAAGGAAATGGCAACCCACTCCAGTGTTCTTGCCTGGAGAATCCCAGGGACAGAGGAGCCTGGTGGGCTGCCGTCTCTGGGGTCGCACAGAGTCGGACACAACTGAAGCGACTTAGCAGCAGCAGCAGCAGAAGTTGTGCGATCCTGGGTAGGTCACTTCACTTCTTGGGCTGTTGTTTAGTCACTAAGTCGTGTCCAACTCTTTGCGACCCCATGGCTATAGCCCGCCAGCCTCCTCTGTCCATGGGATTTCCCAGGCAAGAATACTGGAGTGGGTATTCTTACCAACTCCAAGGATCTTCCTGACGCCAGGATCAAACCCACTTCTCCTGCACTGGCAGGCAGATTCTTTACCACCGAGTCACCTGGGAAGCCCTCACTTCTTGATACACATCTGCAAAATCATTCCAAGAGAGGCAACATGGTAGCCAAGATCCTAGTTAGACAGACTTGGGTTCCAGGCTCTACACCATCATTTATAAACCATAAATTCCTTAACTTCTGTAGTTACCGATCGTACTCTTCAGTCTCCTCATCTGTAGAAAGGGGATGAGTATCTCCTCATCTCTCATAAATCTAGTGTTAAGATTTATTGAAACAATGCAGGTAAAATACTTAGTATCATTCTCAGAACACAGAAAGCACTCCATGAATCAGTTCAGTTGCTCAGTCATGTCCGACTCTTTACGACCCCATGGACTACAGCATGCCAGGCTTCCCTGTCCGTCACCAACATCCAGAGTTTGCTCAAACTCATGTCCATCGAGATGGTGATGCCATCCAACCATCTCATCCTCTGTCGTCCCTAAACCAGCCTCCAACTCAGCCATCACAGGGACTTGCTCTGTGTTCAGTACCATAGGGTCCTATTTCTGCCCTGCTGCTGTTTAATCAGTAAGTCATGTCTGACTCTCTGCAACCCCATGGACTGTAGCCTACTAGCCTCCTCTGTCCATGGGATTCTCTGAGCAAGAATACTGGGGTGGGTTGCCATTTCCTTCTCCAGGGGATGTTCCCAGCCCAGGGATCGAACCTGTGTCTCCTGCTTGGCAGGTGTCTCTTACTTGGCAGGTGAATTATTTACCACTGAGCCATCTGGGGCATGGGTGCTACTAATAATCCTGGTGATGTAATAACAGTTACTACTGTATTCAGTGCTCACTGAGGGTGCTAAGTGCTTTACATATGTGAAATAGGATTTACTGTATCCATTTTATAGAGATGATGAAAGGAAGGTTTAACGAGGTTGTTCCAGGATACTCACAGCTAGAGGAAGAGCTGGGATTGTAGCCCCTCATCAGTCTCTTTTTCATTCCTCATGCCGTCTCACTTTCCTTACTGCTATGTTTTATTATGCAGTCAGTATAAGCCTAATTATATACAACGGACTACGAATCGTGCACAGTAGGAGCTGGGTATTCATTTCCTATCCCTCTGTCACTAAGCTACTGATGAAGCCCTTAGTGTTCAGATTGTTCTTATTCTGATGGGGTTGTTCTTGTTCTGGTTTGATTTGAATTTCTGCTTTGATTATTACGTAAAAACTTTAATCAGTGGGGTGAACAATGGTATGAACAGTGCCCTTCTATAAATGCTCCTGTAACTGACATTCATTCTCACACTCTTTTCTCTCTTTTTTGAATAGTTGTTCATGTTTTTTGCCAATTTTTCACTTCAGTTATAAGAACATTTTATCTATCAGTGCTCTAAAGGACAAATTATTAAATTTGTCTACAGAAAGTTATTTGAGGAAAATTAGTCTTATTTACTTGTCATATGTGTTAGAAATATGTTTCTCTGTGTTAGAGATATTTTTCCTACCCTGTCAATTATCTATTGCCTGCATATATCATATTTGGGGGGGCATAACATAGTTCTGTATTAGTTTTAGGAAAGTGTTCTCACTACAAGAGAAAAAATAAATTATTATATGTGCAAATCTTTTACTTTGTTTTCTATTGTCTTCCACTGATTTATTATTCTACTATTTCCCAATTCCAAATTGTTTTAATGTTTATAACTTTATAATGTATTTTAACATATAAAATAAATGTTTTAATATACAAAAATATTTTAGTGTATAACTACTTTTCTTATCCTTTTTCAGCTTTTTCCTGTCTTGTATATTTACTTTTTCTTTAAAAAAATACATGCTATACCATTTTATAGAAAACTGAGAAGTACAGATTAAGTATAAAAATAAAATTTTTAAAAAATGAATATTAACACTATTCAAAGGTTACTGATACTAGTTTCTTGGAATCTGTCATTTCAATCTTTTCCTATGTATAAACATACACACACATCTTTTTTCCAATAAAATTCAGGTCATGCTGTAGTAACAAATGTATTATCTGCAATCTGTACACCCATTGCCTGATAAGCAGGCTCATTGCCTAATATACTGTTTTATTTAGCCACTCCTTTTTGTTGAGCATGCAAGTTATTTTTAGTTTTTCACTCAAGCTACTTATGCCTGTCTGTGAATGAATCCTTTGCACATTTCTCTAGCAAGTTGACCAATATCTGGTCTAAGAGACGCTTTGGCACCTTGGGGTTGGGTTTGTGATGTCCACATCAGCTCTTTAATGTCTCCTCAAAGACTCCTTCCTCCTTGAGAGAGCTATTCAGATTTGCTCCGGGTGTAAAGGAAAACACTCACTGTGAAGGACGTTTGCACTGTGGTTAAGAGCATGAGCTGTTAAATCAGACAGAACCATGTGAATTTGGAGAAGTTGCTTAAACTCTGAGTCTGCTTCCTCTTCTGTAAAATACAGATGTTGATAGCTACTCAGAGGGTGACAGTGGGGATTAAATGCGATTAGACTTGTGAAGTCCTTAGCATCATGCCCAGCATACAGTAAGATGTTCAACAAGTGACAAGTACGCAAACATTGTGCCCTTTCGACTACTTGACCACAGCTGCCCTGCCTCGACCTTTTGAATTTTGCTGTTTGGCAGTCTGGAGATACAGCCTCTGAGGATGGAGTCATATCTTTAGGAGCCTTGTGACACAAGGTATGACTCCAGAACAAGGGGCATTTGCATCCCCCGAACATCTCAGAATCTGCAGAAAGCCAGGGCCCACTCAAGACCTATTCAATCGTAGCCCGCATTTTTAAAAGATGCCCAGGTGATCTGCACACATAATAAAGATTACGAATATATTGGTCCAGGTATCCAGGGAGCTGGTGGTGCTATGTAGTGAGGGTGGGGTTGGGGACACAGGAGCATATGGTATCTCTACTCTTGAATTTTCTAGTCTGGAATTTGTATTCTTTTGGTCTCAGATCCATCACTCAGTAGCAAGGTGCTCTTCACAAAGCTCTGATGACCTTTATCACTGTAATGTACACACTCCATCTTCAGATTTAAAGAGACCTGAGTTTCAATTCCAACTTTGTTATTTAGAGGGCTTCTTATTAGCCAGAAAACCTTGAGATAAGTCATTTCTGCTTTCTGAGCCTAGTTTCCTCATCTGTAAAATGTGAGTGCTACACCTTTCTTGGGATGTGGTTGAGATAACTAGTGATAAAGTATTAGAAAGTTTGGCACCTCATTGGGATAGAAAACATATTTTGACTCCAAAATCCTGAGTTTGAATCTCAACTCCAGAAGTCACTTGACCAGTCACTTCCTCTCCTTGGACTTAAGTTTCATCACCTGTAAAATAGATGTTTAGATTAAATAATCCCTTAGGTTTCTCTCTGCTTTGAAACTTGATAACTCTAAGGTATCAATATATTGCTGCACACATATTTGAATCCTAATGATAACTCATGGTTAGGAAAGAGACTCTCACCACCCCGACAAATCAGCTAAACTGCCTTTCAATTGGGAGATATGTAAAGAGGGTAAATTTTCTATGTATCAATGCATGGTTCCAACTGGTACAAATAAGAGACTCAAGGGAAGCACTGACAGTTATTGAATGGAATTTTCATACCATAAGGATATTTACCTAGATGTTTATATGGTGGGTACTGAGCTCTCCCACGCTGGATTTTGAACTGTAGGAGTGTTTGGAGCACCTATCTGAAACTGGAAGTTCTCTGATTTAAATTAGAAAACTGTCAAGATCACCTTAATAGAAGATGCTTAATTGGGAGAAGGGAAATGAAAACCTGATTCTCAGAAGGGAATCTTAATAAATGATAGACAATTAAAGTAATTGGAAGTATCCTAAGCAATCCTTTCTCCCAGTTTTTTTTTTTTTTGAAGAGAATACAAGATCAGGAAAGTCAGAACACACTCAAACTAGCAGTCTGTATCCCTGAAACAGAGCATTAATTCAAGCATTATTTATAATCCATTTGTGCATTCATTCATTCATTCATTCACCAAACCTGATTTGAGCACTACTATAGATAGACACTGTTTTGGGGGCTGGAGGGTCAGAGTGGAAATAAGTTAGACAGTCACAATGTGTTCTAAGAGATGAGACAGATACTCAGATAACTCTAATGCAAGATAAAAACTATCATTGGGGGGAATGATGAAATGCTCTGAACATATAGGGAACAGAGAGATTACTTCTGGAGACTGGTACACATTAGACATGATTCCTTAGCAGATGTAGCATCTAGTCTGGGCCTTGAATGATTGGATTTTATCCATCAATTCAACAAATTTTTGCTAGAAACCAGTTAACCACAATGCGTCACAGACGGTGGCTTCAGAATTGCCTAGCTATGAGGGAGCTGTTTGTCAATTACTAATTTTCTGTGATTTGCTCTTCTTCCTCTTCCGTTTACACCATCAGTCTGGGGAAGTTAAACTTGCAAATTTCTTGAGGGATTATCAAAACCAGTCATTGCTAAATGTTGGTTTCTCCAAGCCAGACAAACCTGCACTCATTCAACACATATTTATCAGCTATAAACTGTGTGCCAGACATGATGCTAAGGAGTCAGAAATACAATAATGAGCCCAGGCACTGTGCTTGTTATGTAGCTTACAGCTGGCTGGAAAGACAAGAGATGGTGTCAGATGATCTCACAGACACACATGAAATTGTAATTGATGAGTGTAGAGAAGGGAAGAATGCCTTTGTTCCTAAGGAACATATCATAAAGGGAGCTGATCAAGAGGGGGGCCAGGGACGGTCTTGCTGACCTTTAAACTTTGACATGCTTAAAGTGTGAACAGGAGTTCATAGGGATGAAGGGGAGGGACCAGTGCTATAGGTAGCAGCAACAGCCTGCACCTGAGCTACTTTCCAGAGGCGCTGGAGAGAGATCTGAAAGGAAAGTGAGGCAAACTGAAGCTAGATCCATACGGAGGGGACTGATCATGCTGGAGCCCTAGCCATAGAAATCTGTCTTTCTCCTAATCGGGTGGAGAGTGAGGTGGGAGGGGGGATCGGGTTGGGGAACACATGTAAATCCATGGCTGATTCATGTCAATGTATGACAAAAACCACTACAATATTGTAAAGTAATTAGCCTCCAACTAATAAAAATAAATGAAAAAAAAAAAAAAAAGTCGGGAAAAGCCACTGAAAATTTCAAGCAGAAAAGGGAATGATCAAATTTATATTTTAAAAAGATCCTCCAGTTTTCAAGCCCTCAGTGTTAGACTAGTTGAGTTTATATACGTTCTGGCTGTGACAATGAGAATAAAGGCAGTATTTTATAGATAAGGGGGAGGACTGTTAGAACTTAGTGTTGTAGTTCAGAAGAAAGGCTGTGTTTTGTTGACTAAGGTGGTGGTGATGATGGAGAGATTAGCTGGAGTTAAATCAATAATATGGTGGATAGAACATGGGAAATGAATTTGAGCATCCAGGATATGTCTGAGGTTCCTCTCTGCCCAGCATAATTGGATGGATGGAATATCATTCACTGAAATGAATCAATAGTTGGCCTTGCCTCAGGGCTGCCACAGACAGCTGTGTGAGTTGTACACTGCACAAGGCCTCTGGCTGAGTGGGAAAGGCAGGCAATGGGAGTCAGTCTCTACTCCGAACATTAAGCTGCACATCCCGATTCAGGGCTATGTTGACCCAGTTTGGAGGAGGATTTTCTTAAAATTTGCAAAAAGAAGCCATTCATTTGGCAACACTAAAAAGAACTAGACCTTTTAACTCAGCGTTGCAGGCATTCAGGTAAACCTGGCTGGGGTGCCATAAGTTGGGGGGTGGGGTGGGGCGGTGGTGAGTTAGAGGTGGTAAAGCCAGGAGTAGAGTACCTGGATGGTGGAGGAAGGGGCTGGGGAAGTTGATGAGAAAACGAGTGGCTGCAAGGAGCACCAGGCTCCGTTTGTTTATTCTGCAGTGGCTGTCTCTGGCCTTTCCTGGACTCCTGACCCCCAGGGAGGGATCCTGCCTGTGGCTCACCCTTCCTGTTATTTTGATGCTTTTCTTGGATGCCTTTGATGAAAGTAGATATGAAAGCCCAGGCTAGCAGAAAGCAGAAGCCGTTTAAGAACCATCTAGTTCTACTTTCTCTAGTCCAGAGCTGAGAATGCTAAAGCCCAGGAGGACGGCACGCTTTGTCCCATGGCACCATTCTGGGGCTAGATCCTCACTCTCCTTACTCACCACGTCTTGCCAATCATCCCACTAACAAGAAAGAAACTGAGCTCTTGCAGGCAGCGAGTCACACCTAGAGAGAACAGGTGCTAGGCAGTGTCAACCTAGATTTGAGGCCCCACTTGCCATTTCTCTGCTGTGTGATCTTGGGCAAGTTACTTAATCTCTCTGAGCTTCACTTTCTCTACCCGTAAGATGGAGATAAAAGCACTCACTTTGAAGAGGTTTGTGAGAATTAACATAAAGTCTCTGGGACAGTATCTATGCACAAGCCATGGTCCAGACCCCATTCTACACTTCTGGTATCTTCTCTAGCTCTTGTCTCCTCAACTATCCCTTCTCTGTTCCGGAGAGCTTGACAGGGATTTGCAGAAAATGTATTTCTTTGTAAGGTCTTTGTACAGCACTATATAAATTCAGCATATCAGATAAACACTGTATTGAGAAATGACTCTACGTTTCCCCCTGACCTTGATTTGCGGATTCAGATCCCTAAGATGCAAAGGGCAATTAAACTCTGGCTCCTAAACCAGCCTTCTCCTTCCCCCCTACCCCCATGATAAGTCTGCATGGATTTCATAAAGTTTCATGTGAAAACAACACCTTGAAACCTGAAACGAAAGGAACTGGAAGGCTTCTGCAGGAAGTATAATATAAAAGCTAACTTTGCAGAAGGTAGAGGGTGGGAGCTCAAAAAAAAAAAGAAGCAATCACCAGGAGGGTTTCGTTTTTTCTTTCAAAATGATTCTTGATGGCACATAGTACTTTCATTTGTTCCCTGACTTTGAGAGGCTGACAAATAGTCTTATTTTGAAAATCTATTGTTACTCTTCAGGTTTTGTGCGGAGTGGGAAGGATTGTTTTGAACAATTTCTCATGGACAAGTGGAAGCTGTACTCTTGCTACAAATGATTCATCTGGGAGAAATGATGTATAAACAAGACTGCCTGCTTGGAAAGCAGACGGGAGGGCACAGTATTTTAGAAGGGTTTTTCACTTTCATGCCAGCTAACAATCAAAGCTAGCTCTTAAACTAGCAGGGGTGCTGTGGAATGGAGACTTCAGAAAGTTTTTTTTTTTTTAATCTTACATCTCATAGTTAATATCAAAGAAAGTAGTTCTTAAATCTCTGACTAAGACCATTTATTCTCACATGGTGATCATGTATTAATAGGTTGATTCAGTCCTTTTTAAAAAAACTCTTTCTTTTGTACTAGAACATATAGCTGACTGGGGCTTCCTAGGTGGTGGTAATGGTAAAGAGCACACCAGCCAATGCAGGAGACTGAAGAGGTGCAGATTTGATCCCTGGGTCAGGAAGATCCCCTGGAGGAGGGCATGGCAACCCACTCCAGTATTCTTGCCTGGAGAATCCCATGGACAGATAAGTCTTGGGGGGTGGGGTACAGTCCAAAGGGTCGCAAGGAGTCGGACAGGATGGAAGCAAGTTAGCATATACGCATTGTGAATAGCTAACACTTATTGGACACATACATTTAATGGCCAAGTCATGGGCAAAGATCTTTTGTAAAGTGCTATTATCCCACGTGTTGAATATTATTGTTTTGGCATAGACCGATAGATGCCTATCCAGCGCTCATTCACCCATTCACAAATGTTAAAGGCTGTATTTCCCAGATTTCCTCACAGTTAGAAGTGGACAATGAAATACACATGGAAACTGCTAGGTGAGCTTCTGAGAAAGCTCTTTAAAGCTAGCAGGGTGCCTTCTATCGCCCTGATAGTGTCCTCTGCCTTGGTGGGAATGGGGACTTGATAGCTGGAGAGCATCTTATCGCCATGAAGTGACTTTAGGATGGAAGCCGTGTGCAAACAATAGGGCAGCACCGAGGAACCCATACTTCTGAAGGCTGAGAGCGGCCACACCGTCTCTCTTCTCTTTTTGTGCAACAAACTCTCTGTTATTTGACTGTTCTGTTTTACTCAGTAGGACCTAATCCTGATTGCTTCAATTCTCTTAATAATCATCTCATGAGGCAGACACAGACGGTGCTTTCCAATTTCCTCTGTGCTCCTCCACCTCTCCGTTTACCTTGCATTTGGGTTGGATGTGTCTAATTTTGGCCAACGGGCTCTGAGCAGAAATGACATGTGTCACTTAGGAGCCAGTGTGCCCTCTCCAGCGCTCCCTTCCCTATCACAGCATCATTGGAAGCCACACAATGAAATGGGGTGGTAGGGTCACAAGACAGAAAAAAATGGGATCCCTGAGTCACCAGATGTAGACTAGCTTCCATTAACCTACCTTTTGCGAGACTTTGGGTGAATGAGAGATTTGTTTTGCGAAGTCAGTGAGATTTCAGAGTTTGTTATTATACTGTAGGCTACCCTATCCTGATTAAGGTACCCTATTTTATAAATGAAAAAACTGAATCTTTCAGAATTTAAGTAACTTGCCCTAATCAAAGGGGCTACTTAGTGACCAAGTCTATCTGACTTACAAAAGCCAAATTCTGTGGTCTCCATATCTGCTTTGGTACTGGCCACCATGGTATTTCTCATCCTGCTGGCTTCCTGTCATTTGGTTCCATCCAGGTTGTTCCTCCCATCCCTCTGTATCTCTCTTTGGCCTAGACAAACTACAATCTGCATGTCCAAGTCTTAAGCTATGACATTAAATCATAGAATTACACCTCATATTGTAATTCTGTCTTGGAATTTGAGTCTTGGCTGGTTGAGTTGGCCAATACTGAAAATGGCCGCTTAGCATCTGGCTTCTATTTGGTCTTTGGCTAAAACAAAACAAAAAAACCCTCAAAATTTATTTTCATCACTGAGTTTGTAGTGTTTTCTGTTTTCTTCCTTGAGCACAATAAAGGAAAAAAGTGAGATGTGGCTATATCACTGTAACTGAATCACTCAACTTGGTGGGTTGGAACAACTTGCTCATAAGAAAAACTCATGTATCCAACAGATGTTATGTTGCAGAGGCCCTGATAGGTTCTGGGAATTTAAGGTGCATTTTTTACAACAGCCCTTGCTTTAAAGCTGTACACAATCTAATGATCTGTATAAATAAATAAGAGGCAAAAATAGCGGGATAAGCCCACAGGGAATCGAGACCGTGATAACACAAATGGGAAAGTTGTCTTGTCTACCTGGAATGGTCTGGGTTCCCACGTGAACGGGTTAGTGCCACGGCTGGAAGAATTTTTCAGAGATTGCTGAATAGTGAATGTTGTGTTAAGTGGTTTCCATAAATCAACTCTCCACACCCCCTTCCCCAACTATGCTTTACAATTATTACATCTATTCCAAGGATGAGTAAACTGTTGTTCAGTAAAGGAAAGAGCCTTGCCTAAGGTCACACAAGTAGGATTTTTAACTCATTTTTGTCCAACTCCAGAACTTTTCCCCCCAGTATACCAATCTGGTCTCTCTAATAAGACAGATGGGTTTATTTCTACAACCTCTCCTGTCTAATCCAATGAATTCTCTGAGCCAAGCCCTCCGCAGCTCCATGTCGGCTTGGGCTTCTTAGAAATTCGGTGCTCATCCTCAAGGGCTCGCTACCTGCTGAGCCTTCTTGTTGATTTTGAAATAAGAGCTCCCCTGTAAACAATATCTGCTGCTTACCTCCTGGACTCCGGCTGGTGGGGTAAGAACATTTTCAGTGCACGTGCTTCCCTATTCTGTAAAACTGTGTTTATGCTTGGTCCCCCCGAAGGAAAACGATGCCCTTACTTTTGTCTCAGCCAAATTTGCTGCCTGGACTTTTTCTAATCTAAACACCCTGAGAAGCAGAGCGCTGCGCGTGCCCTTTGGCGCCATCTACTGGCACTGTTGGAAGTCTGACCTCGTCTCCCAGAGAGGAGTCTTGATATATTCAGTAACTAATTTAATGAATCTTGCTACTGCATTAGCAGATTCTTTTTTCCTACACGGACTAGACGGTGACCAATTAGTAAAGAGAGCAGATATAAAATACATTGTTGTTACTCAGTTGCTTAGTTCAGTTCAGTTCAGTTCAGTCGCTCAGTCGTGTCTGACTCTCTGCAACCCCATGAATCGCAGCATGCCAGGCCTCCATCACCAACTCCCGGAGTCTACCCAAACTCATGTCCATCGAGTCGGTGATGCCATCCAGCCAACTCATCCTCTGTCTTCCCCTTCTCCTCCTGTCCCCAATCCTTCCCAGCATCAAGGTCTTTTCCAATGAGTCAACTCTTCGTTTCAGGTGGCCAAAGTATTGGAGTTTCACCTTCAACATCAGTCCTTTCAATGAACACCCAGGACTGATCTCCTTTAGGATGGACTGGTTGGATCTCCTTGCAGTTCAAGGGACTCTTCAAGAGTCTTCTCCAACACCACAGTTCAAAAGCATGAATTCTTCGGCGCTCAGCTTTCTTCACAGTCCAACTGTCACATCCTTACATGACCACTGGAAAAACCATAGCCTTGACCAGATGGACCTTTGTTGGCAAAGTAATGTCTCTGCTTTGAAATATGCTGTCCACGTTGGTCATAACTTTTCTTCCAAGGAGTAAGCATCTTTTAATTTCATGGCTGCAATCACCATCTGCAGTGATTTTAGAGCCCCCCAAAATAAAGTCTGACACTATTTCCGCAGTTTCCCCATTTATTTCCCGTGAAGTGATGGGACTAGATGCCATGATGTTTGTTTTCTGAATGTGGAGCTTTAAGTCAACTTTTTCACTCTCCTCTTTCACTTTCATCAAGAGGCTTTTTAGTTCCTCTTCACTTTCTGCCATAAGAGTGGTGTCATCTGCATATCTGAGGTTATTGATACTTCTCCCGGCAATCTTGATTCCAGCTTGTGCTTCTTCCAGCCCAGCGTTTCTCATGATGTCCTCTGCATATAAGTTAAATAAGCAGGGTGACAATATACAGCCTTGACATACTCCTTTTCCTATTTGGAACCAGTCTGTTGTTCCATGTCCAGTTCTAACTGTTGCTTCCTGACCTGCATACAGGTTTCCCATGAGGCAGGTCAGGTGGTCTGGTATTTCCATCTCTTTCAGAGTTTTCCACAGTTTATTGTGATCCACATAGTCAAAAGCTTTGGCATAGTCAATAAAGCAGAAATAGATGTTTTTCTGGAACTCTCTTGCTTTTTCCATGATCCAGGAGATGTTGACAATTTGATCTCTGGTTCCTCTTCCTTTTCTAAAACCAGCTTGAACATTTGGAGAATTTTGAGCATTACTTTACTAGCATGTGAGATGAGTGCAATTGTGTGGTAGTTTGAGCATTATTTGGCATTGCCTTTCTTTGGGATTGGAATGAAAACTGACCTTTTCCAGTCCTGTGGCCATTGCTGAGTTTTCCAAATTTGCTGGCGTATTGAATGCAACACTTTCACAGCATCATCTTTCAGGATTTGAAATAGCTCAACTGGAATTCCATCACCTCCACTAGCTTTGTAGTGATGCTTCCTAAGGCCCACTTGACTTCGCATTCCAGGATGTCTAGCTCTAGGTGAGTGATCACACCATTGTGATTATCTGGGTCGTGAAGATCTTATTTTGTACAGTTCTTCTGTGTATTCTTGCCACCTCTTCTTAATATCTTCTGCTTCTGTTAGGTCCATACCATTTCTGTCCTTTATTGAGCCCATTTTTGCATGAATTTTTCCCTTGGTATCTCTAATTTTCTTGAAGAGATTTCTAGTCTTTCCCATTCTGTTGTTTTCCTCTATTTCTTTGCATTGATCACTGAGGAAGGCTTTTTTATCTCTCCTTGCTATTTTTGAAATTTTGCATTCAGATGGGAATATCTTTCCTTTTCTCCTTTGCTTTTCACTTCTCTTCTTTTCACAGCTATTTGTAAGGCCTCCTCAGACAGCCCATTTTGCTTTTTTGCATTTCTTTTCCATGGCGATGATCTTATTCCTTGTCTCCTGTACAACGTCACGAACCTCCGTCCATAGTTCATCAGGCACTCTGTCTATCAGATCTAGTCCCTTAAATCTATTTCTCACTTCCACTGTATAATCATAGGGGGTTTGATTTAGGTCATACCTGAATGGTCTAGTGGTTTTCCCTACTTTCTTCAATTTAAGTCTGAATTTGCTCAGTCGTGTCCAACTCTTTGCAACTCCATGGAGGCAGCAAGCCAGGCTTCCCTGTCCTTCACTGTCTCCTGGAGTTTGCTCAGACTCACATCCCTTGAGTTGGTGATGCCATCCTCTGTCGCCCCCTTCTCCTGCCCTCAATCTTTCCCAGCATCATGGTCTTTTCTAATAAGTTGGCTGTTCACATTAGGTGACCAAACTATTGGAGTTTCAGCTTCAGTATCAGTCTTGCCAATGAATATTCAGGGTTGATTTCCTTTAGGATTGACTTGCAGTCCAAGGAACTCTAGAGAGTCTTCTGCGGCACCACAGTTTGAAAGTATCAATTCTTCAGCACTCAGCCTTCTTTAGGGTCCAACTGTCACATCCATGACCTAGTACTGGACCTAGTAGTCTAGTCAAACCATAGCTTTGACTAGACGAACCTTTGTTGCAAAGTGATCTCTCTGCTTTTTAATATGCTGTCTAGTTTCTTCATACCTTTTCTTCCAAGGAGCGAACATCTTTTAATTTCATGGCTGCAGTCACTGTCTGTAGTGATGTCAAACACATTACCTTACTTTAAAGAGACTAGAGTCTCCTCTCTCTCTCACTTTTCCCACCCCACCAGTTGTGACATTCTTTCATCTTCAATCCTTTCTCCCTTTAAAAATATTTGTTTTCTTACTATATAGAGATCAGGGCATGGGGCACACAGCCACACACCTGAGCAAACAGAGGAGCTAACTGATTTGCCAGCATAATGAAAAACATTGTTTTTCAGCTCATTGCTGTGATTCCACAATGGGCACCAAATCCCATTTAAGATCCACCCGGGAAGTCTTCAAAGGGTCACTGTTCCAGGTCTGTACCTGGCAAACGTGCCGACTCTCAGAGTCTTTGCAAAGGAATAACCCTTGTTTGGAGACCCAGGCCTGTGAGATCAAAACCAGACCTGGCCTCCAGACCTTCAGACAAGTCACAACAGTGAACTCAGCTCATCCATTTTCAAAATGCGGCCTGTTCTCTTTACAGAATGGAGCAGAGCCTCTCAGATTGGCGCTGGCTGCTACATTTGATATATTAGGGAGAATCCTGACTCCTTCCAGGTTTCTGCCGGTCTGTTTTAAATCCAAATAGCTTGGCTGAGTGTGGTTTTTAGTTATTTTTTCATTTGAAATGGAATTCAAAACAGCAGGGGCATAAAGCCCAGATACGAATGGGAAAGAAAATAAAAGGGTCCCTGGAGTTTCCCCTTCACCTTCCACATTAAGGAAAGGGAATATCATTGTAAACCGACTTTCTGTCAAAGTACCATGCAGGGAGGGTGATATTGCTGAGCTGTTGGAATTTTACAATATTTCTAATGCTTTTGGTTTTCTTTAGAGGCGGTTTGATGGAGGGATCAGGGGCTCAACTTTGGAGCCAAATCCTGCTCCTGCCTCTTACAGTCCTGGGGCCTTGGCCATTTTCTGTAACCACTCAGTTTCCTCACCTGGGAACAAGCTTGCGATAGTTACCTGATAGGGCTATTGTGAGGTTGAAACAAGGTAATACAGAAGGCATTTACCACGGGCCTGGGCACAGCACAAGAGCTTCATAAACAGCTAATGTTATGATCAGTCTCTCTTAGCCAGAAATTGGAGCTTCTTCCCTGAGAATGAAGAGTGTGACTTTCAGACAAAGACTGGGCAGAGGTTTGTTCTAAATTCTAAATAGCTACATCACTTGCTTTCTAAGGATAAAACAATGACAGTTCACTAAGCTCCTGACGTATCTTTATAATATCAACAGAGAGAAGTCATGAATATTAGTTGACTTGATTGAAATAAAGACATATTCACCAACACCCAAGAAAAGTATAAAAAACCCTTCCTGGGAAAATCATATAATTAATTTATGTTCATGTTTACTAAATGATTAGCCTCTGTTTTGTAAACCACAGAAATCACAATTCTCAGATCATTACATCAGAGGAATGACAATCTTTCTGTATGCTTGTAGTCTGTATTTTGATCAAGGATCACAGAATGGATTGTAAAAGGCTTTATTTGGACTATGTGAAGTTAGTATATGTTAATTAATAACACTGAATGGTATTAAAAAAAAGAAAAAACCTGGGTCCTCTTTTCTCAGTGTCATCTAGCCTTTCAGGTTAAGACTTGGAGTTTGGGTGACTTATTTGGACATGCCATGTTCACTGCACCCGTTCTGGGTCAACGTACCCCACGACCACCTCATCCACTCATCCCCTCCCCCTGAGCGAACGGTATATTCTAAACAAATTGGTCTTCTTGTTACTCCTTTTTTAAAATTAAAAAATAAAGTTATTTATTTTTGGCTGTGGGAGTCTCCGTTGCTGCCCGGGTTTTGCTCTTGTTGCTGAGCACAGACTCTAGGGCACGTGGGCTTCAGTAGTTGCGGTTCCCAGGCTCCAGAGCACAGGCTCAGTAGTTGTGGCTCACAGGCCTAGTTGCTCCAAGGCATGTGGGATCTTCCCAGGTCAGGGATCAAACCTGTGTCCCCTGTGTTGGCAGCGGGATTCTTCACCACTGAGCCTCCAGGGGAGCTCCTTCTTGTTACTTCTGACATATGCTCTAGCCTAAGACAGCAGTGCTCTCTCCACTCTCCCCTTGTGCCTGACTGATTCCTTCAGGTCTCAGTTTAAATAAAAGTCACTTCCTCCAGGAGGCCTCCCTGATATCCTGGGCTGAGGCCAGTCCCTCCTCATCCCTCAGTGAAAGCTTGGGTTGTGGCTTCCCCGTCTCTGCAGACACTGCTGTACACATTTTCTGCAGCACTCTGTAAAGGTCTGGGCTGGATAAAGTAATTGTGAAAATATCTTTAATAATTTGTTTGGTGTCTCTCTCTTATTTAACCTGGCAATACATGGGCAGGAACTCCCTCCATTTTGTCTGTGAATAGTTGATACTTACCTTAGTCCCCAATATCCCATCTCCCTGGAGCACTGTCTCCCCATTTTCCTGTCAAACGCCTACTCATCTCTTTTAAGATACAATTCTAAATCAGCTCCTCAGTGAAGCCATTGCTGAATTCCCTTCTGTTGGGTTCTTATTCCTGAAGTACCCTATATTTACCTCTGTCATGACAATTATGTACTGAAACCACCTGACTTTGATATCAGGATCCAGGTTTTACATAACTTCTCACCTGCAGTGCTTAGCAGGCCTGGACAGAGGAAATGAATGAATTCAACAAACACGGGGTGAATGAATAGAGCCATGTGACCTTCTCAGAGAGTGACAATCATTAAGTCTCATGATGCTATCCTCAGGTGGAAAGATTTTAAGACTATTTATGTCAAGAATTGGTTACTATATTACCTCCCAGAAAGGTCTTAAGCCACACAGTAGATACTCATCAACTTCTCAGCATTTCCTGCTTGCAACACTGGATTTATCATTCACTTATGTTTATAGTCAGTTCTAAGGATTTTCAAAGATCCTTCTCACATTCTGGTTCTTGGGAGTAAAGATCTTTGATTTGTTGTAGGGAGGAAGAAGTATATTTCATTTTATATTGGATTCTCCTTTTTCAGGGTTCGGTCATGATGATAATTGATCTCAGATTTTTTTCTACTTCTACTACCTTAACAATTGAATTGTGCAAATCCTGGTGTAGAAACTGATACTGATACAGTTCAATGGGCAGGGTAAGTAGAGAAAAACACAGACCAGAAGTAGACATACTTGGAGGGCTTCTTGATGTTTCAAAATCTTGCTTGGAGGATATTCCATTCTCTCCTTTAATTGGCCTATGTCAAGCTTTTACAGTGAATACCATAACCGCAACTAAGATTAATAATTTTTTTACAGAATATTTTTATGTGTTTATATCATTGAATACATCCCTCCTGAGCATTTTCCATCCAAGGAAGCATGTTCTTGATTTATATCTTGGCTCACCAATTCATTAAAAAAGGTAAAACTGTGGATCGTGAATGCCAACCTGATTTTGGAAGTGAAGTAGATGCCCGTTCATCCTGGTATGGGTTTGATAATAGTAACAACAGATAATAATAATCTGTTTGACCTCCAGCACCTACTCCTTTGTAGGTTCTGATTGTCCTTTGATGATCTTCTCCCTTATTCTCTTCTCTGGCCATGTGGTTTGATGGAACTCCCTTCAATACTTTGGTTTTTGAGGAGGGCAATTGACCTACATCTCGGGCAACCCAGTATTATTAACAGTATGTCCTGTGTCTGATTGGTTCAGGGATGGAAATGAGGCCCAGTCAGATCAATGAAACACCATCCTGGGAGAACATGAGGAACTGCTACCTCCATCCCCCTTATTCCTATGGGCAGAGAGTGGGAGCGGCTCGACACTATCATGTGGAGGCTGAGGATGAAGCTAACTCTTCTCCCAGCAAGCTGAGAGAGAAGAGATGGCTGAGATGATCCCACACAGCCCTTCTGGCTGCTTTGCTGTGAAGTCATGGCCTTGCCCTGTGTGCCACCAATCGCTTCTTCCTTTTCTGGTCCAGAGCCATCCTCAGAGGCTTTTTTGACAGCTCTCAGGGCAACCCAGGCTGAGAGGCACCCTGCTTGGATAAGGCATTTCACCGCTCGGGCATTCATGTGCAGCTGGCTGTTTGAAATCCTGCCTCTTCTGACTTCACTTCCTGAATGTGCTGACAGGCCTCCGAGCCAAGCCAAACAGGTTCCCAACGCCGTGCCTGCCGAGTATTCCCCTGTGAGTGCAGCTGGGGAAACAAAACTTTTCTCCAGCCCGCGGAGAGGACCTGCCAGCCCTTATATGAACAAGAAGCAGGTCCTGGGAGACCTCGTTGAATCTTAATGGAAAATGTTTTCGTTTCAGTCATGGTGGTGTGTGGGGGGGATGTGTGTGTGTGTGTGCATGCATCTGCACTGGCTTGGGCAGGGAGGTGGGATTCCTGATTATTTCTTCTTAAGTTAACAAATCTACAGTGGAAAAATGACTAATTATTTCTTGCCTGTTATATACGGGGCATCTGAACCTTCCAGCGTATATCTGAACCTTTCGGCAACCTTCTGAGGTAGCCATGGCTGACCTCATTTTTACAAAAGAAGGACTTAGCAACATTAAAGAAACTGGTCTGCGCCTCCCAGCTTTGAGCTTCCAGGCTGAACCCCTGGGTACCTGACTCCAAAATCCGTGTGTCGCCACTAAGTCCTAAAACTCCACTTGTCTCTTTTAACTTGTAACGTCTCGATTCTTCATGTGGTCAGAAAGGTAGCAAGGAGCTATGGAAAGGGCAGAATCTCTGGTGTGTTCCCAGTTCTGCAGTCTTGCAAGTTAGTTTTCTTCTCTGAATCTCAGTTTCCTCATTCGCAGTATGCAGTGATAGCAATGCCTATGGCAGGGAGGCTGTGAGGTTCCACTGAGATATAAATTCATGTGGCAGTACTACTCAAGGGCAAGATCATAGGTGAGCAATGCAAGCTCTCTGGAATTAAGAAGAACCTGGATTCATTTTGAGCTTCCCCAAGTTACTTATTTTTTGAACCTGAACAAGACAGAAACCTCCATTTTCCCATGTATTACAATAAAACCCTAACATTTACCTTGTAAGTCCTAGTACAGTGTCTGCTACATAGTAGAAATTTAGTAACTGGTATGCATATTGAATATTTTACAGGTTTTTTTTTTTTTTTTATTATATGTGTGGCAGACACTTGTTTCCTACTGGAACGGTTAGGAAAGCCTAGGTAATGCTACAGTAACAAGATGTCCTCAAATCTCTGTGTCTTAATACAACAAAGGTTTAATCCTTGTGCCTGTTAAATGTCTACTGGAGATGCTGGGGGTGGGGAGGGACTCTAATCTGCATCAACGTCATTTAAGAACCAGGTTAATAGATGTTCCATCTCTGTGCTTCCACAGTTGCCGAGACTCACACTTCCTCTTAAGGAAGTCAAGGATGTCACCACTGCTGGTATTTCATTGGCTGATAAAGTCACAAGGCCTCTTACTCAACATCCAAAAGGTAGAAGATAGGGAAGTACTACCCTACCTCGTACCCAAGAGGAAAACCGGAACTATCTGGTAGAGAGCACTGATGACTATCTACCATTCCTATAACTATCCTCCAACTCAGTTATTTTTTGCTATCAGAGCCTTGATTTTTACTTATTTGTTAAAACATTATTATTTATTTGGCTGCATCAGGTCTTAGCTTTGGCACGTGGATCTTTCCTTGTGGAATGCGGGCTTAGCAGTTGCAGCACATGGAGCTTGTCCCAAGGCATGCGGGATCTTACTTCCCGACCAGGGATCAAGCCCCCGTCCCTTGCACTAGAAAGCGGATTCTTAATCACTGGACTACCAGGGAAGTCCCTGTTGATGCTGTCTTGAGTCCACACAAGGAGCACCTCTCACACCCTGAGGATGGTGAAAGGAAAAGATGAAAGCCCATGATGATGTTGCTGAGCAGCTATATTTGCCTAGGACCTTGTTTAAATTGTGCCTTCTGTTACTGGCCTGTGTAAGCATCCTAACTGGTAGCGTGATTGATTATACAATGGTCCAGGTGCCTGCTTATCTTTTTTCAAGATTTGCCATAAGGTCAGGATGTTCCTCCCTCCAAGCATGAATACAGGATGAATCAAACACACCCTGGAAGAGATCTGCTATCAGCAGAAGCTGACGGACAGAAAGTTCCAAGGAGGCCTGGGAAACACCCAGGTTCTGTCCAAGTAGCTAGAGAATATTTATAGCCCAAGAAGGCAGTAACTCAATGATCTGGTAACCCAGTTTTTTGAAGGAATGATGAAGCAACCATCAGGCAATGTCTTTCAGTGGATGTACATGAAGGAAGTTTGTATAGCAAGAAACTGTCAGGGCTTCTCAGCACTAGTATTCTGGTCCCCCCAGAGTGGAGGGGTTTGCATCAGGGCAAGGAGAGTTCATTAGATGTTACAAGCATGGATGAAATATCCCAGGAGACTATCTGATTACCTTTGCTCAGATGCTGTGCACATCAAAGAACCTTCTGATGACTAATTCAGTTCCTCAGGGTCCTTACTGTGGAATCAAGGTGTCCCGGGATCACCAGGACATCTGGTTTGTGGAACAATAGAGGAGAATAATATGGTTCTTGATGGCTGGGGACCTAATCATGGCCCCACCAGTCACTGGATGAGGAGCCTCAACAAAAACTCTTAAAACTCACTGGGAGCCCCAGCTTCTGTTCCTGTGAAACACAGTTACTAACAATGATACATGCAGGGTAGTGGTGAAAATAAAGTGAAACTGAAGGGATGAAAGCACATTGGAGAGGACAAAAGTATAAACTGGTCAATACCAATCTCAGTGCTCACTCCTCTCCTCTGCTCACCAGAACCCCAGAAGATCGGCCTTCTCATCACACGTAGGGTACCCTAGCGTTTTCCCCAGGGTTCCCCTCAAGCTGACCCTTCTTCTGGAATTCCTTACCCTCTGTTTTCTACTCTTGACATGTTGAACTCTTAAATCATCTCAGTTCAGTTCAGTCACTCAGTTGTGTCCGACTCTCTGCAACCCCACGGACTGCAGCACGCCAGGACTCCCTGTCCATCACCAACTCCCGGAGCTTACTCAAACTCATGTCCATTGAGTTGGTGATGCCATCCAACCATCTCATCCTCTGTTGTCCCCTTCTCCTCCCACCTTCAATCTTTCCCAGCATCAGGGTCTTTTCAAATGAGTCAGCTCTTTGCATCAGGTGGCCAAAGTATTGGAGTTTCAGCTTCAACATCAGTCCTTCCAATGAATATTCAGGACTGATTTCCTTTAGGATGGACTGGTTAGATCTCCTTGCAGTCCAAGGGACTCTCAAGACTCTTCTCTAACCCCAAAGTTCAAAAGTATCAATTCTTCTGTGTTCAGCTTTCTTTAATCAGTCTCAATTTGAGTATTTCTACATAAAGACCAGGATAACAATCAAACTCTTGGCGTGGAACAGATAGTACTTCACAAATGAAACCTTAAACTTTTCTGCTTCTCCTTCATTTTTCTTCTCACATTTTTATTTTCAGCCTCTCCAAGCAGCTTACAAGTCCCCTATCACATGTTTTCTGATGCCTTGTGCCTTTGCATACAGGTTCCTCCTCCATCTTTTTCTGCCTGCTGAGTTCCACCAAGATGTCACTTCACCTGTGAAGTCTTTCCCTGATAAAGATGCCTCCTCCTGCATCTGGCACCTCTTTCCGCTTCATCTCTGTATTCCTCCCCACCAGACTGGAGTTCCTAGAGAACAGGGTTTGTGTTGTAGGGCCAGGGAATTGCCCTTTTTGTGATGTCAAAAGTCCAAAACCAAATAACTGTAGCCAAATTTCAGAGTTAGGAAGGGATTGCTTCACCTTCTGTGGCTATCGCAGCTTCCAGTCCTCTTCCCTTCTTCTGTAACATTCTACTTGATACATACAGAAGTAGGTGGTGGGAGCAAGGGGTGAGCAAGACTGAAAGATATTTTTTTCTTGATTCAATCGATGTACATCTTCCCTAATAATAAAATTACATGGGAATTAGATATATTAGCATGTCTCCATCAAGTAAACCTTGAATACTAACTTCTGGACCCCTGAAATACATTAGCTTTGCAAACAGAAATTTCTTTCAGTCATTACCAACAGAAGAGTTGGTTTTAATAAAGCTACGTCTAGAATTATTTTTTGTGCCTGCCTAATGATCACATTTTATCCTTCCCCATCTCCACCTCCAAGGCTAATTCTTCAAATAGGCCCATTTGATATAAGAAAATTCCCACTTGCAGTAGCAGAGGAGGGAAGGGACACTCTGTGTGGCTGGGGAAGAATGAATGTTGTTTAGTTGCTTAGTTGTGTCTGACTCTTTGTGACCCCATGGACTGTAGCCTGCCAGGTTTCTCTGTCCAGATTTCCCAGGCAAGATTACCGGAGTGGGTTGCCATTTCCTTTTCCAGAGGATCTTTCCAACCCAGGGAACAAACTTGCATCTCCTGCACTGGCAGGTAGATTCTTTACCACTGAATTACTAGGGAAGCCAGGAAGAATGAAGGTGCTAACAGTTTAATTCTCTTAAGAGCACTCATTGAGAACTAGGCTTTAGTACCTGGAGATTGTTCAGACTTGACTTTTCTGAGGGTCTTCAATCCATTTGGAGTTGTACACTTGGAAACGGATGAAGTATATTGCACTAGAAGCAATTAACCTAGAATTATTTTGGAGCATTTAAGTTCAATTGTCTATCCTGTTAACACACATTTATTTTATAAACATCTATGCAACCAGGAACTGTACTAGGAGTCTGGGGTCCACAGAGGAATAGAGTAGGCTCTGACCATAACACATAGAGGTTCACAATGATACTCCTTTGATAAGTGCTATCAGAAGTTTTGATAAAATGTTAGGGATGCTCAATGGAGAATATTCATTCCACCTGAAGAGGGAGTTAGCAGGAAAGGCATCACAGAGAGGTGCCACTTTTGCTAAGCCTTGAAAGATGGGTAGGATTCAGCAGTTGAGCCAGAAGGGAAAGTATTCCAGGCAGAGAAATGTGTACAAGAAGCATGAAGAGGTGAAATGCACGAAATTCAAATTCACACACAGATACGTTTTTCATAGTGAATGTATAAACATTCAGCTTATAAATTAACCTTTTTTGAGTCATGGAAATTTTTGAGAACTAAACAGAGCTAATGATCTCTCCCCCTAGGGGAGTATGTGTGTGTGTGTGTACACATGTACACAACCATACACAAACACAATTTGTAGGCATTTTCACTGAGTTCATGAGCCCTCTCCCCCAGTGGACACAAAGAGTTAAGAATTTCTGAAATATACATAGGGAAAACAAAGTAAAAGAGGATTCATGGTTTCATGTACCACTGGTTTCATCTTCTCCAACTGTTAGTGTTACCCAAACAATAACTCATTGAGTGTCAAAATAACATTGACTTTTTTTTTAACATTGACTTTTGAGTATCTGCAAGTATCTGATTTTCTGTCTCCAAAGTTTACAGGAGATCATTGGTGCATTTCCTCTACCACAATTATTTTTTTCTGTCTCTTTTGTTAGAGTTTCAGGGACATACATTCAAAGCCATAATTGAAACAAACAAGGGTAGCGATAGGTGTGAGTTTCAGGCTTTGTTTTTTTTTAATGTCAGAGTCTAAAGCAAACTGGGGAGTGGTGTGGCTTTTCTGTGCTGCTCTGTTGTCTGGGCTTAGTCTACCTTTGCAGGTAATTAATTCCCCAGCCTGCTTATTTTTTCTAGTTGGCTCTTGTTTAGCTTCCACAGAGCCCCACCCCAGAGTGCTTTATTGTCCCTCTGCTCACTATTCCTACATATGGTCAAAATAAACTCACCTTCCGGGTTGCTGACATCAGCAAATTCACTGTTTGGCAAACTCGTCTCTGCTCCCAGTAATCCTTTGTTAAAGGAGTATTATTACAATGGAGTATCTGATAGGTAACAACTCAGTCCAATCCCTTCCACTCCTAGATATCCTCCCAAGGAAAAACTCTTTGTGTCTTTGGATTTACAGCCATAGGCAGGATATTAGCACTCTCAGACCTGTTGGGTACTAGAGCACTGCTAATGAGCAAACGACCTGCCTCAATTAGTGGTTTGTGAAATATTCCTGGATATCAAATTGCTTTTGCTGCTTGAAAATCACACTGGCTCTTGGGATTAAAAGCAACCAAGCAAAAATTGTTCCCTTGTTGAATTCTGCCTTATTGATCTCCTAAGTTTTATCTGCAGACGGAATTTAAGCTTGCCATTTCCCCAGAGTGAAGGTTTATTAATACATAAGCCATCACTGCATTTATGTTCATGTTTTTTCTCTTGTGAATCTTTTTATAGTATATAGATTACCACCTTTTGAGAGTCTATAATAATTTAAGAAAAGTTATTTTAGAGACAAATGAAGAAACTTTAGAAGAATTTGAAATTGTAAATTGCTATACTGGTAATTTGTCTAGGCACAGGTGTTTATTTCAGGGAGGGAGGGAGTGGAAAGAAGTAGGGGGAGAGAGAAAGAGAATGAATGAAGCAGGGAGAAGTTTCATCCAGACTGCAACTTCTGTGTTGACTTTTCCTAAATTCTTTGCTTCTTAATTACCAAATAACTTCAGATGGCAATAATGTTAACCCCAACAACTGAAAAGCTTCAGAATAGAGCTTGGGAAGAAAAAAAGTAGAAAAGGGAAAGGAAATCAAGATCTGTTATTGGTATTTGAACACGTTTATTGTGACAAGAATGCTGTTATAAATATTCATAAGCAAAGACCATCTCTTTTATCTAGGAATTGTTAAAGATTCCAAATTGGAAGGATACAGCTTTTGTAAAAATCTGCCACTGTTCCTGCTTTGAGAATAAGCATCTATTGTTTAAATTTCTACTAACATTATAAATGGTCACAGCACATGCCACTTGATATAATCCAAACTAAAATGTCAGATTTCCCAGTGGGCTGTCCCTCTCCACCACAGCCTCCCTTCTCTCATCTTCCTGAAATGCCACACTATCCTTTGTAAGCAACTCTATGTAGATTGTTGGGGAGGGAAAAGTATAACTTGATGAGAGCATCAGCTGCAGTTCTTTCTCAAGTCCAGCAGACAACAGTTTTCAGGGCCTGCTAGTAAGAAGCACCCACAGTGATTTTAATTGACACTCAACTCTTTCAACTCCACCTAGACAAGTAATCTATATAGATAATGCAGAAAAGAGGTTGGGGGAGGGGTAACTTTTTCAATATTTTATTGTATTTTCTTAAATATCCTTTCTGGAATTTTCAGAAACAAAACATAAAAAAATTATATACTTTATTACAAATGGTAAACTCAGAGTGCTCCAAATCTCTTATTTACAAACAAGGCTGGGCAGGACACCCAAACAAACAAACATGAAATAACTTACAAAGGCATGAAGCTGTTTATTGACAGTAATCAGCTTTCATCAAATTAAAAAATATATATATGTACATACACAGTTATGGAAGGCAGGCCAGAAAGAGCTCATCTGCAGGCTGGGCCTCGCTCTCACAAACCTCCCTCCCGCCTCCCCTCCCCCACCCCCTTTGTGTTCTTAAGGAGTACTACAGAAGCGATCTACAGTCTCTATTGCAGTTTGCAACCCCCTCCCCCACCCCACCCCTTTAATACTGAATGAGATCGAATGTTAGGTCCATGCAGTTCTTGGTCAATGTTAAAGAAAAGTCTAACGTTCTGTTTGCGCGGGGACAGCCCCTCCGCAAAGCGGGGCAGCCCGCGAGCGGCCGCTCCCTGGCTCCTTGCCAAGGGAGGGCGCGCCAAGTCCTTCCCACTCGTGCACACTGGGGGCGCCGTCAGGACGCAACCCAGTCCAACTTGGATACCCTTGGCTTTAGTCCTCGGACACTTTTTTTTTTTTCTCTGTTTCTCTCTTGCAACTTGTCAAGTTCTCAAATCTGTCTCTCTGTGTTATTTATATTTTTTCTCCGTTGCCCCTCAGCCCCCGACAGTCTCGCCTCAAAACGTTTGCAACTGCTGCGTTAGCATGAGTTGGCACCCGCTGTTAACGTGGTTCATGACTTTCTGTTTAAGCTGGGCCACCTGTTCCCTGAGCATATTGGCCGTGGACGCCAGCTCCGAGTTCTGCGCTTTCAAGGTTTTCACTTTTTCCTCCAGCCGCGCGATCCTCTCCAGCTTCCTTTTCCGGCACTTGGAGGCAGCGATGCGGTTCCTCATGCGCTTCCTCTCCGCCTTGATCCGCTCCTGGGACTCCATGTCGATGGGGGACAGGGGCGGCGTTTCCCCGGGCATCTCGGGCACCGTCTGCGGCTCCTCCTTCAGGGCCTGCAGCCGCGGGTGCTGCACCGGGATCTGCTGGGGCAGGTGGTGTGGCGGCTGCGGCGGTTGCTGCTGCTGCTGCTGGGGCTGCGCGGGAAAGGCCAGGCCGGCCGCGCCGTAGGAGGGCGCCCCGCCGCCGCTGCTCAGCGCGCCGGGGTTGAAGTTGCTGAGGTTGGCGTAGACCGGCGGCTCGCTGTGCAGGCTGGCGCTGAAGCCGCCGCTGCCGCTGCCACCCGCCACCGAGGCCACCGCCGGGGCCACGAGGCCCGCCCCGCTGACCGGCTGCGCCGCCGACGTGACGCTGGGCAGCGTGTTCTGGCTGTGCAGTTCGGCCAGGGCGCGCACGAAGCCCTCGGCGAATCCCTCCTGCTCGTCCGTCACGTTCTTGGGGCACAGGAACTGGGTGGGGGTCGGCGTGGTGGTGATATGCCCGTTGCTGGACTGTATGATCAGGCGCTCCAGCTCGGGCGAGGCCAGCTTGAGAAGCCCCACGTCGGGCGAGGTGAGGAGGTCGGAGTTCTTGGCCCGGAGGTGCGGCTTCAGGCTGCCCACCGGGTCGGCCAGATTCAGGGTCATGCTCTGCTTCAGAATCTTGGGGTTACTGTAGCCGTAGGCGCCGCTCTCAGACTGGAGGAACGAGGCGTTGAGGGCATCGTCGTAGAAGGTCGTTTCCATCTTTGCAGTCATAGAACAGTCCGTCACTTCGCGTGGGCTTAGTTCAGGCTGCGCGCAGAAGTTTCGGGGCCGCAACAGCGCGCTGGCAAGCGGGGGACACCCGCGCCTCTTCGGGCGGTAAGCAAGGAAAGTTTCTGGAAGAGCGCGCGCCCCCGCCGGCTGGCAGCCCCCCCGGCGCCCTCCTCACCAGCTCGGTCCGGGGGATCGCAGGGTTAAGACGCCACCCGCGCTCTTAATTGTCCGCTCGCGCGCGCCGCCCGGCTTTGAAAAGTCGCGGTCACTCACGGAGCTCTCTCGAGCGCAGCGGTTCCTCAGAGCCCGCGGACGAACTCGCTTTCCGGTGGTAGCAGGGAGCGCGGATCCCGCGGTGGCCGGCCGGCGGCGGGTGTCCACCGCTCCGACTCGGAAGACTGTCCCCTCCTCCGCTGCGAGGGGGAGGGGGCGCCCGGCAGCCGCGGCTAGCGCTCGCCCAAGTTCAGCAACCGGTGTGAGCGAAGCGGAGCGCACGTTCTCCTCTCTCCGCCGCCTCCTTTTCTTCACCGCCGCCGCGGCAGCTTCGGGCGGAGGCAAGGTTTGCAAAAGTTCGTTCCGGGACCCGGCGGCCACTTGTCCCCTGTCTTCCTGGCCGGGAAAGTTCTTGCCGCTGCAGCCGCTCTCCGGACTTCCCCGGGCGGACAGTGGCCGCTCTCCGCGCTGTCAGCAGCGCCCGCGCAGCGGGGCTCTCCGCCTGGGGGCGGCTGGAGTAGGGGCTCTCCCGGCGCTCCTCAAACACCAGGCCGGGAGCCACAAGCGCTAGCTCCGGGCAGTTGGAGAGAAATTGGAAAATAGGATTTGCAGTCCTTCCCGACTGACTATGCCTGTCTGCCTGCCTGCGTCCGCGCACCTCCACTCCCGCCTCACAGCTTCAGCCACACTCAGTGCAACTCTGAGCCCTTATCCAGCCGGAGCTCAACACTTATCTGCTACCAGTCAACCCCTAAAAATAGCCCATGATGTCACCCCAAGGCCTTCCCATTGGCTCGCGTCGCCCTCAGGGGGGCGGGCCCACCCGTCGCCATGGAGACCCCACCCTAGAAGATTCTTCTCTGGGCCCGCGGAGGCTCACGGGATGAGGTAATGCTCCGTTGCCCTCCTACAGTTGGGCCCTTCTTTCTCCTCCTTCCCCCCAACCCCCCTCCGAGCGACTAGCGCCCCTCTCTTCCCCCTCCCTCCCCGGCGCGTCTTTCCCGGCCCGCCCGGTGCATTGTGGGCTGACGTCTTGGGGTTTGACTGTCTAGTGACGGTGGCTGCCGCGAGCCGGGCGGACTCGGACGCTCGCTCCCAGCCTCTGAGGAAAGTGGGCTGAAGTTTAGGGCTCGGACGGGAATGCCAGGGATGCTAGGACCCAGGAGGCCGGGTGAACCGAGCCAGCTGTCTGGAGCCGAGGGCGCGGGGCGGGTGGTATTTCCCCACTTGGGGGCTCGATGTCACCCGCCAGCACTTCGCCGCCGCGCGGGGCGGGCCGGGCCGGTTGAGCTCCCGGGCCCCTGGCCCCCCCGCACTTCCGGGGGGCGGGAGCACCGCCCTTAAGGTGGCTCTGTTAAGTCCCCTGTGGGGGCGAGTGAAAGTGGCTTTTAAATCTGGGGACAGTTCGTGAGAGTCCGGCCCCCCATGTTGAGAATGCGCTGAAGTTTGTCTCTTGGTCAAGTTCAATAGCGACTGTCTGGCTCTGTCTGGAAGCCCAGTGATTTGCATTGCTTGAAACCGGGTGTTCGCCTGAGTCCCCTCCGAACCCCCAACTCACCCTCCCGACCGTGGGAGAAAGGGTGCGGGCGTTTGAGTCTTTGCTTCGGAGAGGTTTCTTACAGGAGGTGGATGGATTTAGGGGGCAACTCAGCGTCTGGCTGTGAACGAGCGTTTAGGGAATCCGAAACTCGGGGAACCCCAGTGATCGTCTATTCCCCGCCCCCGCACAACATGCATAGACACCCCGCACATCACACGTACACACAAACACACGCACACGCCACTCCTCCCGCCCCGATTTGCTTCCGGGAAAACAAGTCCGAGAGCAGCAGACACTTGCCAAAAGTCACGCAGCGAGTGAGTAGAATAAAGATTCAAAATTTCTCCGCTCCCGGCCGGGTGGTGGGCCCATATCCTGTGTAGCCTCTAGGAAGCGCTAGACCCATGTAAGTGGTTCCTTTTTAGTGGTTGTTATTTTCTCCTTCCCCAACCCCGCACCCCTTAGGGACGAAAGTGTACGCGGGTGGAAAGAATACCTAAGTCTGGAATCGTGGGTTCTCTCCTGGCCAGCGCTGCCGCGGTGTGCGGGGAGCTAATCAGAGAACTTCCCTGAGTTCCTTCATCTGCAAGTGGGGCTGGTGAGACCCACCTCACAGGCCTGGGTTAGTGTAGAGTCATCGCCTCCAGGGCTAGGTAGTGGTCACCAACAGCCCCTTTTCCTTCCCTTCGTCGGAGCTTCCTAGAGCGTCCATGGAATGCCAGGATATAAGAGTGTGACTTG
The DNA here is from genome assembly GCF_963930625.1 of Muntiacus reevesi. Taxonomy (NCBI): domain Eukaryota; kingdom Metazoa; phylum Chordata; class Mammalia; order Artiodactyla; family Cervidae; genus Muntiacus; species Muntiacus reevesi. The sequence continues at coordinate 146,388,817 of NC_089249.1, read as the reverse complement.
GCAGGAACAGGTGAATTTAACCTGTGAGAATGGTGAGGGAGGAAAGGGTCAGAACTCAGCTCCTTCCAGGGTTTTCTCCAGGACGCTGGTTTGACGTTGGACCTGCAGCAGTTTATGTCCCTAGGTCCTAATTCTGGCTTTTCAGCTTCTGAGATTGGGGGACTTTAGCCTTGGGTTCATAGCCCAGAGCTTTAAGGTATTTGTGGCTTTGAGAGTTGAGCAGCTGGTGTCAGGGACATCTTGACAGCTCTCCTTTACTTCCTTTACTTGTCTCTCATTCCCTCATGCAGCAGGGAAAACAGTGGCTACTGTGAGCCAGGCAGTGCGGTGGGGTTGGGGAATACAGTGATGACAAGATCCAGTTACTTTTCTCCAGGAAGGACCATTTTCCTCTATATTGTTGCCCTGAATCATTTTCTTTTGTAATCAGGGAGATGCTGTTTTTTTAAAAAGTAATTTTAATGATAACAGTAATAAAAATGGATGTCATGTAATAAACACCTACCATCAGCCAGGCCTTCAGAGCAATTTATATATGTTGTTTCTCCCCCACAACTATCTTGAGCTACATATATTATTATCCAGATTTAATATATGAGGAATTAGGCCCAGAGACTTTAAGTAACCTGCTCAGGTCACACAGGCAGCTGGAAATTGACTTCAGGTGTTTGTTACATTCCCTTTTTATATCTTCTTTGCTATGGGAGACTTTCTTGTAAAGTATTGATTGCAGAGGAAACGGTGTTTAGATAGTGCGATGGAAGAAATTGTCTTGCCCAATTGCCCAAGAAATTGTCTTGTCTGAAGCTCCTTTCAAAGCCGCCTTTCAGAGCTCCTGTATTTAGAAATTTCAAAACTTAGGACGTTATATAAATATATATCTTTTGCTTAAGGATTCTGTGTGTTTCTCTCTGCCTTATGTGGTTTGTAGGCTGATTTTCTCCTTATGTTGAGAAATAGCATATTTCATCCAAAAAATAACAGATCTTTTCATGTTAACGCCCTTGCTTGGAAGCCTTCACTGGCTTCCCCTCACAACCAGGAGAGGGTTCAGATGCCTTTGTGTAGGAGGGGGGCCTTTCACAGCCTAGCTCCTGCTCTCCAGTCCCATCCCTCACTCCAAGGATCAGAAAAGCCTGGGCTCTGCTGTCTCAACAAACAACCCTACCATCTCAGTGGCTTACCCCAGCAAGTTTGTTTCTTCTCATGCCACGTCCCCATTGTGAGTCTGCAGGGGAGTTCCATTCACCATGGACTTGGGCTGAAGAAGGCTTCATCTTGATGCATACGTCTCATTACTGTCTGGGCTGGGTGGAGGGGAGGCAGCAGATCATTCACTGCTCTCAGAGCATCCACCTGGAAGTGACACGCTGCACTCCTGCTCACGCATCCTTGGCCGGAGCCAGTCACGTGGCCTTGCCTGACTTAAAGCTCTGTAATCCTGCCAAGTGTCTTGAAGGAAGAGAGCCAGGAATATTTGGGGAACAACACTAATGACTCGAACAGTCTCCCTTTCTGTTCACCAAATGTTTGGCTTACTGTCCTCCATCAAGCAGAATTCCCTCACATTCTCCTCAAGGGGATGACCCTGCAGACCTATCTAGTCACAGTATATCGAGCTCACTTTCCAGGTAGTGGGTGATGCGTAGTAGACTCTATATTGACTCCAGATGTGTCTCTTCATCCAAAGGCAAGATGTCTGCCCAGCACACCCTCAGGGTATAACAGTGGGACAGACAGGATAACTGCAATGGATACACCAAAATGAAGGAAGGGGACACTACTGTGGACATTAATCCACAGAGCAGACATGTTGCTCATCCCACACCTTAGCCAACACCCTGAATAGACCTGGATTCTGCTCCCTAAGTGTAGCAGCCCTGGCCCTTGTTTTCCGTGACCCCTGGCCTTGTATTCTGAGAGACTCTTCCTTCTCTACATATAAAGCAGGCATAGGGAATAGGTTTTAAAATCAGCTTTTAGAAATAGGGATAGACGTGGGGGAATACAGTCTCCTTTAATCCAGGCTGATGTTCTTTTGGCAGTGGAGCTCATCCCAAAGTGTACGTTTCTTATCTATTTGATTCCAGGCTTTCTATGTGCCAGTAGCTGCAGCCAGTTCTTTTCTACGCAAGCACCCATGGTTTCCATGTTTCTTTGCTTTCTTGCTGTTGTGGCTGCTATCTCATTCATCTCATTTCTCATATTCTTTCTCTGTCTTTCTGTCTCTTTCTCCTGGCTTGGTTTTGAGTGCTTTGGGCTTATTGGACTTAGGTGGGAGAATCTTACTTTTCCTTCCTTTTCCAGAGCCTCTTTCTGTAAGTGAAAGATATGCTGAGTACCATCTTAATTTATCCAGAAGTTTTAACAATAGGTTTGAGGCCATACCTTTGACTTTAGCCATACTTCAAGGGCTGTTTTTCATTGGCCTTTTCTTGCTGAAAATCTTCCTTAGTTTTATATTTTACTAGTTGAGATGAAGAAACAATACCTTCCTCTAACCCTTCATATTTCTGAATTTATAGTTTGTCCACACTCTTATTCCTGCTTACGAGCTGGCCAAATCTTCTCTGAGCTCACCTCTTTTTGGAATGTTTCTAAGTGCATCCAACAGCCACCAACACATGCTACTAACATGTTGTTTTGCAGCCTCTTGCTTTAGTTCATTAGGTTCAGGATATGCCTTCTAGATTGTCACAGTTCACCAAATAGATCACCATCCTTTTACTTTCTGATAACAGAGTTCTTAATTACTGCTCTCTAAACACTTCAATTATTGTTGTTATTAAATTACCCTGTGTCTAGGTGCCAGTTTTTATGTCTGTCAGAATAGGTTCGATTTGCCACCATAATAACCCTAATATCTCAGTGGCTTAACAAAACAATTTTATTTCTTGCTCACACTACTTGTTCAAGGTCAGAAGGGATTTTCTCAATATACTCACTCAAAGAGAGTCTGAAGTTTTCATCTTGAAACCTCTACATGTAGATGTGAGCGTCTACAATCACCCAGTCACCTTACCAGGAAAATGGAAGCAAGGTGAATTTGCATTGGCTTTAAAAGTTGCCTCCAAGAAATGACATATGTTACTTGTGTTTATATAGTGTTGATTAAAAACTAGTCATGTGACTTTGTCTTACTTAAAAGGTTCAGGAAAGTGCAATCCTACCCTATGCTTGGAAGTTAAGAGCTGGAAATGCACGTGTTTGTATACGCCAGATTATGCTATGGTAGCGATGCAAAAATCTTACCCAATGACAACCACAGAATTATTCCTCACTCCTGCTGTATGCCCATTATGGGCTGGCCATGTCTCTGCTTCACATACATCATCTTTGCTCTGGGACCTTTTCTGAAACATTGCTGATTGTCACAGCAGAGAGAGTAGAACATGGTGCTTTAAAGCTTCTGCTGCAAGCAGTTCACGTGGCCAAGCCTGTTGTCTGTGGGGAGGGGCAGCAAGTATTTGCAAATAGTAATACAGTCTACCACACCCTACACTACACATTCCTCCCATTCCATAGTCTCAGCTACCCTAAACATTTTCCATACCTCACATTTTCCTGGTTTTCCATTTATTATATTTATTTCATTTATTTATTATTATTGTTTCCATTTATTAAATTCCATTTATTATAAAATATCCTTAATCAAAATGCTATCTGACCAACTCCTACTCATCCCTCAAGACCCTGCTCAAATAATTGCTCCCTCTGAAACTTGCTTCCACCCTCAAATAGTTATTATCTTCTTTGGCTCTCCTCACTCTGGGTACATACCTGAACTGCAAATGTACCTCACGTATTCTGCTTACAACCCTGACTCCAAATACAGGAACTGTGTCGTACTCATTTTTTGTATTTCCAATGCTTTATGCAGGGCCTGGCACATGGAAGGAGAGAAGGTGCTGAGCAAATGCTTAGTGACAGTTTTCTTAAAAACAGTCTTTTCTATACTGGTATTTGGTGTCTTAATAAAGAATCTGCTTGCAATGCAGAAGACCCTGGTTTGATCCCTGGGTTGGGAAGATCCTCTGGAGAAGGGAATGGCAACCCACTCCAATATTCTTGCCTGGAGAATCCCATGGACAGAGGAGCCTGGCAGGCTATAGTCCTTGGGGTCGCAAAGAGTTGGACATGACTGAGTGACTAACACTAATACACACACACTGGGATTAAGGGTTTATTTTAATAGTCAAATAGCAACAGTAACTTGTTTTAATAGATAAAAATTTGAACATGTCAAATTCCTCCCTAAACACATGCTATTGGACTTGGGATAAAATCCAGATTCTTTACTTTGCCTATAAGATCCTACATGATCTGAGCTATCCTACCTCACCAGTCTGAAATAACTTGTACCTTTCCCCTCACTGTTCTGCAGCTACACTGGCTATGATTGCATCAGTCAGGATAGCCTAGTTATGCTCCAGTAAAAAACAACTCCAGATCTTAGTGACAAAAAAGTTATGTTTCTTCTTTCTGTTCCACATCTTTCAAGAGTTGTCAGGAGCTGATCATTTTGCCTTCCTCTGGGATCCAGTTTGATGGAGGAGGTACTTTCAGGGACATGATAGATCTCATGGTAGAGGGAAAGGGAGCTTTGAAGGACTTTGAGTGTGTGTGTCAGTTGCTAAGTCATGTCTGACTCTTTGTGACCCCTTGGACTGGTGCCTATCAGGCTCCCTGAAGGGCTTTAGCTAGGCAATTAGGTACATTTTCCAGGGGATGTCACATGACACTTCTTACAATTCATTGGCTAAAACAAGTCTAGCCACAAGCGGAACAGGAAATGCAATCCTATTTGCCTGGAAGGCAGTGAGCTAAAAGTATCAGTCCTAATAACTCCCACACTGGACTTCTTCAGTTCCTCAAACAAGACAGACTGTTTCTTGCCTAAGAACTTGTATATGCACCCTCCCACTTCTTCCCTGTTCCTTGGTCAATTTCTGTTTTTTTAGAGGTTAGCTTAAATGACACGTAAAGAGGCTTTCTTTCATACTATGCCCCAACACCCACCTCCATCTAAATTAGGTCCCCCTCTTATGCTTTTTCATAAGTCTCTATGTTTTTTCTTTATAGAAGTTCAGGAGGGTGATAAATCACACCTCGTTCTCTCCCAAGTTCAGAACCAGCTGAAAGTTAGATACAGGAATCAGATGAATGGGGATTGCAATGTCCACTTGATAGCTGATATGGGCTGGATTGGAGGGCATGGCAGATGCAATGGATTTCCTCATGCTTCACCCTGAATTATTACCCACTGCTCTCTGGCAAAGGCAGGCAGTTACAAAGGGAAGGTGAAATTGAAAGTTGCTCAGTCATGTCCGACTCTTTGTGACCCCATGGACTGTACAGTCCATGGAATTCTCCAGGCCAGAATACTGGAGTGGGTAGCCTTTCCTTCTCCAGGGAATCTTCCCAAACCAGGGATTGAAACCAGGTCTCCTGCATTGCAGGCCTTCTCCAGATGGACACTGGCTGTGTGCATCCTGTAGACAAATGCATTCTGAGAAGAGAGAAAAGTGGCTGGGATGCGCACGCTGCTGTGCACGCCATCCCCCCTTACTGTGATGTCTTTTCAGCACTCAGAACACCTACAAACTTTTTTTTAAATTATTTTAATTGAAGACTTATTACTTTACAATATTGTGGTGGTTTTTGCCATACATTGACATGAATCAGCCACAGGTATACATGTGCCCCCCATCCCGAACCCCCCTCCCACCCCCCTCGCCACCCCATCCCTCTGGGTTGTCCCAGTGCACCAGCTTTGAGTGCCCTGTTTCATGCATCAAACTTGGACTGGTCGTCTGTTTCACATATGATAATATACATGTTTCAATGCTATTCTCTCAAATCATCCCACCCTTGACTTCTCCCACAGAGTCCAAAAGTCTGTTGTTTATATCTGTGTCTCTTTTGCTGTCTCGTGTATAGGGTCGCCATTACCATCTTTCTAAATTCCATATATATGCTTTAATATACTGTATTGGTGTTTTTCTTTCTGACTCACTTCACTCTGTATAATAGCCTCCAGTTTCATCCACCTCATTAGAACTGATTCAAATGTGTTCTTTTTAATAGCTGAATAATATTCCATTGTGTATATGTACCACAGCTTTCTTAACCATTTGTCTGCCAATGGACATCTAGGTTGCTTCCATGTCCTGGCTATTATAAACAGTGCTGCGATGAACACTGGGGTGCATGAGTCTCTTTCAATTCTGGTTTCCTCCGTGTGTATGCCCAGCAGTGGGATTGCTGGGTCATATGGCAGTTCTATTTCTGGTTTTTTAAGGAATCTCCACACTGTTCTCCATAGTGGCTGTACTAGTTTGCATTCCCACCAACAGTGTAAGAGGGTTCCCTTTTCTCCACACCCTCTACTTATTGTTTGTAGACTTTTTGATAGCAGCCATTCTGACTGGTGTGAGATGGTACCTCATTGTGGTTTTGATTTGCATTTCTCTGATAATGAGTGATGTTGAGCATCTTTTTCATGTGTTTGTTAGCCATCTGTGTGTCTTCTTTGGAGAAATGTCTGTTTAGTTCTTTGGCCCATTTTTTGATTGGGTCATTTATTTTTCTGGTATTGAGCTGCATGAGCTGCTTGTATATTTTGGAAATTAATTCTTCATCAGTTTCATTTGCTATTATTTTCTCCCATTCTGAAGGCTGTCTTTTCATCTTGCTTATAGTTTCCTTTGTTGTGCAAAAGCTTTTAAGTTTAATTAGGTCCTATTTGCTTATTTTTGCTTTTATTTCCATTACTCTGGGAGGTGGGTCATAGATGATCTTGCTGTGATTTATGTCAGACAGTGTTTTGCCTATGTTTTCCTCTAGGAGTTTTATAGTTTCTGGTCTTACATTTAGATCTTTAATCAATTTTGAGTTTATTTTTGTGTATGGTGTTAAAAAGTGTTCTAGTTTCATTCTTTTACACGTGGTTGACCCGTTTTCCCAGCACCACTTGTTGAAGAGATTGTCTTTTCTCCATTGTAAATTTTTGCCTCTTTTGTCAAAGATAAGGTGTCCATAGGTGCATGGATTTATCTCTGGGCTTTCTATTTTGTTCCATTGACCTATATTTCTGTCTTTGAGAACACCTACAAACTTAAGGGGTCATAAAGTAACAAGGGCCCTTAAAGCCACCTTCCAAGTCCTGCCCTTTTCCCAATGCAGGAATCCCTTTGACAGCATCATCTCTACTTAAATCATTCTAGGGATCCTCAGAGCTGGGGCCTGATAAATCTACTGAATACTGCTGATAGGATCTCAGTGGGAACATTGTGGACATAAAATTGTGATCAATCTGTGAGATCTCAGAGAAGGTCAGCCAAATGGTAACCAGCTCAAATCTATGTCCAGTGGAGAAGAATTGAAGGAACTGGGAATATTTACCCAGGGGGAGGAATAAAAGACCTTGAGACCATGTAGATAAGTCTCCAGATAGTTGTGCAGCTATCACATGGGGGAGTTAACTTATACTGTAGGTTTTGAGATCAGAGCGAGGGTAATAACTAGCAGTTACAGAGGAAAACTCTGCTGTAAAAGGAAGAACTTTCTGAAGTTATAGCTATTTATCAATGTGACAGTTGCTTTTAAAGTAGAATGGAAATCATCTACTCAATACATATTTACTGCTTACTATGTGCCAGACTCAATACTGGTTTCAGTTCAGTTCAGTTGCTCAGTCGTGTCCGACTCTTTGTGACCCCATGAACCGCAGCACGGCAGGCTTCCCTGTCCATCACCAACTGCCGGAGTTTACCCAAACTCATGTCCATCGAGTCAGTGATGCCATCTAACCATCTGATCCTCTGTTGTCCCCTTCTCCTCCTGCCCTCAATCTTTCCCAGCATCAGGGTCTTTTCAAATGAGTCAGCTCTTCCCATCAGGTGGCCAAAGTATTAGAGTTTCAGCTTCAACATCAGTCCTTCCAATGAACACCCAGGACTGATCTCCTTTAGGATGGACTGGTTGGATCTCCTTGCAGCCCAAGAGACTCTCAAGAGTCTTCTCCAACACCACAGTTCAAAAGCATCAATTCTTCGGCGCTCAGCTTTCTTCACAGACCAGCTCTCACATCCATACATGACTACTGGAAAAACCATAGCCTTCACTAGATGGACGTTTGTTGACAAAGTAATGTCTCTGCTTTTTAATATGCTGTCCAGGTTGGTCATAACTTTCCTTCCAAGGAGTAAGTGTCTTTTAATTTCATGGCTGAAATCACCATCTGCAGTGATTTTGGAGCCCCCCAAAATAAAGTCAGCCATTGTTTCCACTGTTTCCCCATCTATTTGCCATGAAGTGATGGGACTGGATGCCATGATGTTAGTTTTCTGAATGTGGAGCTTTAAGCCAACTTTTTCACTCTCCTCTTTCACTTTCATCAAGAGGCTCTTTAGTTCTTCCTCACTTTCTGCCCTAAGGGTGGTGTCATTTGCATATCTGAGGTTATTGATATTTCTCCCAGCAATCTTGATTCCAGCTTATGCTTCCTCCAGCCCAGCATTTCTCATGATGTCCTCTGCATATAAGTTAAATAAGCAGGGTGACAGTATACAGCCTTGACGTACTCCTTTTCCTATTTGGAACCAGTCTGTTGTTCCATGTCCAGTTCTAACTGTTGCTTCCTGACCTGCATACAGGTTTCTCAAGAGGCAGGTCTGGTGGTCTGGTATTCCCATCTCTTTCAGAATTTTCCACAGTTTATTGTGATCCACACAGTCAAAGGCTTTGGCATAGTCAATAAAGCAGGAATAGATGTTTTTCTGAAATTCTCTTGCTTGTTCGATGATCCAGCAGATGTTGGCAATACTGGTTTAGTGTATGATAATTCCTGATGAGCTTTTAGTAACCTATAGTATTCAAGTTACACTTATTTATTTTCAAAATTTATAAAAACCTTTTAAAATATACTGTTTTAGAATTGGGAGTGGTCACCAGTATTAGTGGCTTTGTTTCTCAGTTCTGGAGCTGATCACCCCCTTTTTTTTCCTTTCAAAATGTGAAAACCTGAGATGATATTTTCTCATGTTAAATATTTGTTATATGGACATTCTTCTATCAAAACAAGTGTTTTTAATGTCTGTAAGTCAAAATTACCTGTACCTGGGATCACTTATGACTGGATACTCCCGGGAATTCCCTGGTGGTCCAGCGGCTAAGACTCTGCACTCCAAATGCAGGGGACCCGGATTCAATCCCTGGTCAGGAAACTAGATCCCACATACTATATCTAAGACACAGCCCAGCCAAATAAATAAATAAAATAAATAAAGTGAAATCTTAAAAGACTAGATACTCCCTTACTATTTGTGGAAGAAGAACTACAAAATTTTTCTAAAACTCCTTTTCCTTTCCTCCTGAGCATACAGCTCAGCCACATTTCCCAGCCTCCTTTGTAATTGGGTGTGGTTGAACTTAAACCAGTGCAAAAAGGGTGAATGTGATGTGTGCCACATATAGACCTGGCTCATAAAACCATCTCTCCCCATCTTCTGGCTCAATGTCAGGTTCGTAGAGAAAGGCAGAGCCATAGGCTAAAAGGAGCCTGGGTCTTGAATGACCATGTGGGAGATTATTTGCCCACTGGCTAAGTTGGTTTGTTTGGGTTTTTTTTTTTTTTTGCACTGGACTTTACCTGAATGAGAAATCAACTTTAGTGTTGAAACACTGAGATTTTTGGAGTATATATGTTAAAGCTGCTAGTGTCCTTATTCCAACTTGTGCTGTAAGATGCCCTCCAAGAGAGAAGAAACGTGGAACTGAAATTAGGGACTTTGTTTCACCCTTTCTTGTTTAAAGAGAATTAGTGGAGGAGGCAGAAGTAAAAGACACAAGCACTTAATTACACACTGATGCTTCCTTGTTGCTTATGTTTTCTTCCCAACTGATTTATAAATTTAATGAGACATGTTGCTTTGTCTTACTTCCTCTTGTATATTTAATCTTTTGGTGAATATTTATTGAGCAATTCCAGGTGCTTTGGGGGTTTCAGAAGAAGCATAGGTGGCATGAATTATTAAATGTTATTCATTATTCAACAGTTTTTGAGAGTTCACTATGATCTAGACACAGGGAAACATTGGTGAACAAAAGCCACAGTACCTGCCCATAAATTGGGGTATAGCAAGGAAAATAGAAATAAAGAGGCAAGACGAGTTGAGCGTGACCGTGCTGTGAGAAAGAAGGACAGGGTCTTTTGGGATGCACATGGAAGGGCATCTGCAGGGGTGGCAGTCAGAGAATTGTCCTCTGTTAAGCCAGTGAATACACTGAGACCACAAGGATGAGTAGGATCAGCCAGGAGAAGAGACAGTGGAGACAGGAAGAGTATTCTAGGAAGAGTGAATGCACGTACAAAGGCCTAGGTATGGGCTTGAAGATGGGGTTGTGTTTGGAGGGACCAGAAGGTAAGCTGAAGAGGAAGCATGGAGAAGATGAGCATGAGAGGAGGAACTCAATTTATGTATGCACATACTTGATAAATGCATATGGAAGACCTTGTACTCTATGTGTATGCATTTTGTTATTGTTGTTCAGTCACGAAATCCTGTCGGACTCGTTGTGACTCCATTGACTGCAGCACACCAGGCTTCCCTGTCCTTCACTATCTCCCAGAGTTTGCTCAAACTCATGTCCATTGATTCAGTGATGGTATCCAACCATCTCATCCTCTTTTGCCCCCCTTCTCATCCTGCCCTCAGTCTTTTCCAGCATCAGGTTCTTTTCACATCAGGTGGCCAAAGGATTGGCGCTTTAGCTTCAGCATCAGTCCTTCCAATGAATATTCAGGGTTGATTTCCTTTAGGACTGACTGATTTGATCCCCTTGCTGTCCAAGGGACTCTCAAGAGTCTTCTCTAGTACCACAGTTTGAAAGCATCAATTCTTCAGCACTGTGCCTTCTTTATGGTCCAATTCTCACTTCCATATGTGACTACTGGAAAAACCATAGCTTTGACTATATGGACTTTGTTGGCAAAGTGATGTCTCTGCTTTTTAATATGCTATTAGATTTGTCATACCTTTTCTTCCAAGGAGCAAGCATCTTTTCATTTCATGGCTGCAGTCACCATCTGCAGTGATTTTGGAGCCCAAGAAAATAAAGTCTGTCACTGTTTCCATTGTTTCCCCATCTATTTGCCATGAAGTGATGGGACTAGATGCCATGATCTTCATTTTTTGAATGCTGAGTTTTAAGCCAGCTTTTTTCACTCTCCTCTTTCACTCTCATTAAGAGGCTCTTTAGTTGTCTTTGCTTTCTGCCATTAGGGTGGTGTCATCTGCATATCTGAGGTTATTGATATTTCTGCCAGCAATCTTAATTCCAGCTTGTGCTTCATCCAGCTCAGCATCTTGCATGATGTACTCTTCATATAAGTTAAATAAGCAGGGTGACAATATGCAGCCTTGACATACTCCTTTTCCAATTTTGAACCAGTCCGTTGTTCCATGTCCAGTTCTAACTGTTGCTTCTTAACCTGCATGCAGGTTTCTCAGGAGGAGGGTAAGGTCATCCGGTATTCCCATCTCTTTAAGAATTTTCCACCAGTTATGATCCACACAGTCAAAGGCTTTAGCATAGTCAGTGAAACAGAAATAGGTGTTTTTCTGGAATTCCCTTGCTTTTTCTATGATCCAACCAATATTGACAATTTGATCTCTGGTTCCTCTGACTTTTCTAAATCCAGCTTGTACATCTGGAAGTTCTTCCTTCACATACTGTTGAAGCCCAACTTGAAGGAGTTTGAGCATTACCTTGCTCGCATATGAAATGAGCGCAATTGTGTGGACAGTGTATGCATTTACCTAGAAGAAAATAATAGCTGATTTACCATCAAGATGTCAACATTTGCAATATTTGAGTAATTTCTATTTTTCCCCTTATGTTCCACTGTTTGTTTTAAAACTGTATACAGTAAACATGTGTTACATTAGGAATTTTGAAACTCAGAGTGTATTTTCTCCTTAGTTGTGATTGCACCTGCTGTACATCATCGGATCCTCAGAGCAGTTGTCTGAGCAAGGTGAGGTCAAGAGCTGATGCACAGTGGTGCTGGAGTGGGCTTTCCTCCGGTCCCATTCATTCTACTTCCTCTCCATTTCGTCTGCCTCCCCGGCCATTATCTAAGTCCTGAGGATGGCTTTTCGTGGAACTACTGACTTTAGTGCCATGTTGCATGTTCTTGTGTGTATTGTTTGCAACTTGGAGAAATTGGATCCACATTCTCATGATCCTGACTGACCTAAGAGGCTTGCCACATGCAAAAAATGGTCCTCCGCTTACCGGACTATGTCATTACATCTCTCATTTCTGTGACGCTCTCATGTCTTTGGCATAGTGATTTGGCAGCAGGGGAGAGGGCTACGGATAATTTTAAAGAATGAAGTTAGGGAGGAAATAGTTTCTTATTATCCCATCAACCCTCATCTTGATTGACTACCATGTTGCTGCTTGGTCAAACCAGTGACAGTGAACACCCAAACATTTGGAAGTCTTGAAACACTGTATTAACATTATCTAAATTGTATTGTGGCAACAAACAAACCCCCTCCCCAAATCTCAGAGGCTTGAAACAACATGAGTTTAATTGATGTGCATATTACCTATCCATCCTCATTTAGGGCTTAGCACTTTATTCAGAGACCCTGGGTGAAGAAGTGTACAATACACTTCTTCAGAAGTACAGTATCTCCTGTACGAGATATTGCTGGTTTGTGTCACAGGGAAGAGAGAGGTGACACCAGAGAGTACTTCTTAAAGCCTTGCCCATAGTCACTTCCTCTCACTTTGAGTGGTCATGGTGTGTCACACGGCTGATGAGGAAGAGAAGCCAATGTTTTGACAGACACCTTCTTAGCTCTCTGAATCTTAGCTTCTGTATCTATAAGATGGAATTAAGTAAAAAATTATTCAAACTGTGGAATATTGTGTAGCCATTGTAAAAAAGTGAGTAGTTGCCCTTAAAAAAAATGAGTTGACCTGGAGAAAAGTCCATAATATAGTGTTCTAGAAAGCAAGTTATACAGTAATGTGTGTAACTTGGTCTCATTTTTGCATAAATTAAAGACCCTATATCTGAGCATATTTGTTTACATGAGAATATTAATAAGAGCAGCGAATGTTTATGGAATGCTTATGTCATATGCCCATCCTGTGCTAAGTGCTTTTTACATTCATTTGCTCATTTAATCCTTGCAAAACCCGGAAAAAGGAGTAGAACATTTTTAATAGAATGAATGGTTTTTGTTAGCTATCTTACTTGGGGGTGGGATGAGAGAGATTTTATTTACTTTTAAAAGTAAATGATTTCTGTACATTGTTACTGATCACCATACTGTGGATTAGTCAACTTTTGTGATGAAAGAAACCACAGTAACACATGAGTGCAAAGTATTTTGTTTTCTGCTTATGGGTCTGCAGTCAGCTGAGGCAGCATAGCCTTTCAAGGCCCTGCCTGGCTTTCTTTCCTCCCACTGCGTCTGCCTCCCCTGCAGTTTTCTAAGTAGTGATGATGACTTTTCCTGGAACTGCTGACATTAGTGTCGTGTTGTGTGTGCTCAGGTGCAACCTGGAGAAGCAGTGCTGAGGGTCAAGTTCAGGTCTGTTCCATATGCCTCATCTTAGAACCCATCCTAGAGAGGCAGAATCTTCCAGGGGTCTGTCCTTCTCATGATAGAGGTGGGGGCAAACGGACACATGGGAAGCTTGTGCAGGCCCAGGTTTGGAACTGGCCTGATGCCATTTTGACCCACATTCTATTAGCTGAAGCAAGTCACATGACTGAGTCCAGTAGTGGTGGAGCTGGAAAGTCATAGAGGTTTGGAAAGAGAGAGTGAATATTCACTGTATAGTAATCTACCATCAACATTCACTGCTTTCCTAGTTAAAAAATAAAGTGAGGAAAAGAATATTTACCAGGGATAGTTTAAATTGTGTTTAATGTATTACAAAGTCACTTTATACATTTCTTAAAAATACAAACTCCGTATCTACAATTATAATGAGCACAGTGATATTAAGATGGATGTTTAATTAGCCAGAGAACATGTTGCCTAGTAGGGCAGGTAGGCCTTTACACCAGTTGGCTTATGCTGCCCGTGGTGTAACATTCTGAACATAATTCGGAGAGTGTTTAATGGCCCTGTGTATACATCACTGCTACTTGTGTGGCCATTTGCAATCCAAAGAACTTAAATCATAGAATCACAGACTCTTGGGCCTGGAAGGCTCTAGTGCCTCTGGTAGGCAGGTGCCTGCCTCTTAACTTATATGAACAGCTGCTTTTGCCAGTTATAGTCATTCTTGATTGTGTGTGTCTCACATTCCTGGAAAACGGTTATGGAATCAAAATTCTTTCAGGTAGCCCATGGGGACAGGGAGAGCCTCCAGCTATCACTTACCTGAGTGGCCAAAATAGGATGGAAACCTAAATGTCTTGAGTGGGCCCAGGGCCTCTTATCTTGTTTCTCTGCATAACATGAACAATCAAGCATATGGAGCATTTGGGAATAGTCACTAGACCATGAAACTAACGCTGCTCTCTCTTTAAAAAGTATATTAAGCCTCTTTGTTTTATTGTTTCCTCTGTCTTAAGAGAACCCAAGTACTGCTTAGACCAACTACCTCTGAGTCATGCAATGAAACGCTGTTGGCACAGACTCTGAAATGAAGAGAAGCATGTTAAATTTCCTAAAACACTGCCTAGGGAATCATGCCTGGTCCCAGACTCCATAAGCAGGACAGTCAGAGACTCCCAGGGGTAGAATTCGTCCAGGGCACGAGTCTCCCTCTCTCTGCCCGCTTTCCTTTCTTAGTCTGATCTGTCTAACTTCTTTTCTTCTCCTTGGTTTCAGACTTGCTCTTCCTCACTAGCTTGTGAGCTCCTTGAGGGAGGGCTCTGTCTTAATTCATTGATGTGCTCTGAGGATCCACACAGGGGTCCTGGAGCAGAATAGTTGCATCACAGTTGAACCTCTGTCTGTAGATAAAGAAGAGCCCAGAACTCACTGAAGGGTCCTGGGGCGCATCTGAGGGCATCCAAACCACTGGGCCACCTTGAGATGAGGATGGAGGCACCTACCCCATAAGGACAAGGACCGTGTCTCATTCAGCTCTATCACTATCGTCCCTGTTGCTCTGAAGTGAAGCAGGGACTCCTCAGCAGCTCCCGGCCCCACTTTACCTACGAGAAGTCCACAATGGGGCTAGCAGCACATCCTCCTCCTCACTCCTCCTCCCTCCCTTGCTTCCTTCCAACAAATACCTACCGGGCCCCATCCCATATCAGGCACTACAAGTCCTGAGGATGAAATGGTGGGCAAGAAAGACATGGACTCTGCCTTCACGGTGCTCCCATGTTGCTTGGAGATTAAGGTTACTTCACTT
Organism: Muntiacus reevesi; assembly: GCF_963930625.1. Classification (NCBI taxonomy): domain Eukaryota; kingdom Metazoa; phylum Chordata; class Mammalia; order Artiodactyla; family Cervidae; genus Muntiacus; species Muntiacus reevesi. Next base: position 146,373,415 of record NC_089249.1, on the reverse strand, counting down.
CTGGAGCCATGTTACCTGTTTCTGCTACCTGGCTCTGTCTTTTACCCACTGTATGAACTTGGCCAAATTCATCTCTGAATCTCTGTTTCCTTACCTGTAAAATAAGGCTCATAATAGAACCCAATTCAGAGAGTTGTTATGAATATTAAATGAATGGACATAAAAATTACTTAGAATAGTACCTGATCCAGTAAGTGCCCAATAAATATTAACTGTAATCACTAGTATTATAGTTGCTACCTCTAGATAATAAACACACGCATATAAAATCACAATAAGCTGTAAGTATTATGAGTGAAAAGAACAGAATAACGTGAAACTCTGTGGTTCTAACTAACTCTGTAGTTAGTAGACTATGCAAACGTTATCTGATAGGGGAGTGGGGAGATGATGGAGCCTGGGGACCTGAAAGATTTCTATACATTTGTGATTTGAAAGAAGATAAACAGTGGGAAAGTTCTTGAAGGGGGTTATCTAAAAGGGGCTCTCTGAAGAGCGACTACGATTATAAAGGATATAAGTGCTGACTCCTGAAGGAGGAGGGTAGTGTGGGAGGGGCATTTCAGCAGAGGAAAGGCAGGAAAGCGCCATCACCAGTGGCCAGGTGTTGAGGAACTCCGCCTACGGGTTCTGCACTTGGCCAATCTCGTTAAAAGATCTTGTTTCCAGTTGGTCGTTTTTAGTGTCTACTGTATTGGGAGCCCTCAGTGGTGGCTTTCAAGTACTGGTACTAACACAGCCTGAGGAATCTAGAACTCCATATCTTTTCAGGTTACTGTGACCCCTTCTACACGGTCAAGCCAACCAGGCCATTGTTTATTGGTTTGTTTTTTTTTGGCCAGTGGCATGGCAGTCCTAATTCCCTGACCAGGGATTGAACCTGTGCCCCCTACAGTGGAAGCATGGAGAATTAACCACTGGACCTCCAGGGAATTACTCAATTATTTATTTCTTAGGTTACACTTGAGCAGATTAAAGAAAGGAAACATAATGAGCATGCATTTCTATGTACCGTGGTCTAAATTCACTCCCAGTGCCTAAGTTTTAATCAGTATATGTTACCAACCACATACAAGTTGGGTAACCTTGGTTAGGTCATCTCATTTCCTATTATTTACCAATACTCACTCAACAAATACCAACTGAGCAAGAAGTGTGTGCTGGTGTGATGGGGTAGAGAGGTTGCTTGGGGCCTCAGATTCTCACTAATAGCATGAAGGCTTGGGCCAGGTCACTGGTTTTCAACTGAAGTGTTCACTCCCAACTTCCATTTTATTAAATGGAGCCGTACTCTTTAGTATATTGAAAAGTTTTCTCAATTTCTGGATTGACAACTTGCAGCTGGAGAGTTTTATTATCGTGACCCAGAACTTAAGTTTTCTCTGCCTACATTGTTATGCTATGTGAGCCTCACTGACATAAAGACTCCATGGAAGAGGTTGTGAACTGCTGAAAGGGATGTTCTCTGAAGTCCTTTCTAGTTCTGACATTCTCTGAATTCTGTGATTATTTTTCTTTTCTCTTAGTTTCCTTTAACACCATTTTATATGCAAGTTTCCAAGAATCCATGGGGTTCTCCCCCTTATCAGCCTCAGGGATTCCCTCCTCTTTGCTTAGCACTTGCCCTATCGATTCCCCACTCTTGATTCCCTCTCCTTTACAGGCCTTTTCAGAGCCTTCATTTCAGTGAATCCTAATTGTCTGTGTGTATATATCTCCCCACACTAAGTTCTGTATTCCTGGCACTAGCAGGCACTCAGCAACTGTTGGATGAATTAGTGAATTCTTAATGATTATCAAGAACTGCACCATACACATTCACACATGTAATAACCTTTGGATCATTTGACTTCTTTGGTGAGGGTGTCAGTTTGGACAGAATTGCTAGATTCAAAGTTAGAAACTGGTTTCCTGCTTTTATTACCAACCGCCAGATTGCTGTGGCTTTTGTTTTATGTAAGTACTAGTACTGCTGATAACATGTGTGGTAATTATTTATAACATAATATTAAATAATTAAATCCAAGAGTACTTCCTCTCTCTCTTCCTCTCACCCTTGTTTCTGGGTATCAATAGCCTTTTTATCCCAAACTCCAGTGGCTTCTTTAAGCCACTCTAATCAATGCTACATGCTCTGCATTTAGCCAAAGAAAAAGAAATGGGCTGCTCCGGTGCTAGATGCCCGCAGTGTTTGTCTCTTCTTTGAACCCCGCACCATTTTGCAAGTTCAATATCAGCTTGGCTGGGGGTTTTCTGCTGTGTTGATGATTATGGTGATGATGATAAAGATAACTACAATAATCCCCTTTTATAGATACAGAAACTAAGGCTCAGAGATGTGACATGGCTTGCCCTCAATCACACAGCTAGGAATTTTCATAGACAGGATTTACATCTGTTTCCATCAGAGTCAAATATGGTCTTTTCCCACAAAACTGTACTACACGGCTCCCCAAGTGGACATATAGTGTCAGAAGCCTTGTGGGAGCAGCAGGTTTGTCAAGTTCTACAGGACTGAGCTGTTTATTGCTGCTGAGGACACTCATCACTACATTAATTACATTAATTGCTGCCCACTCTGCGGCTACGTAGGTGGTTTAACAACACCTAGCAACCTGGTAATGATGCCTGGGCCTGCCTTTCTTTGTGAAAACATCTGACTGCTTTAAAAAAAAGAAAAAATCCTTCCGGTGGTGGCCAAAAATAGTAATTATAGGTTCTATTGGTTGGAAGTTAGTGACTTTCTACCTTGTAGGTAAAAGGTCAAGACACTGAACTTTGACACTCCATCAGCCTCAACTGTGTGCTTCACACTTTATTTAAGGGATCTTTTATAATCCTCATGATAGCTTAGAGGTAGGTATTATCCTTATTTTGTTTCTAAGAGAACCCAGTCACCTGCTTGGGTTCACATAGCTGGAAATGGGTTTAGAACTGTTGGAGGACAAATTTAGCTTCCACACATTTCCCTATACCATAGCACCTCTCAACAGGAGACTTTTTGCTTCTGATGCTTGGAATTGAATTACATACCAGTGGGGCAGAGTCTGTATTTCCAGAGAGGAAGCAAGGCGTTGAAAATGTGTTTCACAGAGGCCTCCATTGCTAGGGGATGATACTAACATTTCAACCTTCTAACTCCCGTCTTGTCCCAACCTTCTCAAGGAAATGTTAGCAGAATTTTCCAGTTGACTTTTTAAGAAGTAATTTGAAGTCTACATCCAGTACTTCTTGGGAATAGACAAGGTGGCTTTGGCAATTTATCATAATTGGGTAAACGACTTAGCTTCCCCAGACAGTCAGATAACAGAGGCTAATTTAGGAAGTAATTGACTTTGGAATGTTGTATATGCATGCAGTTTATAGGTGTGTCCATATTATGTGTCAATAAATGTAGTGTGTAAGCATATGCATGGTGTGTGTTCTTCAGGAAGTCTTGAGGTACTAGTGTACTTAGATGATTTGGTCCCTTTTACCTATCATCTAGCCATAAACAAGGCTTAAAAATATGTTTCACTAATATTTTAAGCAACTATATTATATGATGACACAGACTAGTGGTTAAGATATCTGGAGCTTGACCAGGGTTTGGATTTTGGCTCTGCCTCTTACCAGCTGTTGTGACTTAAGTCACTGTTAAGTGACTTGGCCATCAATTTTATCATTTCTAAAAACAGAGGTTAAAACAGTTCTGACCTCATTGGATTACTGTAAGTCAGGGAGTTTTTTTGTAATTTAATTTTTAATTGGAGGATATAATTACTTTACAATATTATAATGGTTTCTGCCATACATCAACATGAATCAGCCATAGATAAACATATGTCCCCTCTTCTTAAACCTCCTTCCCCCTTCCACCCCTCTTGGTTGTCACAGAGCACCAATCAGGGAGATCTTTTAGGGCAGGGACTATGTCTGTACACTTCTCTGCACCCAGTCAGAGTGAGGTTTGGAAAGAACAGGCTTTGGAGTCAGACAATTCCTCAACTTTGATTGTAGCACTCTCATACTGACTGTGTGACCGTGGAGGAATTACTTAACTTTTCTGGGCCTCAGATTCCTCAACTATGAAATAGAGGCTCCTTATTCCCACCTCAAATGATTGTCACATGATGAGGTGGGACCTATGGAGACCTAGTACCTCGGATAGCACATTGGAGGTATCTGTTTTCCTTTTTCCCATCCCAGAGGCTGACATTCAGGATGGCTGTGTTCTTGTTTGATATGTAAAACACATTCTTTTCTCTCATGCGTGTGTTAGTCACTCAGTCGTATCTGACTCTTTGAGACCTCGTGGGCTGTAACCCCCAGGCTTCTCTGTCCATAGAATTCTCCAAACAAGAATACTGGAGTGGGTTGCCATTTCCTTCTCCAAGGGGATCTTCCTGACCAAGGGATCAAACCCAGGTCTCTTGCACTACAGGAGGATTCTTTACTGTTCTGAGCCACCAGGAAGCCCCCTTTCTCATACTCCATCTTTTCTCCTTCCCACCCTTCTTCTTTATTTCCCTTCCTCCCTCTTTTCTCTTTCTTTTTCGGTCAGCCTCCATCTACTGTGACTCAGCCCCTCTATCCAGGGTCACCTGGTCCCTGGATTGTGGCAGCAGCTCTCCCTGGCTTCCTCCATCCTCCTGTGCATCCAGCACTCTGTGATCGTATTCTCCACACAGGGTCTCCTTTCATAACCTGACCCAGACCTTGTTACTCCTCTGTGCCACTCCTTCCAGTAGCTTCTGATCACACTGAGAGCAGTCTGTGGCCTTCACCATGGTCCAAAAGGCTCTGTGTGTGTGAACTGTCTTCTGGAAAGCTCTCTGATCTGGCTTCCTAGCACTTTTAACTCTGCCCCAGCATCAAAAGCCTTCTGACTATTATGGGAACTTTCCGAGGACGTTCCAGCTTTGGGTCTTTTATAAGTGCAGTTCTGTCTCCCTCCAAACAGCTATAGAGTTTATTCTCACTTCCTCACACCTCTGTCCACATGTCACCTTATCAGAAAGGTCCGTGATGACCTTACATAAAATAACACCCCCAATCACTCTCAATCCTCCATTTTATTTATCGCCTCACTTTTCATGGACAGATTCTAGATTTATTCCTTTACTTTTGATTGCCTCTCTCCCCACAATGGAAGGTAAGCTCTATAAGAACAGACATTGTTTTCTTTTCTGCTGTGTCCCCAGAGCCCAACACATAGTAGGTGCTCAATTAATATTTGTTGAGTCGATGAATGTGTGTGGCCTCTGTATGAAATGACAGGGAAGAGCTGCCATAGATGTTCCAGGTGATTCCAGTCCTGCTCACTGACCAGTATTTATTGTACCCAAGCCAAGGTGATGAGCAGTGAAGAGGTAAATCAGGAGGTCTTTTAAGGACTCACCCCTTCACATATGCATCTTCAAGACCAGATCTGTCTCATCTGTAGCAGTGACTTATCTGGTTTTACACTGCTTCATGCAGAGTTGCACTATTGTCTGGAATTCTCATGGCAGCTTTGCAATATGATTAATTTTGCTCATGTAGATAATGTATCGATCATAGATAAAGATCACTCATTTTTTTTACTCATGTTTTATGTTTAGCATACTACCACAAACTGAAAGTTAGAGATGTAATATCTGCTTGTTCCCAGACTATGAAAACAAAAACACAAAGTCTGCTAGCACTGAATTACTCTTAGCCACCTGATCTCTCTGCCTTCACCCTTCTGTCCTGATTCTGTTCCTGTAAAGTATGGTAGCTTAGTGGAGGGCAGAGTTGTACTGGGGCTCCCGACACCACCCCTTATTCACTGTGAGATCTCGAGCACTTACCCTCCCTCCCTGACCCTCAGTATCCTCCTCTGTGAAATGGGCCTTGACAACAGGTACTCAGCACTATGTGCTGAATGAAAGATGGCAAAACGTAACACTGAGGAAGAATGGTAGCTGATGGTGAACCCTCAGTAGCGCTCGTGCCTCCCATGAACACTGATTTACACGACTGTGATGTAAACTTACCTTGGCTTTGGTCAGTCTTTGGGATAGACAACCCAGTTAAACACAGAGACAAGGCCTTTTGGAATTGGTACTGCATAAGGCTTTCACAGAGGTCCTATTGTTTGCATGTTCAGTCGATTAGTTGTGTCCGACTCTTTGTGATCCCGTGGACTGCAGCATGCCAAGCTTCCTTGTCCTTCACTATCTCCTGGAATTTGCTCAAACTCATGTCCATTAAGTTGGTGATGCCAGCCAGCCATCTCATCCTCTGTCGTCCCCTTTTCCTCTTGCCCTCAGTCTTCGCCAGCATCAGGGTCTTTTCCTGATGGTTCTTCACATCAAGTGCCAAAGTATTGGAGCTTCAGCTTCAGCATCAGTCCTTCCAATGAATATCTAGGGTTGATTTCCTTTAGGATGGACTGGCTTGATCTCATTGTGGTTCAAGGGACTCTCAAGAGTCTTCTCTGTTTGCATGGCAGGGTGAAAGATTCTGGGGCAGGCAGGCAGGCAGTGAAAGGCATGATTCTGCTCCAATTAGTTTCCAAGGGCTGCTGTAACAAATGCCACAAGCTTGGTGGCTTTGAACAACAAAAATTTCTTCTTGCATAATTCTAGAGGTCAAAAAATCAAGGTGTTAGTTATCAGGGCCGCACTCCCTCTGAAGGTTCTAAGGGAAGATCCCTTCTTTGCTGCTTCCAGCTTCCTGTGACTCCTGATAACACTTGGCTTGGGGCAGCATCTCTCTAATCTCTGCTTCAATCCCTGCCTACCTTCCATCCCTTCCCTCTAGGTATTTCTGTGTCTCACATCACCCTCTCCTTTCTAAGTCACTAGTCACTGGATTTAGGGCTAACCCTAAATCCACAATGAGATCCTTAATTTAGTTTTACCCACAAAACCCCTATTTCTAATAGGGTCATATTCCCAAACACTGGGGCTTGGACATATCTTTTGGGGGCAGGGGGGAACACAGTTTGATCTAATATAGTTTCTTCGAGAATTTCAGATTAGGCAAAGGGACAGAATACACACAGCTGAGCAACCAGAGTTTCAAGTAAAGAGCAAAACAAACCCTTCTGGAAGATAGGTAGGGGTTTGATTCATTCATTCTTTGATCCAGCAACACTGCTGAACCCCTGCTGAGCTGGGTGTAAGGAAGTAGAAATGATAAGGTGACCACCAGCTGGTGGGGAGGGTGGTGGTGGTGGTGAGAGGGGGTGTGGGGGGGATGGGTAACAGGTAGAGAGTAACAGGTTTTTCCAGCTCAGCATGGTAGGGCTCAGAGGATGTGGACCCTGAAGCTGTGGGCGCTTAGCAGAAAGTCTGGAGATCTGGAGAGCTCTGTAGGCATGGTGGTCAGAGAAGTCTTCCTGGAGGAGAAGGGGTAGTATCTCACAGGAGACCTGAAGGATGAGGGAGTAGGAAGCAGCCATGTCCAAAGAGGAAGGAGTTCTAGGGAGAAGAAAAGGAATCCACAGGAAGCCCTGAGGATTCTCCACAAAGCAGGGGGTGTGGGCTAAGGAGGCAGGCAAGGGGTCAGATTGGACAGGGTGCTATAAGCCATCCAGAGAGTAGTGGAGAGATAGACATGTCTGTCTATTAAAACTAAAAATTAGAGAAAGCCTGTAATGGAAATGATTTTGTAGTAGATTTTAAAATTATATTTATCTTGTGCTTCTTTTTTTAAGAAGTATAACATTTATGCAGAAAAGTTCACAAGTTATAAGAATGCAGCTTGATGAATAAGTGTATAGCCCTGTGTGTACACCACTTAGGTTGTTGGATTGTCAGAGAAGAGGCAAAATAGAGAAGAGTTTAAGATGGGTCAATGACTCAGAATTCCTCTTCTTTGTCCTGTGGAGAAATGACCCCCATAACAGGAAGAAACAGGGATCTGGATGAGGAAGACTCCACTTTGAGCTCCATATCTGGTATTCCCCTGTGGTGTGATCTCAGGCAAGTGGCTATACTTCTCTTATCCTTGGTTTTACCATCTGTGGAATGGGCTAACAGTGTCTGCCTCACCAAGATGGCATGAAGGTGAAACAACACGAAGTTGAGGAAGGTTCTCTGTGTTATGCAAAATATAATTCTCCAATTTGAATATGTCTCAGATCTGGATTTCTTCCCTTTATTGTCTTCCTTGTCCTCCTGACAATGTTTCAGATAAATGAGGAGGGGAGTAGGGGGAGAGTTACTCTTTTGGCAGCACTGTTTTTGTTTGTTTTGTTTCCCATTCCAAAATATCTATTCCAGATCTGGACTGTCAATCCTGTGCCCTTCTTTATCTTCACTCTTCTTGCTCATTATAGTCCTTCTCACCCAACTAGGCTCAAAGAGGCAGAGGGAAGAAGGAGGGGAGTAGGGCCATGGCAAAAAGTTTGAGGATAAAGATAAATCCAGTGCTCCTTTCCCAGCCTTCACTGAGGACCTGCTGTCTCTAGCTCTGCCAGGGCATTTGGGATCATGGGTGGGAGGCGGGGAGATGTGGGAGGGAGACAACATTCACATTCAGATCGTCTCCTGTCTCACTTGATGAGGTAAAATGGAAACAGGTCCATAACAGTAAAATCAGTTAAGGTCAAGATCTTACTGTTAAGAGGCAAAAAACCTCTAAGGAGCTGAGAAACAGAAAAAAGGTAAAACACCATAAAGAAGGTGAGTCCAGCATTGGACTCTCCCCTTCTCCTCCCTTTTCAAATTCTTGGCATTTCTGCAATAAATACCTTTAAGCATCTGTTGCATACCAGACCATTCTTTTACATACATTGTCTTATACGATCCTCGAAACAAGACCAAAAGCTAGGAATTGTGAATACTGTGTTTCAGATGAGGGGGACTGAGATGCCTAGAGATGCGCTCAAGATCATACCGCTGTTAAAAGAAGGAAACAGCTCTGAACCCCCATTCACTCAGCTTCAAAGCATCTGCTCTTTCCATTCTGCTCTACTGTTTCACTGAATGTACGTGGAAGGGTGCCACACGTTTTATCTGGCTGCATCGCATTGCATGCATTTTTAGTATTTGTGAGCACATGTCAACAGGCATGTCGACGTGCCTGCTAGGTGAGTCGTAATGATTGCATTTTGAGTGCTAACTGCATTTTTTGCTGGCAGAGCCTGCCTCAAGGAAAACAGGAAAGGCAGCACAGAAGCCCACTGAGTGGGAGGCCAGACGCATGGTGAGGCTGGTCCTTGAACAAACCGATGGGAAGTGGCCCTGGGTGGCCCCAGTGGAACTTTACTTTGCTGGGGGGAGGAGGGGTTGGGGTGGGGTGGGGTGGGAAGCTGAGTTGTTCCATGACTATTCTATTTCCAAAGCACAATTCATTTCCCATTCTTTTTTTTTTTTTTTTTTTTTTAAAGGAGCTAATATTTGTTTGGCACTCATTATTGGCCTGGTGGGCATCCTGGAGGCTCAGACAGTAAAGAATCTTCCTGCAGTGTGGGAGACCTGGGTTCGATCTTCTTGGGAAGATCCTCTGGAGAAGGGAATGGCTACCCACTCCAGTATTCTTGCCTGGAGAATTCCATGGACAGAAGAGCCTCGAGGGCTACAGTCAATGGGGTCCCAAAGAGTTGGACATGACTGAGCAACTAACACTTAACATTTATGGGCTAGGCATGGTACTGGGCACTTTACATCTGTGATATCATTGAACTCCCACAAACCCTGCCAAGGGCCTCCATCAGTGCCCTGTGTGGCCCAGGAGACAGATTCAGGAAGTTGGAGCCATCTCCCCAAGATCACTCAGTTGGTGTGGAGCAGAGCAGGGGATCCCACCCAGTGCTGTCCAAACAATAGGTTACATTGACATTTTAAGGTTATTCATGGGACATTTTATTCTTCACTAAAGTTATAAATGATCTCTAATTCATGAACCAGGATGCTGGCATACTGACTCTGCCCCTGCTCATTTAGAGAAAGAAGTGCTTTATCTTTTCATTCTTGAGTAACTGGGCTGTTTTGTCCTAGAGATATAAATCTTCACCCCAGGTCACTTAAGTGTGATGTCTGGAGGTACAACAATGGCCACCCTTGCTCATTTGGCTCTTTCTCTCTTTTTCTTTTTTTCCCCTAAGGCACTGGCCTCCTTTTAAGACTGTCCTCTACCATCACCATAGTTATGTTGTTGCTGAGGCAGCATTAGCCATGACCAGGACCTGTGGCCTGGACGAGCCTGTGGTCAGAGACAGCTGGTGTGGCGAGGGTCCGAAAGGGACCTTTGAGATTTGTGATGGGCTCTAATAGTCTTCCAAAGCCCCCTGGCCCCACTCAGCAGTGCCCCTCATAGAAAGCAGATGTCCTCAGTGTCATATTTGAACATTTAAGATAAGCATTTGGGCCACCAGCCCCCTTTTAGAGTAGATGACAATTTTGAATACCTGAACGATATTAACACCTTATTGGTCTTCATATTTTGCACTGGACACACAGATTAACCAGATCTTCCAGAAGCAAGATGAATAATAAAGATGAAAGTCCTTGAAATCCTAGAGCCTGTCTTTTCAAATCTCTTTCAAGGCTCATAAAAGCCGAGAGCAGTGGGGAGAGAGAATGGGGTAGAAGGAGCTCTGAACACAGGCTGTGACAGGAAAAGCCTGGGATTCCAGCTGTGTGACGTTGGGTACACTCCACTCACCTCTCTGAGCCCCACTTTTCTTTTCTGCCATTTGGCAATGATCTCCCTTCCCAACTCCCAGCTCCAGGTGACTGCCGTGAGAATTAGAGAAGAATATGTCCTGGAGGCGGCATAACAACCCACTCCAGGATTCTTGCCTGGAGAATCCCCATGGACAGAGGAACCTGGCAGGCTGTAGTCCATAGGGTTGCAAAGAGTCGGACACGACTGAGCGACTGAGCACAGCACAGCATGTTTATGGTTTGGAGTAGGGTCCCAACGAGAAGATGCTGAGACAGAAGTCCGGAGCCCTGAGCTCTCCTGTAGATCTTCCCTAGACTTTGTATCTCCTTTTTCTGGGTCTCCTTTTCGGTAGAATGAAGGATTTAGAGTAAGTTTTATTTCCTCTGGGTTCCCCTTTGATCTAACATGCAATGATTTCTATCTCTAAGTGGAGGATTAACTTTTTAAGAGATGAATGGAGCTTTAGTATTCAGCTGTTCAACAATCATTTCATTAAAGGCCAACCATGTGTCAGGCATAGTGCTAGGTGATGAGTGTGTGTGTGTGTTAGTTGCTCAGTCACGTCTGACTGTTTGCGACCTCAAGGACTGTAACCAGTCAGGCTCCTGTGTCCATGGGATTCTCCAGGCAAGAATACTGAAGTGGGTTGCCATTCCCCTCTCCAGCGGATCTTCCCAACCCAGGTATCGAACTTGGGTTTCCTGCATTGCAGGCAGATTCTTTACCATCTGAGCCACCAGGTGATGGGTATAGAGTGACAAACAAAACAGATGCAGCCCCCCTGCCTTCTTGTCTAGTATGAGATAGCTGGGGGAGCTTCCTCATCTCAGATAGTTGGAGAAGTGCCAGGGCTCCAAGGGGAACACTGTTAGCTGAAAAAACAGTGTAATAAAGGTAGGAGATGGGCAGATAGTCATTGAATCAATAAATCAATGCAAGCACCTTAGTGAAGTTCTTGGGGTGGAGTCGAAGAGCAGCTCCTCGGAGTCAGGAAAGGCTGTGGGTGCTCCATCCAAAGGCGTGTGTAATTGCTAAATAGTTTGTTTGTTGAGACACCTGAGAACAGGAGGATCTGCTCCTACCTGCCTGGTTCCCAAGGGGGCCATTTACTGGGAACAAGGAACAAGGACAGCTTCCCATGCCCTGACTTTTCCCCAGAGGTGGAGCCAGTGCAGATGCTGCAACCCAAGGGAAAAAAGAGGAGTGGCCAGAGCAAAAAGCCAACGTTAGGATGACATTTGGGTCAAGTCCAGAAGATCCCTTGAAGTTACGAGTTCCATCTATACCCCTTTAGAGAGAGAACCCGGGGTCCAATTGGTGCCTAAAGCTACATGAGAGCTGGCTCCAGAGCCACAGTCTGGGGAGATGGAAAGAACCTGGCTTAGGAGCTGGAGATTAACTTGGGTTTGAAGACTGTGGAACTTTGAGCAAATCACTTAACCTCTCTGAACCGGCTTCCTCATGTGTTAAGCAGACATCATAATGTTGTCCTCTCTAAGGTGTCATGAGATATAAGTGTCTCAGGCACCTAAAATCAGTCCCTGCAACTAATTGTAGACTTGATGATTGGTATTCATAAATATTCCATTATCAGGACCTAGCATCTGTTTCTGTAAAATGTGGAGAGGCAGTGCTAAGAACAATTTCAATAAGACAATTTAGAAGGAGGTTGTATTATCTTTAATATAAGTAAAACAATGAAACAAGATGGGATTTAGACGAATTTATCTCTAGCTCAATTCACCCACTAACCAGCTGTCTGACCTAAGATAGGTATTTTTGCCTTCTTTGAGACTTGGTTTTCTCCTCTGTTAAATGGAGACGATCTTCATGCTCAACATTTTCTCATCCATCCATTAAATTTTTATTGAATGCGTGTTATGAGCCATACCATGCTTGGTGCTGAGGACACCGTCCCTGACCCTAAGGAGCTCACCATCTAGTGGGAGAGACTGTTAAACAGATACTTACAAGAGAGTGTAGTCAGGCTTAGCCCTGTCTGAGTGGACAAGGAGGGCTTCCTGGAGGAGGTGACATCTAGCTGAGAGCTGAAGGATAAATAGTATTTAACCACATAAAAGTAGGAAAGGAAGTGAGGAGCTGGGGAGGGCATTCCAGGAAGAAGGAATTGCATATGCAAAGGCCAGGAGATCAGTAGAAACAGCAGATGTGATAATGTGACTGGCTGAGTCTACCTTTCCTCAGTGTGGACTCTAAAAAGGCAGTGGGAGACCACTGAGAGATTTTAAGCAAGAGAGTTGGAATAACATAGTCACATTTGCACTTTAGAAAGAGCACTCAGGGTTGAATGCGCATGTGTCAAGCTTTATTGTGGACACATAATTATTATTGGGATAAGCTGATTCTTTCCTCCTCCTTTCCCTGACCACAGAAGATGGCTCACAGAAGATGAAATAATTCTCATGAGCATGCCTGGTGTACGGTCTGGCACACAGTAGCTGTCCAGTTATAATCCCCCCTTTGAAAGAACAGTCCCTGAAAGCAGGATCCCCAGCATGAAGTGCAGGCTGGGGCAAGAAGGCTGAGGGTGTGACTGCTTGCATTTCTGGCTGGCGTTCTGGTGGAGCCCACAGGATCTAGGTCAAAGGAAGCGCCCCAGACAGTTCAGTCTTAACCAGCCACCCGGGGTTTCAGGGAGGGCAGATGAAGGTCAGAATATCGCCCCTATTTCGGGAGGCCTCTCCTCTCCAGGATCCTGGTCTTGAACACTTAACCAGACATGAGCCATCCTGTTAATTTGTCCAAGTCAGCTCCCTCATCTGTAAAATGGGTATGAAGTTACCTGTGCTGCCAACCACAGTGGGGGTGGAGGGTTGGTGGTTGTCGTGCAGACTGGAAGAAGTATGTGAACCACAAACAACAAGGTAATACAATAGATTCCACTCATTAATAGCTACCACGGGCCAGACCTTGTTCTATGAAGCCGGTATTATCTTTATCCCTATCTTACAGATAAAGAAAGTGGAGTTCAGAGAAATTATGCAAATCATTCAGCAGCACAAAGTAAGTGGCTGATGCTTTAAACACGACACCCTTATATCATAAACTGCTACCCCTTGAGAACCCACCAACTGCTCCTTGAGCTCTCAGCATGGCACAGGTACTCCAGAAAAGAGTGCAGAGAGATGGAAGGAAGAAGGAAAAGAACAGTATTTGAAGCCTGAAAAAGTTTTTCCTAAAGCTTCCTGACCCCACCTCTAACCAACTCAGGGTCTTCTCCCAGAGGAACTCCAGGAAATGGTTCTTTGCCCTTATTAAAATGATTTGTTTGTTACCTCGCTGACTCACTAGGCTAGAACTGATGCGGGCAGGTTCTGTGTCTGGGTCATGGTGATCTCCCCAGGGCCTAGCACAGTGCCTGGCACTCAGTAAATATGTGTGAATAAATTCTATTTGACGAGTTTTTTGCCCAAGCTTTCCTCTTGGCCATGAGGTCTAAAACAGAGGAGCCAGGCTTCCATGAAAGTCCCCAAGAACCCTGGGCACATGAGGATGGAGGGCCAGTGACAGTGCCACCCCCAGGCCAAGCCTGACACTGGATTCCCACACCCCCTCATTGCTGGATGGACCCAGGGGGCCGGATAACTCATCCCATTCTGCTCACCTTCCCATTGGGCCCTGATGCTGGCCGGCCCTGCACAAAGCAAGGGGCCCAGATGTCACCTGAGGAACCCTAAGGGTTTGCTGGGTAGGCCTCGGTGCACAAGCCGGTGTACTGTGCCTGGTGGCTTGAGTTGGGTCCACCTGACTGATGGCTCGTTTCACGAGTTGCCTGCGAACCAGAACAATCCTCAGGCACATTGAGCAACCGGCTTCCCTTTCTCGCCCGCGGCGGGAGCTGGGCCAGGGAAAGTGAAGAAACCTGTTCTGGGCCTCCGCTGGGGTGGGCGTGGGCGGGGCCCTGCCGGGAAAGCGGCAGCTGGACCAGTTTCCTTGGCTCCCAGACCGGATGCAGCCCCATGACTAGGGCGGAGGATGGAGAAATGCGTGCCCTGGGCGCACCTGTGTGTCCTCTGGGCCAACAGTGGCTTTGGCAATGATAAGACTAAGGGCTCTAGGTCAGCGGTCGCCGGGCGTGCGACTTCCGGCTGCTAAATTAGGTGAGCGGGCGCGGCAGCAGCGAATCAGCTGATAGTTAGAACTGGAAGAGGCTTTGGACATTCTGTAGGTAGGTAAAGAAAGAGGAGGGAAGGGGCGGCGCCCAGAAACAGCTAGGTCATCGCACCACTGTCTGTACGTTGCGGACGCGCATGTTGCGCTTTATCCTTTCCCCCTGCCCGGGGCAGCAAGGTTGGATGGAAGGAGCCAGGAACAGAACTGTATGGGAATGCAGCCGTCCCATCTATCGGCTTTTGTGTTCTGGAGCAGGTAACTTCCCCTGCCTACCAGAGTGGGGGATCCTGCTCAAAGCGCGGTGTGAAGAGTCATGAACCGCATAGGAACAATGCCTAGCACATGAGTAGGTGCCCATAAGACGGGGTTCCCTTTCCCTTTGTTTCAGACTCAGGTCTCACTCCCAGCCGGGAAGGCGCGCCCCAGAGGCCACCCTAGGACCGTAGGGTCTGGGTGGCAGGCGTCCTGGTTTGATAATAACTCGAGAATCAATTTGGGCCTCTTTGACAAGTTATCAGATAGGATGGGACGTGTGGGAGGATTCCGAAGGCTGCCTTTGGGTCCTGTTTCTGCGATCCTAGGAGGGCATTTCAATGCATTCTTTGATTCACGTTATTTATTTTATTCACAGATTCCTATCAGGCGAACCGCTTTTTACTGCCTTCCCCGGCGACGTTCCCGGCTCGCCAACGTTTCTTTCGTCCATACAAGGCCAGCTTCCACCCGCTGCTTTTGTGTAAATAAAGCCTGGCCTTCTGCCTGCAGGTTGCCGCCAGAAGCCGGCGGTGGGGGAAGGGTTCGGAACCGGTGCGACCGCCTCAGCCCGGCCGGAGAGGCCGAGAGCCGGCCACGCTCAGCCGTCGCGCGGGGGCGGCGCTCCGGGGCCCCCAGAATGAGCCGAGCGGAGAAACCCAGCACGTGAAAGTCCCCACCCACCTGCACCCTCTTCCGTGGGTCACCCCGCGTGTGGCAGGCCCTTGACAAATGTCGTCCTGAATTCTCCCCGCCACCCTGGGAGTATCCTCCCCATTTTACAGACGAGAGACTGAGGCTCAGCAAGTATAAGTGGCTTGACCGAGGTCCCATAGGTGAAAAAAGTGGCAAAGCAAGAAATTCTAACCGAATATATCTGGCAGCAAAACCCAGTCTTCTCCCACCCCACCGGTCACCAGCGAGCTTGTAAAGGTCTTAAGGGAGAATAATAATGATAATTAAAAAATAACCACACGAATCAGATTAACAGATCGTGGTGGTGGTGGGGTTTGAAAGGGCCTTCCAGAGCTGCTGGTATTTCAAACAAGTGAACTCGAACCACAGTATAAGTAACAAGACTTTTTTTTCCTGGGAGACCAGTCATACTCTTTTTTTTTAAATTAAAAATATATTTATTAAAATAGATTACGATGGAGGAGAATATAATTTTCAAAATAATGGTAACTGAAGACAAGACTTCAATGTCAGGCTGTTTCCACCTCGCACACCTTTCGTTCGATTGCACACACATTTCTTGACATCAAGTACACAAACAGGCAAACTGAGGCCCGAAACCAGTCCCACTGAGAGCCAGAGGCCGAGTGGGAGGAGAACCGAGATTTCCGGGCTCTCGGCCTGGGGTGCTTTCGGCTGGGGGCGGGGGTCCTGTTTGTAAACAGGTGTCCTCGGACAGCCACTGCCGATTTTTGTCACTCCGCCAACCGAAGGGACGATTCTGAGTAATCGCGGGCAGTCAGCGCAGCTGGGGCTAAAAGCGAAAGGGACGCGCGCGCGACGGGCCCGGGAGGGCCGCGGGTAAAGTGCCCAGGCGTCCGCGCAGGCGGGGCCGCCGCCGGGGTTCCCGTGGGGCGAGCGCGCGGTGGGCGTCCTCCCGGACCGCTCTCGGCGGCCCCGCCCCGCGCGGGAGGCGGGCGCTTCAGGCCCCGCCCCTGCTCCCAGCCCGCGGGACCCATCCCGAACCTGAGAACCGGGTCCCAAACCCCTCCTTCCAACAGGGGCTAAAAGATGCAGGGGGCTTTGGACCAGCCCGTCCAGCTTCAGGTCCTGGGACCGGCGGCCCTGTCCTTGCACATGGGAACCGTCAGGTTCTTAGGCTTGAACTTAAATCCACCCCTGGTATTTGCTAACACTAAGGTCTTAAGAAAATTACTTACACTCTCTCCCTCTGAGTTTCTGCATCTGTAAGATGGGAGTTAGCGACTCTTACCTCATGTAATTGCTGTGAGAAGTAAATGTGTACCTAGATGTAAAGGTCTAGAACATTAAACAGAAAAAAACAAGTAAATGCTGTTTCACTGTTATTGCTAGGCGGGCCTGGGTGGGACTCTCAGGCCAATTCAGAACTGGATGACCTGGGCAGATGGACTTCCTTCGTTCCCCCACCTGGAAAAGAGAGCTTCATTACAATTGCCATCACAGGGTGGGGATGAGGAAAGACGGCCTCCCCAGTATCTGGCAAGACCACACGTGGTTATGTTTGCAACTCTTATTATTTGCCATTATTGTCTTAAGCATTTTGCACTTATTAGTGCCTTTCATCCTACACAATTACAGTATGAGAGAGAGATTACTATTTTCCATTTCACAAATAGGAAACTGAAACAGAGAGGTTAAACGATTATCTAAGGTCACTCCCCTACTAAGTAGGATTTGCACAGAGCTGCAAAATCTGGCTTCCTACTCCGTGTTCCTAACTCCTACCAGATGTAGGAGGCGGGGTCTGGGGATGCAGACAGGAATAATGGCACACAGCCATCTCCTCAACAAAGGGCAGGATCTCCTTTCTTAGTCTGCCAGCCTTCCTTCCATATTCTTAAGCATTGTAGGCACTTCATGGTATTTTATTTGTGCATTGTGTGCACCTGGTCCAGAGAGGTATTTGACATTGTTGATTTCCCTCATCCCCTATTTTTGTGGTCTAGTTACAAGTCTTTACTTGGAGGGTGGACCTTAGATGTTTTAGGTGATAGAGAACTTGGTGTCTAGTGGGTGCTCCCCATACCTGAGTTCCTCCTTCTCTGCACTTATCGAACACACTAAGGCTTAGACCTTTAAATAATAATGATTGCTTCTGCCTCTGAGAATTACTGTCTGTGCTGTGGGGTTCCCAGAACTGAGGATGAACTTACTGTATTTATCACTTAATCATTTCCAAAACAGCTTATGACTACGACATCTTTAATCAAAGGTGCAGAATTCTCCCTCTCCAACCCTCCCTCTTTGGGGCGCCTGTGATAACTCTTGCTGTAAATGACTAAAGCTATTAAATATAGAATGTAGATCTTCCTGCGATGCAAGTGTAAGCTGTCGTTATATTCATTGCTTAAATGTTATGATCGTTTCAAGCTTGCCTTTTGCATATGAAGCCTTGAGTTAAATGTGGAAAGTAAGGGGGGAAAGTGCTTAACGGTTGGAAATAAAAGCATGCAGTGGATAGGTTTCCAGAGTAATAAAAAAAAAAATAGCTTTAAATTTTAGAAGATTTGAATCCTGGTCTGGTTCCAGGCAGCATGCCCTAAATTCCCATCATCCAGCAATGCTGTATTCTGAGGGTTAAACCACCTTTAGACAATGCAGTGAGCTCAACTGATGACAAAGCATTAAATTGTGAGTTTCTCCTTGAACATGAGATAGCTGTGGAGAGGGTTCAGCAAATGGTAGACCTCAAGGGTAGCCTTTATTATTAGGGACTGGGATGCAGAGAGACCATTGAAGATTTTCCAGTCAACTGATTTTTATTGAATACCTACTATGTGCTAGATGCTTGTAAGTCTATTGTTTCAAATAAATTGCAAAATGAACTTGTGAGGAAAACATCATGTTAGAGGAAGAAATTGACACTCTAAAAAGTTCATTAACTTGCCTGTCTCACCAGGGAGTAAGTAGTATAACCTGAGTTGCAATTTGGGTCTAATCCTAAATTCAGCGGCTAATTCACTGCACCTCTCTTCTTTTTCCTGTTTGCCTGGCTGGCAGTCATCTTAGACCTGAAGGCGAGAATCAGAGAGGACTTTAAGTTGCCCTCAACCAGGGTTTCTCTGCTTCTTTATGAAATCCAGGTCACTAGATAAATGCAAAAGCCTTTACTGAATAAGTTTCAAATTCAAAATAAATATTATGATTCAAAACAAAGCAAAGGGATAGCATTTTCACATTTTCAGGTTTTTTGTTTGTTTGTTCTTATACTTTGCAGCCATGCCCTGTGGCATCTGGGATCTTAGTTCCCCTACCAGAGATCGAACCTGTGCCCACACCCCCCTGCTTTTGGAAGTGCAGAGTTTTAAAACACTGAACCACCAGGGAAATCCCATCTTCAGTATTTTGTTTTTAAACCCAATAAGCCTCTTCAGAGCTTCAGGTCCTAGCTTCTCACCTCCACCCACCCCAGTGAAAGCTGCTCACTCCCCTCACCTCCTGGTCAATTTCTTCCTGGGAAGTAGAGCCCAGAGAGGAATGAATTGCTAGTGACATGGTCAGCACCTGAACTCAGGTCTGACTGGCTGGCTCCCTTCACGTGTGGTGTCTTTTGTTTAAACACCCTGCTTGCCTCTCCGTTTGGTATCTCACCACGCCTCAGCTCAGGGTCCACACTTGAAACTGACTTGATCACCTGGAGTTCAGAGTGTGTTATCCTTCCAGGCCTCTGCTCTAGTGTACCCTCTGCCTGGAAAGCTCTCAACCCCTTCCCCGCACCTCCTGTTTGCTGGGTAAATGCCTATGCATCACGATGAAGCTGAAATGCAGCTTCCTTAGGAAGTTTCCTGGACTCCCACCTATATCCAAGTGAAGGGACTGATTCTTCTTTCCTGCTTCCCTTTGTAGAACCATCTCCTGGCATTTGTTATATTTACATGTTATTGACAGATCTCACCATCTCAATCACTTATGATCTCCCTGTGCATCCTCCCACCACCACTGCCCAAACTGTGCTGATAGAGATGAACCAGGATTTTGCATTTTTTTCAGCAGACTGCCTGACATGTAGCAAACACTTGGTAAACGTGTGTGCAATGAATATATGCATACACACCCACACTGAATGTCACCATCGGATTATTTTTATAGCCTTAAATCTTCACCCAGGCTCTAAGCAATGAGGGAAAACTGTCTGTTGAAGCCATGGGGAGCCACTGCAGGTTTTTGAAGTAGAGAGTTCCTTGATCCACAGGTAACATAGAGACCTGCTCAGGCAATTGAAACTATCTCCCAGTTTCTAGGCCTTTACCTTTGTAGTATTTTCCTGGAAAGACTTTATAAATAAGAGGAAGAGAGTTTGGGGAAGAGAGTTTATTCTCTTTCATTCTTTGTTTATTTATTTATTTATTTTTAATTGTCTGCTAACCCCCAGGTGCTGTTTTGGGCACTACCGATAGAGCAGTGAGCAAAGTAGACAAAATATCTCCCCTCATGTTATTTCCATTCTCCTCGGGGAGAAAGACATAAATAAATAATAAATGTCTCAGTTCAGACTATGAAGAAAGAACAGGATCACAGAAGGCAGATGGAATGGAAGAAGGGCAGACTATTTTAGATGGAGGATCAAGAAAGGCTCTTTGAAGAAGTGGCATTTGCCAGGGCCTGGAATGCAGTGAAGGAGGAAGCTGGGTGAATATCTGGAAGAAGCATATTCCAGGTAGAGAAAATAGCAAATGCAAAGGCCCTAAGGTGGGGTGGGGTAGAGCGGGAGGTCCCAGGTTGTTTTCAATGGAAGCTGTTGGTGTCAGTTGATAGTTTGGTAGGTAGGATAAAATCAACATGCAGTCTGTCCTGAGTTCAAGCCAGCTGTGGGTGGATGAATAAGAGAATGAATGAAGCATTGGTCTATCAGCCAGAAAATTGGGCTGGATTCCGTGGTCAGATTTTTATAGCTTTCAGTCAACAACAAAATGAAGGCTTTGGACAAAGTATAAGAACAATATGATCTTTAAAATGAATTTAAATGACCAAAATAGAACAAAGTCAGAGTGAGTTTCTGAATGTAAAATAGATGGCATTTTAGTGTTATTCCTTAAAAAGAAATCTGCCAAACCCATCCCAACGTGAATGTACAAGGTGCTCCCACTGTCCTTTTGGGGATAGCGTGGGATGCCGCCTGCAGAGGATAGCTTCCGCTTGGTCCTGCTGGTGGACTGTGGAGTGTGGGTTACACTTCAGTCACCCCCACCCAAGGCTTAAGGAGCTATAGTGTTTTACCGTCCTCCCAAGAATAGCACTGGCCATTGAAGTCATACCAGACCACACTAGTGGTCTTCACACCACCAATAAAGAGGAATCCCACTGGAATCTGGTCGGAACAATGACATTATCTGGTATAATAAGGCAGAATGAAAAAAGGTTGAACTGGACATTCTTCTGCTTTAGCTCTGCCTCATGCATGTAGTACTCATTATACTATAATGATTTTAGGACCCAGGACAGTTATGGGACAGCCACAGACCCATGTCCCCAGGCACAGTTTGCAGCCCTTTGGTGAGCTTCCACTCAGCCTTGAGGGTGGATAAATACAGATTTTAATCCAAGAAGGCAGGGAAGCAGTGTGGAGGCAGAGAGACCTGAATTCAGATTTTGTCTTCATTCTTGACTCTGTGGAGTGCTGTGTGACCTTCAGCACTTTACTTAACCTCTCTGAGCTTAAGTTTTCTCTTCTAGAATGCTTAATAATCCCCAGACCCAGACATTTCCAGCTCATGGTCTTGTTTCTCGGGGTCCCCAACTGTGTGTCTATAATGTATCTGAAACAACAAAAATGATAATTTCCGTTTTTCAGGAACTAAATGAATTCTGGCTAGACTGTGTATAATTGATATTCTTGCTTTGTAAGTCATTGTCTTTTACTTATTTTGTTGCTTATAATCACAGGATTTTGATCAAGAAATTTGAAATACGTTGGCAGAGAAGTAGTTTATACCTTTCTTTAGAACTGGAGGGAAACGTTAAAAAAGGGCGAGAGAAGGGGAAATAAATTCAGGTTCATTTAAGATGCACTTATGTTGTGGGTGGGGTCCACTGCTGGATCACTCTTCGCCTTCTGTTGGCCAAGCAGACTTAAGAATCTGTGAGAGTTGCCTTTTGATGCCAAGATTTGGAGGTGGCAGTAATGGGGGATCTAAGAGCTGTTGGAGGAGAGGGGAGCTGAATGTCTAACACACTGGTGGGGCTTCTTAGGGACATGCCCACTCCCGAGTGATTGGCAAGCCTGCTAAGTTTGGTGCTGAATGAGCAAGTGGGTGATTTGTTCCATGTCATGTGATAGCAAGCGCCTGCTTCCTAGTCCCAGTTCCACTTCTTGGGGAAGTCCCTTACCCTCTCTGGATTCTGTTTCTTTCACCATACAGTGGGGCACATCAAACTTGCCCATTCCTACCTTCTGGGGTTGTTTCAAGAATCAGATGCTATACAAAGGTACCTGTCTATTACCTGTGATAATGCATGGAGCAAGTTGGAAGAAGGAATCATAGGCTCTCTGCAACCGCTTTGTATGAGCTTAGGAAAATCTTATAACTTTACTAAAGCCTTCATATTTTTTTTCATCTGCAAAGTGGAGATAATACCCACCCATCTTTCCAAATTCATAGGGATCCAATGAAGCAGTGGATGAGAAAACATCTTATAAATTGTGAAGTGCTGAAAGAAAAATGAGGAATTATCATTTTCCTGTTCCTCATCCCCTTTGCCAGTATTATATCCCCTGGTCCCTAAGAGGACCTCCAGGGTGGATGTGTTCACACCATCCTCATCAGGCTGCTGCTATGCCCAGAGCCCCAGCTTCCAAGTCAGTGAGGCTTCTGCTCAGTCCCCCACTCCACCGGCTACTAGCTGCTGTGTGACCCTGGGTGAGTCACTTAACTTCTCTGAGCACTTCTGAAAACTCAAGACAGTGAGACCCACCTCAGCGCTGTTTGTAATAAAACCCAAGCAGGAGAGCATGTGCGTATATCCAGAAGAACATCTGTTTTAAGTTCAATCCTTGCTGATTATTTCTTTTGCTAAGCCCTCCTCCCCTACTTGGATCTTCAGACTTAAATCCACAATGAGGTGGCCATCATAGGGGGTTTAGTCCGGTTTATTCCTGAAGCTACTTGTCACATGCTAAGCTGAATCATGGTGAGCTGCTGAGTCTTTTTCTCCATTAGACTGTGAACTTCTAAGAAGGACATGTGTGGCTTGCAGCTGTAGCCCCTGGTATAGGGTAGCCATGGTGGTCTAGGCACAGAAGAAAGAACACGGACACTGGGTACACAGATCTGGGTTTGAATTTCTCTCCACTGCTTCCTTGTGGTTGGACCCTGGACAAATCATTGTACTATGCTGAGATTTGGTTTCTTCACATGACCCTAACCAAATAATGGTGTCCATATGCCGGGGTTGTTGGGAAGTTGGCCATAATGCATTGTATAATGGTATAATGGCTTGCATGGTACCTGGCACGTCCTCGGCCTTAGTGAGTAACTCTTGACTGAAAAACTCTGCCCAACCTTGCATTCAGTCCCTGATGCATGTCCTTTTCCTGAACAGAAGGCACTGGAGCATGTTCACAGGAGTGGCACAGCAAAGGGTATGCCACTTGCCACATACCCTTTGCCCCAGAGAGGGAGAGTATTTTATTAAATATTTCTAACATTGTTTACTGCAGCCATGAAATTAAAAGATGCTCACTCCTTGGAAGGAAAGTTATGACCAACCTAGATAGCATATTAAAAAGCAGAGACATTACTTTGCCAACAAAGGTCCATCTGGTCAAGGCTATGGTTTTTCCAGTGGTCATATTTTGGTGTGAGATTTGGACTGTGAAGAAAACTGAGCACCGAAAAATTGATGCTTTTGAACCGTGGTGTTGGAGAAGACTCTTGAGAGTCCCTTGGACTGCAAGGAGATCCAACCAGTCCATCCTAAAGGAGATAAGTCCTGGGTGTTCATTGGAAGGACTGATGCTGAAGCTGAAGCTCCAATACTTTGGCCACCTCATGCGAAGAGTTAACTCATTGGAAAAGACCCTGATGCTGGGAAGGATTGGGGGCGGGAGGAGAAGGGGACGACAGAGGATGAGATGGCTGGATGGCATGAGATTGAGTAAACTCCAGGAGTTTGTGATGGACAGGGAGGCCTGGCATGCTGCGATTCATGGGGTCGCAAAGAGTCAGACACAACTGAGCGACTGAACTGAACTGAACTGACTGAAGATTGTTTACAATTGCCTGCACATGGTGATGATTAAAACAAAATTGACTTTTATTATATGTACTTTTTAAAGTTTGCTGCAGGTAACATCCTCCTTATTACTTGCCTCCAGAGTGGACGGCTCCTGTTCACCATCTTGGTTTCATCACTGGCTCTCAAAATTAAGAGAGACATGGTGTCGGATGGGGGTGGGTTGTTGGTCGGGGAGAAGATGTGCGATGATTACAAAGCGGTACAGTGACTGTCCTTAGAGGGGGGTCCGGGGCTCTGTAGGGCTCTGAGGTCAAAGCCAACCACCACCCTGGCTTTGGGGCCTAGATTTGCCAGGCAAAGCTCACGGAGGAGGAGTCTTTCAGCTGGACTTGCAGGAGGAGCAGGGCCATACCAAAGAGGGAAGAGGAAGAAGGGCTGTCGGGGGGATATAAGTGACAGCGCCTGCCAGGCACAGAGTTTTCACATTGCATGCAATATTCTGGGAACCTCACGTAGGAGGTCTGGGGCAGGTCCAACAGGACATATTACTTGTATTTAAAAATCTCCCAGGGAATGTTATCTAAATTCCCATTTTCTTACAGGTTCTGGAGAAGATTCTAGCCTGCTGCTCTCTTGTTCTCTGAGTGCAGAACTCGGTGGAACCCTGCCTTGGCCCAGAGCCATTAGAATATTTCTCAGGGAAAGCCCTTGGACCAAGAAGTCTGTTTTCTCTTTTCTTTGGAAACTATGGTGCTCTTTACAAAAACAAAGGCATTTGGATTCTATTCAGGAAAAATGTAACCTACAAACAAATAGCCTTGGAAAATCTGTGCCTCACCCTGGGTGCCTGGGTCAGGCGCAGGGAGAGCCACACCCTTCCACTGCTTTCTAACTGGCCGCCACCTCCTTTGTCCTCTTGTCTGTGTTGTCTCTGGCCATCCGAAGGGCAGCACCTCCTTTCCACGCTTCCTCCTTCCCTGCTGTTCAGGGCCCCTGTCTTGCTCTGCCCGGAATGTTCTTCCACTCCCTGCCTATAAGTCACTAATCCTCCTTTGAGACCCCACTTCAGCATTTTGTCCAAAGTTCTGATTTCCTTCAGATAGCTCATTTCTCCTCTGTAGTGTTGCTCTGGATAATTTAAAATGTTAAATGTTCTTCTTCTTCTTCTTCTTTTTTTTTTCAAATAACAATCCATGATCTTATTTTTAAAAATTATAATCATTATAATGGTTGCCAACTTAAATTTTTTCCTGTGTGCTAAGCAACATGGTACATAATGTTACTCACCTCAGATGCAAAGTTCTTAGGACAGAAATTGACACACAGTAAGTTCTCAGTCGATGTTACTTATTATCTTCATTCTTTCATGGCACTTGTAACAAATACAGTTTGTCCTTGTGATGCTCAGGTTACTGGTCTGTGAGCTTCTTGAAGGTAGAAACTTTGTCATCTTTCTCTGATGTCTCCAAGCATGTGGATATGGGAAGGGTATTTGGTAATTGAACATTTAGCCTTTGAAACTGAGGACTCTTTGTAGAGATATATTTCACCAATTCCCAAATCAATAGAGTAGCTCTAGCCTAAAGAATTTACAATGTAGAATCAGAAAATCTGGGCTTAATTGTGTTCCATCTACCTACTAACATTGTGACCTTGGATAAATTAACCAACCTTTTCTGAGTCCCAAACATCTATTTTCCATAAAGGGGTTAATAGTCCCTAACTTGCCTTACTCACAGGTTTTTCTTGAGCATCAGATGAGCTAACACATGGGAGAGTTTTGTGAATTGTGAAGTATTTTATATATGTGACACATTATTGTTAGAATCACTTTGTTCTTTATTCCTGTCACCTTCATAGTTGACAGAACATGAATCCACAGGTAGCTCTAGTTGGACAAATACCAACATGCCGTTTGGGTTTTCATAAAGTCTAAAAATGTTCTTAATGTTTGAGACAGCACGATTTCTTCTTTTCAAAGCATGTGTCTAAGACATTAGTATCAACCTTTCTAAAGGTTTTAAAATGGTGCTTAATTTTTACCACTAGACTGCTTTGAAATCTATGATTCTAAATATCAATTATGTTCCCTCTCAGGAAATTTTCTCAGAGAATTGTAATCAAACAATATAGTATTTATTGGAGCTTGATGCTAGGGAATATAAGGAGGAATGAAAAGACGTATAAGACATGGTTTCACTCTCAGGGAGCTTACCACCTCATTTGGGAGCTTGGGCTGAATTACAGACTTGTGGGCACAGTATGTGATCTGAGAAAGAACAGATTCCCCTATGTTGAGGTGGTTTGTGAAGACTTCAGGGAGAAACTGGGCCTTCTGCTAAGCTTAAAGGAGGGCTAAGCTTTAGACGGCAACCTTGGGAATATAATTCATAAGTCAACACTAGGGCCATAGACTAGTGGTGCTCACATCTGTTGTTTCAGCAGGATTGTTAAATTCTTTAATCCCTGGTGGATTTGGAGGAAGATACACTCTGGAAATGTATTCACTGACAAATGCCTGAATCCAGAAAGCAGATAATATTTTGTGCCTGAAGCTTTCCATGATGAGGAAATATAGTTTCTTCTTTAAAAAAAATTTTTTTTTAGTCAGGATGTATGTGTCCAAAAGACATCAGAGAAAAAGCTGGTTACAGAAAATTGAAACACTCTAGTTCCAGCATAGTAGTAACAATGAATACTCCTGGATCAGTAAAGCCAACACACACTGCTAAGGACTGGATAATATTCATAATAACTCAAAGAGGAAATTTTTAAAAATATACAATTGTAAACAACTTAGAAAAAAAGAAAAGGAGAACACTAGATCTAGGGCTTCCCTGGTGGCCCAGTGCTGAAGAATCCTCCTTGCAATGCAGGGGATACTGGTTCAATTTCTGGTCTGGGAAGATCCCACGTGCTGCAGAGCAGCTAAGCCTCTGTGCTATAACAACTGAGCACGTGCACCGCAACTACTGAAACCCGTGCACCTCGAGCCTGTGCTGTGCAGCACGAGAAGCCCATGCCCTGCAAAAAAGAGTAGTTTCTGCTCACCGCAGCTAGAGGAAGCCCGTGTGCAGCAATGAAGACCCACTACAGCCAAAAAATAAAATAAATAAATAAATCTTTAGAACACTAACTCTAAATATGTACAAAATGCAACCAAAGCCATAGTCAGAGGTAAACTCATAGCCTTCATGCTTTCACTTAAAAATGAGAATACAGGAAAAGAAAGCAACGAAGTATCTAAGAATTTAGAATATGGGAAACACAAGAAAACCAAAAAAAAAAAAAAACAGTACAAAAAAAAATGAGGATAACAAGTGAATTAGAAAATCAGCAAAATAGTAGAATTCATTAATAAATTCATGAGCTGATTCATTGTTGGGGGAGGGAGGAGTTAAATAAGCAAACCTATGGAAATCTACTTAAGAAAAAAAAGAAACAAATAATTGATATCTGAAAAGTTTCAATAACTTGTAAAACACCTCCCCATTCCTTATCAATCTTGGTTCCTAAATTAATCCTATATGTTATATATTTGTATGTCTACTTTGCTAGTGATCAAACTAAGGATAAAAGAAATGAGACTACTTTTTAGGGTCACACAACTAGTGAATGGTAAAACTATAATTTGAACCCAGCTCTTCTAACCTTGTTGAATATTCTTTCAGTAGTCTCATAGCATGCTCTTGGGATAGCTGTAAGGAAGGAAGAGTGAAACATTTCATTTGTGTGTATTAGTTTTCTATAGTTGCTGTCATAAATCATCACAAACCACGTGACTTAGAACAACAGAAATTTATTCAGTCAGAGTTCTGGAGGCTAGCAGTCTGAAATCAAGGTGTCAGCAGGGTCATGCTCTTAAGATTCTAACGGAGAATCACTCTCTGTCACTTCCTAGTTTCTGGTGGTTGCTGACAGTCTTTGATGTTTCTTGGCTTACAGTTACAGCACTCTAATCTTTGCCTGCATCTTCACATGGTCTTCTCTATATGTCTTCACATTGTCTTCCCTCTATGTATATGTCTCCTTTGTTTTAAGCTATAGGGTTTTGCTTTTCAAATTGACAAAATTTTTTTTTTTAGTATGATCTCATCTTAATTGTTTAATTGCTTCTGCAATGACTCTATTTCCAAACAAAGTCATGTTCTAAGGTCCTAGTTAGATAGGAATTTTGGAAGAACACTATGCAAGTCAGTACAATGTAGTTAGTTTTTATAAATTATAGTTTCAAAAATCTTTATTGTGTCCCATCCACATAATGAATCTGTGCATGCATCCATCCAGCCAGCCAGTGATCATTTACTGGGTGTGTGCCTATGTGCTCAGCCATTATGTCTGACTCTTTGCAACCCCATGGACAGTAGTCCACCAGGCTCCTCTGTCCATGGGATTCTCCAGGCAAGAATACTGAAGTGGGTTACCATTTCCTTCTCCAGGGGATCTTCTTGACCCAGGAATCGAACCCATGTCTTTTGCATTGGCAGGCAGATTCTTTACCACTGAGCCAGGTGGGAAGCCCAATCATTTGCTGAGTGAGTACTTAAAATGTGCCAGGTACCTAATTACATGGCCCACAACACAGAAAGAAAAAGACATTTAAATCTTAGGTGGTATTATTAGATTTTGCTGAGCTAGGGATATTCATTGGAAAGACTGATGCTGAAGCTGAAGCTCCAATACTTTGGCCACCTGATGAGAAGAACTGATTCATTGGAAAAGACCCTGATGCTGGGAAAGATTGAAGGCAGGAGGAGAAGGGGACAACAGAGGATGAGATGGTTGGATGGCATCACCAACTCGATGGACATGAGTTTGAGCAAGCTCCGGGAGATGGTGAAGGACAGGGAATCCTGGCATGCTGCAGTCCATGGGGTTGCAAAGAGTTGGATATGACTGAGTGATTGAACTGAAGCTAGGTACAGATTGTGAACGGTAGTCCTACTAGTCAGACCAATTAGAGTAACCGTTCATATGTGCTTTAAGAGGGAGGTAAACTGGGGAAATTTCAGAGGATGGTGACCTGGACCCTAAACTAATATCAGTCTGGCCACACTGATCAGTGTGGCCACTGTTAGAATGCCTAAGAACATCTCAGGTGTGTTTACATGGGATGGGATGGGGTGAGAAGTAAGGGCATGGGAACGCACTTCTAATACCCGATGGACTGCCAGCTAGAGGAGTCTGGGTTTCTTTGTTGGGTCTCTGGCTAAAAGGGCCACGGCCAATTGGGGAAAGCTACAGAGATTTGTATTTCAAATCAATTTACAATTAAAACTAGGATTGTCTAAAGCCAACGAGGGGTGGGTGACGCTGGTATGTGCATAAGGGAGATTTTTTAAATTTATTTTTTAATTGGAGGAAAATTGTTTTACAGTGCTGTGCTGGCTTCTGCTGTGTAACAGTGCAAATCAGTTATAATTACACACGTACCCCCTCCCCCTTGAGTTTCCCTCCTCTCGTCTCATCCCACCCCCTCTAGGTCATCACAGAGTGTGAACTGGGCTGTCTGTGTTATATTGCAATCTTTAAGCAGCCACAGCTGGGAAGAGACAGCTCATCTGTTGGAGGCGCTAGAGGGAGACTAGGAGGGGAGAGGACTGTGAGCGGATCTTACTACTTGTGAAGATTCTAAGCCAGGTTCTCGCTGGTGATCTCGGTTTAAAAATTGTAGAAACACATACTTTAACATTGCTTTGTACAAACAAACTCTGTTTCTCAATATACATTGGTTTTCATAAAATGAAGTCAATTTTATGTGCCAGACACTGCTGGGACCTAGCAACTCACACTGAAAAAGACCTGGGCCTCAATCCCCAGGGACTCATAGTAGAGTAGGGGAGATCTAACACAAAATAGAGGCAACCGGCTATGATAATATACGGATTCAGCTCAGTAAATATTTGAAGGATGAATGACTGAGTGGTTTCATTCCAAGAATAGTTTTTGTTGTAGTCATAGCTTCGCCTTTGGGCTTCCCTTGTGGCTCAGCAGTAAAGAATCCACCTGCAGTGCCGAAGACACAGGAGACGCAGATTCTATGGCTGGGTTGGGAAGATGCCCTGGAGGAGGGCATGGCAACCCACTCCAGTATTCTCGCCTGGATATCTCATGGACAGGGGAGTCTGGTGAGCTATCATCCTTGGGGTCACAAAGAGTTGGATACGACTGAAGCGACTGAACACTCATGCACACGCATAGCATTGCATTTATCATAGGCTGAGCAACCATCCCAATTTGCTGAAGCCCAAGAGGTTTCTTGGGACAGAGTACTTTTAGTGCTAGAGCCAGGAAAGCCCCAAGCAAACTGAGATGAGCTGGTCACTCTATTTTACAGGCTTTTATAAAAGGGGGAAGACATAAAAGCAATTACAATAATAGCAGTAACAACAGTTAGGGGAGCAGAGAGAAGGACACACACTGTAAGGGGGAACTGGGCAGGGCTCAAAGCTTCGTCAGGATGGGACTGTGCATGTCCCGGTCATTGCTATCCTCCCAGCACCCAGCCCAGTGTTTGGGACATAATCAGAGTTCAGTTGATATTAATTTGAATGCATGAATTAATTACCATGAGTCAAAAAGCATTTGAGCCAGGCCTTAAGGGTTATGTAGCATTTTGCCCAAAGGGATGTATGTAGAAGTTTCCAAAAATAGAGAATTTGGGTATAGTAATTGGTAAATATGATTTTTAGTGGAGTCTGCTATTTTCCTATGGCTATTAATATAGTTCTTGGGAAAGCCCTTGAAACAATAAGTCTATTATATTTCCTCTTCTTTTTTTTTTTTTCCATCCTGCTGACTCTCCCCCTCCTTCCTTTTCTATTTCCTTCCCTTTTCTCTGTTGAAAGAGATAATGCTTTTTGCAGAGAGGATACCACTAGGAGCTCTTTCAGAGGAAGCTTAACTGGCAAATCAACTGTCCAGGAAAACAGTCTGCTTGGAAATGCACTGAGGTGCAGGTGGAGCAGGAAGGATGAGATTTGGCCAAAGAAGGACAAACAGTCTGGACGGTTGGAGCAGCATGGGAGGAGGAAGAGGGAAGGACACTGTGGCTGGGTAAGGCGCCTGGGGTCACCTGGTGAAAGGTCTAGTTGCAGAGTCACGTGCACCATGCACTGCTCCGCCTTGGGTCACACAGGTGTTTCCTAGTGAGTTCTCATGATGGAGGACAAAGCATGAGCCTTCCGCCAATGAAAGAAAGAGATGTTTATCGATCAACTACTAAGTGCCAGGCACCATTGGGTGCTTTTATATGTATGATCCACACACATGTGTTTTGAAAGAAGGTGTTAGTATTATCCCCATTTTACTAGTAAAGAAACAGAGGCTTAAAGAAGTTAACTAGTTAAACTTGGGTCTGTTTGACTTTGTAGCGGTGGTTTCCAACTTCTCATCTTCCTTTTATAAAAGCAGAACCTTTCCCAGCCTCCTCCCTCTTACTTCCTCCCTCTTGTCAACAGCAGTGGGGCCTTCCTCACCAAATGCACCCAGCAGTCCCTTCCACTAAGCTCAGAGCAGCCTGTCCTTAGAAACAAGGCAGGGTCTTGGGATCACTGAGACATTAAATGTAACCTGGCCGACCGCTAGGACTTTGTGATAGTCTTTAACTTCCATTCTTTCTCAGAAATATTTCTAGCAAGCATTATTGTACTGTGACGATGTGCTTCTTAAAGGGGCATAATTACCCACAGGTAGAGCCTGGGGAATGTTATAAGCAAACATTCAAGCCATCTCTTAGAGCTCACAGCCATGATTTATTAGCAAAACAGAGAAAAACAAACACCAGATTTTAGTCCAGGCACAGTCATTACTAGCCATGTGACCTAAGTTCCTTTACTTCTTTGGACCTCACTTATATTATCTATAAAATGAATGAATTAAACTTGCTTTGCTCCCCTTGCAACCATATCGAGAGATGACCTTGAGTGAAATAGGACATCATAAGTCAGAAAAAAAAAGACAGAGGAAGGATGTTAGCTTTAAAATCGTTTATGAAAGGACTTCCCTGGTGGTCCAGTGGTTAAGACTTCACTTTCTAATGCAGCTGGTGCAGTTTTGATCCCTGGTGGGGGAGCTAAGATTCCCACATGCCTAGTGGCCAAAAAAACCAAAACATAAAACAGAAACAATATTGTAGCAAATTCAATAAAGACTTTTAAAATGGTCCATTAAAAAAAACTTTAAAAATAATTTATGGAACAAAGGGAACAAAAATAAAACATGAAATATTATTTTTCTTTCTTGGTAGTTAGTGGGTAAAGGAAACCTAGTTTATGTAAAAAAAAGGGGACTTTATTTGTTCAGATGAATTAAGGGCAGAGGTGGGGCCAACCTCGGAAATGGCTAGATCCGGGTCTCCAGTCCTGCCAGCAGTCCTCTCTGACTCACTGTGATTCTGCCTCATTCTCTCCTGAGCTGCGGGAGCATCCTATGTGTGCTGGGTGCCATGACTGCCCAAGCTCCAGGCTCACCTTCCAGCTTTTGCAAAGTCTTTTAATTCACGAAATATAATATATACTTGACATGTACATAATGATGCAGGCACAGTTTAGCCTTCCATTTTTCTCAACTGGCTGTCAGAAAGCAAAAAGAGTTTTTCCCTACAACCTGAGGTAGAAAAATCCCAGGGAAGCCCTGTGATCGGCCTGGGTGGGTCATGTGCTTGCCTTGGACAAACCCCTGTGACCAGGCATGAATATTACCATCGGCCCACCTCAAGTGGCCGAGGCGGGGAGAAAGCACAGACATGGCTACACTCACTTGTATTCACAAAAATGGAATTTAAGCAGTGAAAGAAAGGGGATATTTCTGCGGGCTTCTGGCTTCTCTAGGATGTCCCATCTCTGGGAGCACAGGCCTGCTTGGAGCTATAAGGGGGGAACTTTGCACTGATTGCTCTTGGGATAGCTTGCCATCCCTCACTCAATGTGAGTTTGGCTCAGTGTAATGTATAAGCACCTACTTGTTTCATCAAACTTAGTATAGAGAATGAAGTGAAGGGAACTGGCTCATGAATGAACTTTGACTGTGTGCTCATAAAAATCCCAGCAGAGTAAGGAAGACAGAAGTTGCGTAAATGTCTGTGCTGCAGAGGATGAGTCTAGAGTACCCAGCAGCATATCAGACCAAAGGATGCGCTGACATCAGCGCTGTTCAGGGTCATGGATGGGAGGAAGGCCTTCTCAGTAGATGGACTCAGTTCAGTTCAGTCGCTCAGTTGTGTCTGACTCTTTGCGACCCCGTGGACTGCAAATGGACTAGCATGTGCAATAGTTCTGGGGTTAGAACACACACAGTGGAGGAAGTCAAAGAGGGCCAGTGTGCCTTCATATGAAGCGCTAGGGGAGGATGGCTCAAGATGAGGGAGGGAGGGGCCAGATCAGCTATTTGGGTAAATACTAAATTCTAGGGTCACAGTTCTCTCTCTTTCATCTCTTTGGCCAGGGTTGACCTGTGATCATTCCAGGGAGCCTGTGGTCCAACTCCCTGGCCTGCCTCATTCTGTCATGTCATCTCCTTTCAGAGGAAAACGAGCAATGGAGGGAGCCTCAGCATCTGGGAAATAGTTGCAGGGCCATTCTCCCTTTCAAAGAGCTCAGCTGCTCACAGTACTTATTAGTGGTAATCATCACACTGGACACCTCTATTGCCACACAGCAAGCTGACCTTCAAAGCTGCCAGGAGCAATAATTACTCCTCCCAGCTCCCCTATGAACAAGGTAAATATGGGTCTGAACACGAGATGAAGAGCCATAAAGTCCTGGAAATCAGATTCTTTCTCTGTGGCCTGGAGCATAAAAAGGAATAGGCACCCTAAAGCCCCTTTTGGCTCCTGATTCTAGAAAAGGTAAGGCAGACAGAAGTAGAGAGGGACTTGCCACCTCACAGGTGAGCTGAGCAATTTTATTAGAAGGTGGGAGGTGTGCTTTTATGATAGAAAGGGCTACTGAGCACTGCTCTTCTAGACTTCAGATTCCCCTTTCAGGCAGAAAGAACATGAGGATCAGGCAACAGGTGCTTGGATGAAGGAAGGGGTTGGAGACAGCCAACACTTCCTATGAGATGACACTTATCTGGTGTAAAGAAGACCAGGCCAGGTCCAACCACTTGGCTTGGTGCTGCTGGGATAGGAAAGACCAAACTCTGAAGACGTTCAGGCCCTGTCTCTTGTGCTGAAACTATGACCTGATAGGTTTGTGGTGACTCAGAAAACCTTGTTCAGGTTTTGTTTGGTCCTCTGCCCCAGCCCTCCCACTCTCCCCCAAATGCACTTGTTCAGCACTCACAGTGTCTTAGGTACTGTGCAAGGTGGTAGGGATATGACAACAGAGAAACATGGATCCCAACTCATGAGTTGGCAGGGAAATGGATGCATGAATAAATGATTCCAGCTCAGGGTGATGTGCTTTGGGAAGGAAGTGTAGGGGATGAGGGAGTTCAGAGGAAGGACGCCCTCCCACGTTAGAAGGACCTTGAATGTTCTCGAGAGAGGCTCAGGCAGCCTTCTAAGCTTGTCCCATTGAGTCCAGTTATCCTCTGGAAAAGAAGCCGTTCCCAATCACCTCAGCCCATGTGCAACCCAGGACTCCTCTCCTGGAATCCTACAGCTCTGAAGGTCTACTCCTGGAATCCTACAACTCTGAAGGTCTTCTCTTAAAATCCTACTGTACGTCACACATATACAATGGAATATTACTCAGCCATTAAGAGGAATGAAGCAGTGCCATTTGTAGCAACATGAATGGACCTAGTGATCATCATACTGAGCAAAGTAAGTCAAATAGAGAAGTAGCCTATGCCATCCCTTATATATGGAATCTATAAAGAAATGATATAAATGAACTTATTTATAAAATAGAAACAGATTTAAAGATTTAAAGAATGAACTTATGGTTGCTAGGGGGAAGAATGGGGGGAAGGAATAGTTAGGGAGTTTGGGATCAACATGTACACACTGCTGTATTTGAAATGGATAACCAACAAGGACCTACTGTATAGCACAGGGAACTCTGCTCAATGTTATGTGGCAGCCTGGGTGGGAGGGGAGTTTGGGAAGAATGGATGCGTGTATATATGGCTGAGTCCCTCTGCTGCTCACCTGAAACTATCACAGTGTTGTTAATCAGCTATACCCCAAGATAAAATAAAAAATTAAAAAAAAAATCCTACTGCACTTCAACAGGGGCTGCAATGCAGGAGACTGCCCGCAATCCAGGTGACCTGCATTCGATCCCTGGGTCAGGAAGATTCTCTGGAGAAGGAAATGGCAACCCACTCCAGTATTCTTGCCTGGGAAATCTCATGGACAGAGGAGCCTGGTGGGTTACAGTCCATGGGGTCGCAAGAGTCAGACATGGCTTAGGGGCTAAACCACCACTGCACTTCAACAGACTTATGTCTTAGGACATCTCTTTAGGCATGAAGTTTTGTGCTCTGAAGTAGAGAATGAATGGCGATAGCTATGTTCCCTTATCATGTTTGATAAGCATTCTGCAGTTTACAAAGCACGTTCACAGACATCACCTTATCCTAGTTTATCAAGCAAGAGCTCGTGCTCACTGAGTCTGAGAGATGGGGAGCCTCTCACTGTTGTGCTTTCTCATATTCTCATGCCGATAGACAAGTCAGGGTGAGGGGTGGTGGGCATTAGCAGCTAGGGCATCCCTGTGATTTACCTCCTAGGACTTTCCATATGTGGTCCTACTCAATCTTCACACCAGCTCAGTGAGGGTGGCATCTGCCCCCTTTGACAGATGAGGAACCAAAGCTCCCACACGTCAAGTCATTGACCAGCATCCCACAGCACATGGGGAATGAAGCTGGGCATTCCCCTAGCAGGGGCTTAACTCCCAGCCTCTTCTCTCTTGTCTACACCATGCTACTCTGCATTGACCTTGGCATTCATTTCTCAATGCCAAGAGTATAGAAGGAACTTAGGAAAAGTTTGATGATTTGATTTATTAATTAGTCTTCTCTTTCTGGGCTTCCCAGATGACTCAAAGGTAGAGAACGCTCCTGCCAGGCAGGAGACATGGGTTTGATCCCTGGGCTGGGAAGACACCTTGGAGAAGGAAGTAGCAACCCACTCCAGTATTCTTGCCCAGGAAAGCTCATGTGCAGAGGTGCCTGGCAGGCTGCAGTCCGTAGGATCTCAAGGAGTTGGACTTAGCGACTAAGCAGGAGCAGCAGCAGCAGTTCTCTTCCTGCCTCATCTTCTTGTTCTCAGGGCAGGCTTGCAGAGGTGAGGGGAGAGAGTTTTGTCCCTGACATCCTGACCCCACAGACACTGATGAAGCATCATCCCTGACTGAACACCTGTTTTTTTTTTTTTTTCTTTTTTTTTCCCTGTCTGGAATGTGTCCAGGGAGGAATAGGATATTAAGATGTGGGAACATTGACTGTCCAAGGTGGATGCTTCCTTCCTGTCCCCCCTCTCCAGCCCTGAATGTCAGCTGCCCAACCACCAAGAATAACTCTGTCCACTAGAACATCCCCTCTCTTGGCCAGAGTAGGGACATGCTACCCATTTCTCATCGGTCCTGTTTTCCCAGCATTCTTGCAGGTCAGCACTCCTGGATTCATTTCATGACCTCATGGCTTCCTTTCTTATTAACAGGAAATCTTCTGGTTGTCTTCACTTGATGCCCTCTGCTGAGCCAGGCACTCACGGGTATCTGGGAGTGTAGAGTTGAACATAGCCTCTACCCTTGAGACATTCCCAGGCTAGGAGGCCTTAAACACTTCAACCAGGGTGAAACAGGTAGATGGAAGGAAGTGTGGGACTTGCAGCTTCATGGAGGAAAAGCACCTGAGCAGGCAGGGAAGACGTTGGGGGAAGTGGTCCGTGTGTGTGTGTGTGTGTGTGTGTGTGTGTCTGTGTGTGTCTGTGTGTGTGTATGTGTGTTAGTTGCTTAGTCGTGTCTGACTCTTTGCAACCCCATAGACTGTAGCCCACCAGGCTCCTCCCTCCATGGGATTCTCTAGGCAAGAACACTGGAGTGGGTTGCCATTTCCTTCTCCAAAAGGAACTATAGAAAGAAAGAATGTGAAGTTGCTCATTCGTGTCTGACTCTTTGTGACCCTGTGGACTGTAGCCTACCAGGCTCCTCTATCCATGGAATTTTCCAGGCAAGAGTACGGAGTGGGTTGCCATTTCCTTCTCCAGAGTGGTACATAGGCTCCAGCATAAAGGATGCACAGAGACTTTATAGGCCAAGAGACAAAGGGAAGGAATTAGACAAAGAGAAATGTTCAACCATCCCTTGGTCCATGTGCCCTTGATAAACTACACATATGTGTACGTGAATTCTGTGGATGGCCCCTTGATACAGGAATAGCTCATGTGCCATGCTGTGTGTGTGGCTTGGTTCCTCATTCCTGAGTACCTCTGTCACCCCTGACTAGTGTCATAGTTTCCAGTTCCCTTCTCATCTTTGAGCATTGACTCTGAACTTGTTCCATTTGAGGACATCCTTCAGAAAGTAGCAGGTAGCATGGCACTTAAGAACAGTCTTCGGGATTTCACCAGGCCTAAGTATGAAGCATATCTCCACTTATTAACTAGGAGAGCTCAGGCAAGCTTCTCTGAGCCTTAGTTTCCATATATGTAAAACAAGGTGGTCATAATACCCTATCCGTCTGTTTGAGGGGTTTAGATCAGATCGTGAATGCAAAGGACTTGACACGGAGCCTGACCAGCACACAATAATCATCAGCTTTGGTCACGTGCAAAGTGTGGCCCAGAACTGAACACAGGTTGACCTGAAGGAGCCTAGCAGAAGCTGGATTGTTGCCTCCTGGCCCAACGCTGGCCTTCTCATGCGGCCAAGGTTCACGGTGGCCCTTTTGGCAGACATGTTTCCTGCTGACTCACCCCAGTTCGCCCAGTCCCTGGAAACCTTAAGCCTCCTTCTCAAGGGCTATACTGCTAACTCATGTCTCCCTAACCATTTGCTGGAGCCATTGGTGTTAAGTCTTGTCCAGGGCCTGACATTTAGGCTAGTGAAATTCTATTCTGCCGGGAGTACATTTAGCCCATCTATCAAGTCTGTCTGGAATCTTGGTTCTGCCACCTAACACTTGCTAGCCTGTTTCCTAGCAGGATTTCCCCCCTGCCCTATCCTTCCAACAGACTATGCCTAGGAAAGCTTTTTGAAAATGATGTTTTCTTCATATTCCTCTCCTGTTCAGAATCTTTGATTGCAAAATAGATGGTGCCTAACCTCCTTAGCCTGTTGCACAAAACTCTTCATGACCCAACACCAACCTACTTTTTGAATGCTCTTATTCTATTTTTCCTGCCCAAATAGGGATGATAATCATTCCTATAGCATAGGATTTTTGTGAGGATTAAGTGAGTTCATAATGGAAAAGCACTTAGAACAGGACTTTTAAGAATTGTGAACGGTCTACAGTCTTTCGTCATTTGCAAAATAATAATTTAACCTGGCACAATTCCATGTCTGCAAGGCTAGAGACAGGGATATTATTACAGCAATCGCAGTAGTCAGTATATCAGTGTTTTCGTCTTTCTTTTTTTTATTGAAGCATAGTTGACTTACAATACTATATTGCTTTCAGGTGTGCAACATAGTGATTTGATATTTTTAGAGATTACATACCATACAGAGTTATTATATCAACTATATTCTCTGTGCTGTATATTATAGCCCTGTAATATACTGATTATTATAGTTATTTATTATATAACTTAAAGTTTGTACCCCTTAGTCCCCTTCACCTATTTCACCCATCCTCTCATCCTCCTCCTCTCTGGCAACCACTGGTTTGTTCTCTGTATCTGAGTCTGTTTTTGTTTTATTATATGTTTGTTTTTTAGATTCCACATGTAAGTATAAATATACAATATTTATGTTTCTCTGTCTGACTTATTTCATTAAGCAAAGTATCCCCTAGGTCCATCCATGTTGTCACAAGTGGCAAGATTTCTTTCCTTTTTATGGCTTCAGTTCAGTTCAGTTCAGTTCAGTCGCTCAGTTGTGTCCGACTCTTTGCGACCCCATGAATCGCAGCATGCCAGGCCTCCCTGTCCATCAGTGACAGTCTATTATGTGTGTTT
The DNA here is from genome assembly GCF_963930625.1 of Muntiacus reevesi. Lineage (NCBI taxonomy): Eukaryota > Metazoa > Chordata > Mammalia > Artiodactyla > Cervidae > Muntiacus > Muntiacus reevesi. Next base: position 146,334,435 of record NC_089249.1, on the reverse strand, counting down.
ATACACACATATATATGCCACCTCTTCTTTAGCCACTCAACTGTCAAACGATATTTAGGTTGTTTCCATATCTTGGTTGTTGTAAACAATGCTGCAATAAATATCCTTTCCAGTTAGTGTTTTCATTTTCTTTGTATAAATACCCAAGAGTAGAATTACTGGATCATATGGTAGTTCTATTTTTAATTTTTTGAGGAACCATGATTCTGTTTTCCACAGTACTGCATCAATTTACATTCCCACCAACAGTGCACAAAGGTCCCTTTTCTCCACATCCTTGACAACACTTGTTATTTTTGTCTTTTTGATGATTGCCATTCTGACAGGCTCAGTTGGTAAAGAACCCGCCTACCAATGCAGGAGAGGCAAGGGACGTGGATTTGATCCCTGGGTTGGGAAAATCCCTTGGAGAAGGAAATGGCAACCCACTCCAGTGTTCTTACCTGGAAAATTTGATGGACAGAGGAGCCCGGCAGGCTATGGGGTCACTAAAGAGTCGGACACAACTGAGCATGCGTGCACACATGCATTCTGACAGGAGTGACATGATTTCTTATGACTTTGATTTGTATTTTCCTGATTATTAGTGATGTTGAGCACCTTTCATGTGTCTGTTGGACTTGTGTTTTTATGTCTTTACAAAAATGCCTATTCTGGTCCTCTATTCATTTTTAAATTGGATTGTTTATTTTTTAAATATTATGGGTTGTATGAGTTCTTTATATATTTTGGATGTTAACACCTTATCATGTCATCTGCAAATGTCAATTCCCCTTCAGTAGGTTGCTTTTTTATTTTGTTGATGGTTTCCTTTCCTGTGCAAAAGCTTCTTAGTCTGATGTGGTCCCATTTAAAATCTTTTGCTTTTGTTTCCCTTGCCTAAGGAGACAAATCCAAAAAAATATTCCTAAGACCAGTTTCAAAGAGGGAACTGCCTGTTGTTTTCTTCTAAGAGTTTTATGGTTTCAGGTCTTATATTTAAGCCTTGAATTCAGTTGCTTCTTGAGCTTTTGGCAAGTGTAAGTTTTTAGTTCATTTTGAGTTTGTTTTTGCATATGATGTAAGAAAATGGTCTATTTTCATTCTTTTTAAAGTAGTCTTGTTATCCCAACATCACTCATTGAAGAGACTGTTTTTTGTATATTCTTACTTCATTTGGCATAGATCAGTTGATCATAGGCATATGAGTATTTCTGGACTCTATTCAATTCCATTGATATGAGTGTTTGCTTTTGTGCCAGTACTGGACTGTTTTGATTGCTATAGCTTTGCAGTTTAGTTTGAAGTCGAGGGGCTTGATACCTCAATACCTCAGGTTTTGTTTTTCTTTTTCAAGATTACTTTGGCTATTTGTGATCTTTCGTGGTTCCATTCAAATTTTGGTTTATTTGTTCTAGTTCTATGAAAAAAATGGATATTTTGATAGGGGTTACATTGATTGCTTTGGGTATGAACACTTTAGCAATGTTAATTCTCTCAGTCCATGAACACAGTATATTTTGATTTATTTGTGTTGCCTTCAGTTTCATCAATGTTTTATAGTTTTCATGGTGTGGGACTTTCACCTGTGTGATTAAATTTATTCCTAGATGTTTTGATCTTTTGATGTAATTGTAAATGGGATTATTTTTCATGATTTCTCATTGTGATATTTTGTTAATAGTACATGTGGATACAACAGGTTTCTGCATATTAATTTTTATATCCTGCAATGTTGCTGAATTTATTAGCTTTTAATATTTTGGAGTCTTTAGGATTTTGTATATGGCAATCCACTCCAGTATTCTTGCCTGGAAAATTCCATGGATGGAGGAGCCTGGTGGGCTACACAGTTCATGAGGTTGCAAGGAGTTGGAGATGACTGAGCGACTTCACATTCACTATATAGTATCATGTCTACGATAGTGACAGTTTTACTTCTTCCCTTCCAATTTGGAAGCCTTTTTATTTCTTCTCTTGTCTAGTTGCTGTGGCTGGGACTTCCAATATGGTGTTGAATAAAAGTGGTGAGAGTGGACATCTTTATCTTATTCCTGATCTTAGAAAAAAGCTTTCATCTTTTCACCACTGAGTGTAATGTTAGCTGTGGGTTTGTTATAAATGACTTATTATGTTGAAGTATGTTCCCTCTATACTAAATTTTTTTAGAATTTTATAATGAAGGGATACTGAATTTTTTCAGATGCTTTTTCTGTGTTTGTTAAGATGATCATGTGATTTTTTATCCTTTGTTTTGTTAGTGTGGTATATCACATTGGTTAATTTGTAGATATTAAACCATCTTTGCATCCCTGAAATAAACCCCACTTGATCATAATGTATGATCATTTTAATGTACTATTGAATTTGGTGTGCTAATATTCTGTGAACTAATGCTGAACTTGAAGCTCCAATACTTTGGCCACCTGATGTGAAGAGCTGACTCATTGGAAAAGACCCTGATGTTGGGAAACATTGAAGGCAGGAGAAGAAGGGGATAACAGAGGATGAGATGGTTGGATGGCATCACCGACTTGATGCACCTGAGTTTGAGCAAGCTCCAGGAGTTGGTGATGGACAGGGAAGCCTGTCGTACTGCAGTCCATGGAGTCAGAAAGAGTCAGACATGACTGTGTGACTGAACTGAACTGAGTATTTTGTGAAGAATTTTTGCATCTATGTTTGTAGGGATATTGGCCTGTAATTTTCTTTCTTTCTTCTCTCTCTCTCTCTCTCTTTTTTTTTTAATAGTTTCTTTGTCTGGTTTTGGTATTAGGATACTGTTGGCTTCCTAGAATGAATTTGTAAGTGTTCCTTCCTCTTCAGTTTTTAAGAATAGTTAAAGAAGAGTAGGATTAACTTTTCTTTAAATGTTTGGTAGAATTCTTCTGTGAGGCCACCTGGTCCTAGACTTTGTTTCTTGGGAGTTTTTTGATTACTGGTTCAATTTCATTACTAGCAATTGGCTTTTTAGATCTTCTGTTCTCTCTAATTCAGTCTTGGAAGGCTGTGTTTCTAGGAATCTTCCATTTCTTCAAGGTTGTCCAATTTGTTGCATATATTTATTCATCATGTTCTGTTATGATTGTTTGCATCTGTGAGTATCAGTGTTTTCTTATGCTCATTCCTTGAACTTCAATTTCCATGTGATGATGTGAAGAGGTGCCAGATGACACCTGACATTTGTGGGTTGCATTATGGAGAGGATCCCTGAGCTTAAGGAACTTCAATCTTTTTATTAGTGGGTTGTAGGTGAACCTACCCTCTGCTGTAGAGTGGGGCACTATCTCTGTCTTCCAAGTCTTTTCTTACACAGACACCCTTGAAAAGATGATCTGGAACAAAGGCAGTCAGTGCCTCTGCTCACAAGTCATGCAGAAATGTGAAAGACCTATAGAGAATTACCTTCCAACAAGGGCCAGGGGTATTGTGAGTAAACATCAGCCATGATGAGTATGGTGGTGGTTGTGTGCTCTGCTTTAGTATGGTGGGTCTTCTCTTTACCTTTTTATACATGACTGTGCCCTTGGTACCTTTAGATATGCAGTTCCTCACACCTCCCTATCCTCCCCTGCTGGCTAAATACTCCATCCAGTTCTAGCATCTCCAGCGCATCTTTCCTGACCACACTAATTCTACCAGAGCTTTCCTCACTAAACTCTGGCAGTGTCATTTGTCCCATTTTCTCAGCACTTGGCAAGTACAGTTTCCTTCTGCTCAAGATCTTTGCAAAGCCTTTTCCTCCACTTGGTATTCCTGCTTGTCTCTCTTCAGATTAACCCCACTCATTCTCTGTTCATCAGCTTAGATGATATTTCCTTCAGAAAGCATTCTTGACCTCCCTTATACCTAGGCAGTATTAGGGTTCTCCTTTCGCTCCTGTGGCATCAATAGTGACATTTCTTTCCTGGCTTCCTCTTGAGACTTGGAGGACCCTGTTCTGGAGGACCTGTTCTGAGTTCCCCAGGTTCTGGAGGACCCTTCCATGCCTAGCACCTGTAAATATCACATGGAGGCATTTAATTAACATTAAGAAATGAATGAATAATTGTGTGAATGTATGAACACCCATATCACATATTCATGCAAAATTAACAAACAAGTCTAACTATGCTGGAAGCTCCTGGAACATGTCCAGTGGTCACGGACACATCAATCAGTGTTTAATATCTGTGGACTGATTGATGAGACATATAATTTGTCCTTTTACTCCTTTTCAGATATGCCAACTTTATCTTGCTTTAAAGGGTATCTGTGAGACCAAGTGGACTTCTATTTGAGAATGTAAAACATATATTATCAAAAGCTTTATTCATTATGATTTTAAATAAGGGAAAATTCTAGCAAGCCTCCACAAAGCAATTTGAAAACCATAAGCTTCATATTTCTTTAACTTGGTAAATATCAAACTCATTTCATCCTTAATAGTTTACAAAATCAACACTAGATTAATGCTCTGTTTATAATATTCATGCAAGTTTCAAATTGCAAATACATTTTTACAGTGGCTTTTGAAGGTTAATATTGGAAAGAATGACAGAATAGTCACCGTGAAACCTGGAGCTGAGTCAGAGGCTGGCTCCTTGTTTTTCATTATGTGACAAAACTATATGAAGAATGGAAAACTTGGGAACTCAAACCAAAGGACAGAACACTTGGGGACGTAAAGATCACAGTGATTAAAAACTAGCCATTTGGGGACCAATGAGGCTGCTTCTGTTAATGACTGAGCCTCAGTTTCTTCATTTGTAAAAGCAGGAAACTATGACCCACATCACAGGATTGTCATGAGGATTCAATGAAGTAATGCGTCATTAAAAAAAAGAAACTGCACAGCATGTGCTACATACTAAGCTCTTAACAGATGTCAGCTGTTATCATTATTATTACTAATATTGTAGTCAGAAAGACCTGGATTTTGTATCCCCGGCAGTAACTATGTGCTGCATATCTCAAACTGAGGGACATGAGGAGTTACTTAACTTTCCTAAGCCTTAGTTTCCTCATCTATAAAGTGGAGACAATAATAATACTTGTATCATAGGGTTGATGTGAAGATAAATTAGTAGATGACATGTAATGTGCTTAAGAAATGTGTGGCACATGGTCAACACTCAGTAACTATTAGGTAGAAAAAGAGTGATGATAATTATTATTATTCCCTGAATCACTTTTTCATTTGTAAATCTGGGATTGCTTGTGTGGTTGTAAGAACTGGAAATTATATTTAGAAAGCGCCTAGCCCAATGGCAGGTACTCAAGAGATGGAAGCTATTGTTTCTAGTCTCTCTTCTTGCCTTTGCCTGGTTTCCAGCTCTGGATCAATAGATGCAGCAATTTAGATTTTGGGGTGCTTCTCTGACAGCACTGGGAGGAGGTGAGGGCACCAACTGGAAACTGCAACCTAGAAGTGAACTTCCCTAATCAGCGTTGCAGGATTCCAGCAGCTGGTTCTACTTAGGAATCAATTGGAACCTCCTGGGCCCCTTGCTCTTTTTCTGCAAAGAGCAAATGCCATCCCAAAGCTAAGATTTAGAAATTTGCCACGCCGTATCAGAAACAGATCCAGCCTCCGGCAAGGTCAAGGTTCCCCAGGCCGAGGCCCCAGCTCTGGATCCTCTCAAACTTCCCAGTGGCCTTGGAGGCAGAGGCTCTGGACTGAGGTCAGGGCTGCCTGTGGCACTGCCAGCAAGCACTATCCTGTTGCTGGCTGTTAAGAATCGCCACCCAAACTCCAGAGTGCCCAGATTTCCATTTCAGAGAGTGAGTCAAGTTCGGATGTGGGGAGACCATTAAACAACAATTTTTAGGATATGAGTGTTAGAGTGCAAGAATGCATTTGATTTGGAAAGGAATTGCTTCCTAAATGCCTGCCTTATAATTTCTTCCATCTGTCCACATTTTTGGGGGCCCTTGAAGGTTTTTTGGGGCCTCTAGGGTGGCCAGTTCTGGCCTTGGGTTCTGTAGGCACCAGAGGATGTTGGTGAATAGCCTTTGTCATCACTGCCCGAGGCTTGATGAGTCATTAGGTGAACGAGCAGCAGGCTGAGTGAAGTTCTAACTCTAAGTTTACCAGCTGTGTGACCTCAGGAAAATCCCTTGCCTTCTCTGAGCTTTCATCTCCTGATTTGAAGAACCTAGCGCAGGGCTGTATTCTCTTGAAACTCCCTTGCATCATATTGATTTTCAGATCCCAAGTGATCAAAGATGCTATAATTGCTCAAAGGATGAAAAATATCAGTTGCTATTCCTCGAGTCATGAAAAGTACTTTTTGCAATTATCTATGATCTCTTTTGGAAAAGAGTGAAAAGGGAGATAAAGTGGCATTTTGAATACTCATTATATATTAGACACTAGTCTAAAAGACCTAACACCTTTTGTTTTGTCCTCTTTTCAAATTGGTAGGTGGTATTTTCACAATTTATAGATGCTCCCAGGTGGTGCTAGTGGTAAAGAATCTCCCTGCCAGTGCAGGAGATGCAAGAGACACAGGTTCGACCCCTGGGTCAGGAAGATCCCCTGGAGTAGGAAATGGCAACCCACTTCGGTATTCTTGCCTGGAAAATTCCATGAACAGGACAGCTTGGCAGGATTCAGTCCACAGAGTTGCAAGGAGTTGGACATGACTGACTGACTGAACACACAGAGAGGTTAAGTAACTTGCACATAAGCAGTGCAGTCAGGGACTTCAACTCAGTTTCGTTACTTGGAAAGAGTATACGGACGTGTCTTCCTCCTGGATTTTGAGCTCTCCTCCTATGTGTTGCTGATAAGCAGGAAGTGCTCAGGCCCAGGGAAGCCCTGAGTCCAGACTGGTTAAATGGGTAATGAAGACCTCAGTGACCCTCTTGGAGAGGAGCGGGCTCTGCCCAGGGTGCACGGGTGGGGAGGGGGTGGGAATCGGTAGAGCCCAACCTGAGTTCCCTGGCCTCACAGTGGTCCCCTACCCGACATCTCTGAGCCTACCCCCTGCTTCTTCAGCAGAAGCAGGGAGAAGTGGGAGAAAAACAAAGAAGAGAGGAGGAGAAGGAAACAGGAGACAGAAGACTGCGCCCAGCTGGGCGAGAGCCTGGAATTCCGGGAAGCATCCTTTCCCTCTCAGGGCACCTCACCTCTCCTGTTTACCCACCTGTGTGGGTAAACCTGCTGCCAGCCTCTGAAGACTCCTGGGAGGAAGCCTCAGGCCCTCTTGACAAACTGGGAGATGGGTACCCAAAGGCACTCCCTCCCTCCCGGTCCCCAAGCCATCTCCCTGCACCCTACCTCACCACCCTAAAAGTTGTGCTGCTAATCCTAGGGACTGTGTCCTGGTGAGAGCAGCAGGACAGAGGACCCAGGATTCTTTGCTCTGACTCAAGAGACTTCCGTGACTGCAAGCATCTGAAATTTGGTTAGTCATGCTTTCAGTTTTTTTCAACAATTTCCATGCTCCTACTTTGACCCTGGCACTTCTAGACGCTAGATACAATAAAATAGTGAACAAAATAGAATCTATGACTGCCCTTGTGGCTCTTACAGTCTAATTGGAGGCTGAAGTGGAGGTAGGGGGCATTTTAGTTTCCCGTGGCTGCTATAACAAACACCTCAGCACTGGATGTCTTAAAATAACAGAAATTTTTATCCTCTCAAAGTTCTGGAGGCTAGAAGTCTGGAATAAGATGTTGATGAAGTTGGTCCCCTCTGTAGACTGAAGAATAATCGGTTCCAGGCCCCTCTCCTAGCTTCTTACTGGCAAGCCTCCATATTCCTCGGCTTGCAGACCATCACTCCAGGCTCATCCTCCAGCTACACATTACCTTCCCCTCTGTGTGCCTTCTCTCCTTCTCTTGTCTTACTAAGACCTTTGTCACTGGATTTAGGGTCCACCCCGATCTAGGATGATCTCCTTTCAAGATCTCTATCTACAAAGACCCTTTTCTAAATGAGGTCACATTTGCCTGGGTCCTATCTTTTGGGGCACTTCATTCAACTCACTGAGAGTGGCAAGAATAAAATGAAATCAACAAACAGTGATGTAATTGTGCATGGTGGTAAGTGGGTAAGTGGTGAGATAGGAAAAGAAACCTGGAAAGTTCTGGAATGAAGATATAGTCTACCTGTTGGATACTTAACTTCTCTGAACCTCACATTATTTACCATGAAAGAATGAGGATACTAATGCTTAACTGACAAAGTCAAGGGCTTCCCTGATAGCTCAGTTGATAAAGAATCCACCTGTAATGCAGGAGACCCTGGTTCAATTCCTGGGTCGGGAAGATCCCTTGGAGAAGGGATAGGCTACCCACTCCAATATTCTTGGGCTTCCCTTGTGGCTCAGCTGGTAAAGAATCTGCCTGCAGTGCAGGAGACCTGGGTTCGATCCCTGGGTTGGGAAGATCCCCTGGAGAAAGTGAAAGTGAAAGTCGCTCAGTCATGTCTGACTCTTTGCAACCCGTAGACTATACAGTCTATGGGATTCTCCATGCCAGAATATTGGAGTGGGTAGCCTTTCCCTTCTCCAGGGGATCCTCCCAACCCAGGGATTGAACCCAGGTCTCCTGAATTGCAGACGGATTCTTTACCAGTTGAGCCACGAGGGATCCTCTAGAGAAGGGAATGGCTACCCACTTCAGTATTCTGACTTGGAGAATTCCATGGGCTGTGTAGTCCATGGTGGTGCAAAGAGTTGGACATGACTGAGAGACTTTCACTTTCACAAAGTCAATATTGGGATTCAGTTGCTAGAGAGTTAACATCTCTAGTTGTTGATTGAACAAATGACCAAAGTCCCTGGCAGATGTGTATGGGATTTCTTTTTCCACTAGCCTCAAATGTTCCTTCTCCTCCTCATTCATTCATTCAAGATGTTTTGAGCCCCTATTCTGCACTAAACTTCATCCCCACCCAGGCCCTGAAAATACTACAGAAAACAAAATAGACAAAAATTTGGTTCCCTCATCGAGCTTACATTTTCATCATTGTGATGATTAACTTAAATTGGTTAACTTGACTGGGCTACAGGATATCCAGCTCTTTGGTCAAGCATGATTCTGAGTTTTGTCTGTGAAGGTGTTTTTGTACGAAGTTCACATTTACATCAGTAGGCTGAGTAACGCAGACTACCCTCCCTAATGTAGGTGGACCTGACTCATCCAATCAGTTGGACGCTTCATGTTAGGTCTCTTCAGTCATGTCCAGCTCTTTGTGACCCTATGGACTGTAGCGCACCAGGCTACTCTGTCCACAAGATTCAGGCAAGCATATTGGAGTGGGTTGCCCTGCCCTTGTACAGAGAATCTTCCTAACCCAGTCTCCTGCATTGGCAGGCGGGTTCTTTACCACTAGGGCCACCTGGGAATCCCTTAAATAGAACAAAAAGACAGATAGACAAACGCCACCCCAACCCCCACCATAAGTGAGAGAGACTTCTTGAGTGACCACCTACTTGATGATCTTTGAACTGAGACATGGGCTTTTCTCCCACTTTATGACTCAAACTGAAATATCAGTTTTTCCTGGGTCTTCAGCCTGCCAGCTTTCAGACTAGAACTTACACTGTCAGCTCTTATTCCCAAGCCTCTGGACTCAGACTGGAACTACACCATTAGCTCTCCTGGGTCCCAGCTTGCTGACTGCAGATCTTGGGACTTGTCAGCCTCCATAATCATGTGAATCAGCTCCTCATAATCAAGCCCTCTCTCTCTCTGGTTCTGTTTATCTAGAGAACCGTACAGTTACCATAATCTCCTTTGAATTTGTCCAGCATCTTCATCTTTTATCTCTGTTTACCTACCAACAACCTTGTAAAGTAGGCAGAGCAAAGTTGTGAAAATCCCCATTTTACAGAGGAAGAAACTGAGGCCAAGGGACGATTCTCTTTAGCTGCTGTGCCCCAGGGCTGATCTTGCCACAAGAGAAACATCCTTGTATTCTTGCAGCCAGAGGACATGTAGAAAGATGGATAAAAACATCATGCTCAAGTCAGGTTTTCCAAACCTCTTTAACAAGGGAGCAGCATTTTGATTATGATTATCATTTTTCTTTTTGTGACCAGGGTGGAAAAACTATTACTCTCCTCTTTGATTTTTAATATAGCATTGGTCATCAATTAGAAACCTCTTAAGATTTCCTCAGGGAGAAATCTGAGGCTGTTAAAATGTGGGCTAGGCAAGTCTTATGAAATAATATATTGATAGAGGCAAGATCTATTAGAAAAGCTTCAAGTGGCCTTTAGAAAACAGTCTGGATGAGTCACGGCAACTCAGGTTGAAAGTGATTTTAGAGTTTGTCAGTTCCAGTCCTTTCCTTACACAGCAAGAACACAGAAGCCCAGAGAGGTCAACTGGCTGCCCAAGATCTACAGCTTAAAAGGAGTGTATTGATCCTGTTGCTCAGATGCCTGGACTTCCTGTTCAGTCCTTTGTTCATTATTTACTGCATGTGTACTGAACGCAGACCACCCTCCCTCCCCCGATCCCTCCCCCACACTTAGGGTCATTTCATGCCCACCCTGCGGAGTGGACTAAAATGGTGGTGGAAAGGATATTCACAGCCTTAAAATGCAGTTTAACACTTGTGATCCTGCATTTGTGAGCAAAATATTTTGGAGTCAGGCAGACCTGGGTTCCAGCCTAGCTTGAGGAAAAGCAGCGGTGTGGCTGGCATGGTGCTTGGTGCTGAGAAAATATTGGTAAGTAAGATCTTGTCTCTGTCTTCTATGATTTACAGTCAAGGAAAGAGGACATTTCAATATATGAAATGATGATAATTTTAATCGTCATTGTCCTCAGATTTCCTGGGATAAATGAAAACTTTTGGATGGCAGGGACCTTCATGAATGCTGTTGAAGAAGCACGTCAGAGTGAAATCAGAAATGGCACAAATGAAACCTGCGGAATATGGTCAGGCCATTCCCCTGCTTAAGGTGCTTTGATGGCTCCAGGGATAAAATCCTTGCTTCTGAGCAGAGTATTTTTTAAGTTCCTTCTGTATGTTATTAATGCCTCATGGCTCAGCCCTCTATAAATCTCACTTTTTGCTCCAGCCACCCAAAGCTCCATTTAAAGCCCTCATATTGTCATTCGTGTCGTCTTGCTGTTCTCTCTGCTGAAGATGCAGTTCCTCTTCTCCTCTCTGCTTAACAAACCATCGTCTGTCCTGTAAGACACCACCTCTTCTCAGTATCGCCCAGGCCCTCTGTGTGCTGAGTGGCCTCCTGTGGCTGCCTCCATGAAAGCCGCAAATACTATCACCTGTATTTTGTCTGTGCCCTGATTGATAGAGCCTGCTTATGCCAGCAACTCCCCGACATCCAGCATAGAATCTGGGAAATAGAAGGGCTCAGCGAGTGTTGGTGGTATGAATGAGTGAATAAGTGGTAGTCATTCTTAGCTTCCTCCTCAAGCCTTGGTTATCACACATGAACCAAGCCTTCAGTCGAAGCGTGCTAGAAAACAGAAATCATTTTCCTGCTGTGTCCAAATGGGGATTTGATTTCACCCAGGTTCTCATGGGGCTGTCTAAATCTGTCACCACCATTGATATAGGTATGGATCTCAAGGATACCAAGGGAAGCTGGAACCTCCTGGCGGAGGGAGATTTTGAGACTCCATTCTCTTCCAAGAGGGGCTCAGAAGTGGTTCTTGTGTTGTCAACGTCAAGAAAGGAGAGAAACGTCCCATTTCACAAAGTGTTTGCAATGCTAGACTAAGGGTTTTCATCCTATGGTCCAAGAAGAACCTCTTGTAACTGAACTTTCTCCTGGGATTCTCATGGTTTAATTTAAAGAAGGAGTGCTATGGGGGTCAGAAGGACAGGACTGGAGTCTTTGATTCTTCCACATGCTGGTTGTGTGACTTGGGGACAATCTGAACCCTGGTACCTCCTTTGTAACATACCAACCTCACATCATGGTGGACCAGATCCAACAGGAGGACATCTGGATCACTGGCCCAGCATCCAGTGCCTCATGCACGGGTGCATGCTAAGTTGCTTCAGTCGTGTCCCTGTGGACTGTGGCCCATCAGGCTCCTCTGTCCATGGGATCCTCCAGGGAAGAATATTGGAGTGGGTTGCCATGCCGTCCTCCAGGAGATCTTCCCAACCCAGGGATCAACCCTGCATCTCTTATGTCTCCTGAGTTGGCAGGCAGGTTCTTTATCACTAGCGCCACCTGGGAAGCACCCCCAGTGCCTCATTCACATCCAGTAAATGTGACTCCTTTCCTTAGCACAGATGCTCACTCTTCCAACTCATGCTTCAACTGTTACCCTTGACTAGCCATGTCTGAACTTGGGAAGATGCTTCCTAAAATCTGGTAAGAACAATGACACAAGCACTTGCATTATAAAGTGGTTTCTATGGACCAGGCACTGTCCCCACAGTATTCCTATGGGGAGATGCCACTGTTACCCAATATTGTTATCCCCGATTTTCAAGTGAAGAGACATAAGTACAAAGCGGGTCCAAATCTTGCTAAAGGCTACAACGCTGCTAAGTGGCGAGTCAGGGATTCTAGCTCTAGAGCCCCGTGGCACTAATAGAGCTGATCCACCACACATACCTCAGTCAACTGGAGGTTTTGGAGAGTGGTAACCCACTCCAGTGCTCTTGCCTGGAAAATCCCATGGACGGAGAGCCTGGTGGACTGCAGTCCATGAGGTCTCAAAGAGTCGGACACGACTGAGCGACTTCACTTGAGCTTCCCTGGTAGCTCAGATGGTAAAGCGTCTGCCTACAATGCGGGAGACCTGGGTTCAATCCCTGGGTCGGGAAGATCCCCTGGAGAAGGAAATGGCAACCCACTCCAGTATTCTTGCCTGGAAAATCCCATGGACTGAGGATCCTGGTAGGCTACAATCCATGCGGTCGCAGAGTCAGACACGACTGAGCGACTTCACTCACTCACTCAGCTAGCTAGTGGTGATATCAAACCACTACATTTCAGCCTAAAGCAAGGAAACGTGATTGTCCTGGGAGTTTGTGGAGGTCACGTATTGACAAATGTAAATTTTCCCATACTTTTTGGAATATTGAAAACACTTCTAGGCACCCCTGTCTCACTGCTTTTACTTTCCTAATGCTTTCAGTCCAGGGATCTGAGGTCGGAAACCCCAACATAATGAACACAATCTAAACTTCTCATGAAAGAACACAGAAAGAGAGAAAAAAAAAAAAAAAAGAAAAACAGTTGTAATCAAAGTACTAATGACCACATTAAGCACCTCCCTTGAGTTTAATAAATAATACATTTTATCAAAAAAAGCCTTAAAATTTACCAATAACCTTCCATGTAGTGTCTACTGAAAAACCATGATTCACTGAGAGCCTGCTGAGTGCAAGACACTTTATTAGGCCATTTTAAAATGTCATCTACTCTTCACGATAATGAGAGATGTATATTATTTTCTCTGGCTTATAGAGGAGGAAGCAGGCTCACATACGCCCTGATCTGATCTTTGTCATAAGCCTTTGAGGCTGGCTCTCTAGTGATAACAGATGAGGAAACAGAAGTTCCGAGAGGTGAGGAAACAGAAGTTCAGAGAGGCTAAGAAACTTGCTTGAGGTCACACAGTGAATTAGAGGCAGAGCTGAGTCTCACACCCAGATTTTTCTGACTCAAAAGTCTGAGTTTTGAACCACTGTACTGCAGTTCTCAAAGTAACCCATAATGTAGGCAGGTATCATATCTGTTTTGCAGTGGGGAAATTGAGGTAGTGAGTTGGGGTGGGGGGGATGACTTAATATTCTCCCAGCTTCGCTGTGCTTTCTGCTTTCATCATGCTCTGTAATTGTACACAAGGGCTTTGGAGCTGTTGGCACTGAGTCCACTGCCGGGATCTGACGAGCAGTCAGTAAATGGTAGGTGTTGTCATTTGCAGTGTGGCAGCTCGGCAGCCCATGACCTTGGGGACAGGCCTGGTACCTGCAACCTGGACTGTCTGCATTCCGTTTTGTGCCGGCTTGTGCTTAGACCACAGAACTTTTCTATCATTTCCATTCAGGGCCTGGCATGCACCACCCCCAAGAAAAGCCACCTGAGTCTCTGCAAAGACAGCTCCATCTGTGTGGGTGGTGCATCTGAATGGATGTGGCTTGCCTGAGACTCTTGCAGCAGAGACCCAGCCCCTGACTCACGCTGAGCTGTTCCCCATCCGGCTGAGGCTGGCCCAGGAGCAGCCCCCTCTGCCTCAGAACCAAACCTGGCACCGTCTCCTTGGCACAGACCTCCGGCTGCAGCTTTTGGACTCCCGGCTACAGTATTACTCACTCACTGATTCTTCCTCTGTCATCTGCCAGAATCCAGGAAGAGGGTTATGTAGCCTCTCTTTCTAACTCAGCTTTTTCCCTGCCTTCTTTATTATTGGTTGAACGGTGGGAGCCAAAGCTGAGCTTCTCCCCCATTTCCTCCAAGAGCAGTATCCGGCAGGAATCATCTCTGCACTTGAGAGGCTCAGGAGAAGTCAACAACCAGTGCTGGCTCTTGGCCTCCAGAGGAAGTGTTAGTCACTTGGTTACCACTGGCTGAAATTGATCGGAGATGTCACGCGGAGGAAATGCGCTTCTTATGAGCTTAGTAGAGCATGGTCTTCACGAAAAAATGCCCTTTTCAGTGCACAGAGAAAGCGGCAAGCTGATTTCCTCTCGTGGGAGTTCTGACTCTAGTTTCCTAGGTGCTGCCATGAAAGATTTCTTTCTACTCACTGCACAGAAGTTTTGGGAGGCATGTGACAAAAATGCGGAGCTGGGAAAAGGAAAATGAGATGTTTTAACACCTTGTCTCATTTCATCCCCACACAGCCTATGATCATTATCCCCATTTTTCAAGCAAAGTAGGGTCTAAATTTGTCCTTGCCTGTCCAAGGTCACATAATTAGTAACTGGCAGAGCTGACATATGGACCCAAGTCTGTCCGAAGCCAAAGCCACAGCAGGAAAAGCGGCTCTTCATCTCTGTCTCTCCCTGTGTCTCCTCTTTTCCTCTCTTTTCCATTTGCCACCTACTCTTACGCCCACCTTCCAAAAAGTCAGAGATTTTCCAAATAGTTACCTAAGACGGCACACTGCCTTGCATACAGTAGGTGCTCCGTAAGTACACATTGAGTCTGGATTGCTGTGCCATGCTTTTTAAGTATGCTTGCATTTTCTAAAAGTATTCCTGGAAAAGATAATACCTGACCCTGACAACTAAATGGTGAATTTCTAGCACAGGGAATCTTTGCTCGAATATTTCTTCTACCGCCTTCTCTTCCCCTCCCTCCCTTCTTTCCTTTCTTCCTTCTTTCCTCCCTTCCCTCCCCTTCCTGTTCTCTCTTTCAAAACATTGGCACTAAACCAAGTGCTCTGTCAATATTTCCTGATTTAATCCTCATCACCACTGTATGGCTTCCCTGGTGGCTCAGATGGTAAAGAATTTGCCTGCAGTGCAGGAGACCTGGGTTCGATCCCTGGGTTGGGAAGATCCCCTGGAGAAGGGAATGGCAACCCACTCCAGGATTCTTGCCTGGAGAATTCCAGAGACGGAGGAGCTGAGGAGCCTGGTGGGCTACAGTCCATGGGGTTACAAAGAGTCAGACATGACTGAGCGACTAAAACTTTCACCACTGTATAAAGTAGGTATTGTTATTATCAGCAGCATCCCATTTTTTGGAAATCAGTAAATGGAGTATGGAGAACATGGCTTAGATTTCTGCCTAGGAACACACATCTTAAGCATCAGCAGAGGGGACGTCTGAAGGTGGACAGCCAGGTTCTTTAACTGCTACCACTGCGCTTGTCCACCTGTCAAGGTGGGGAGAACTTCCTGGAGCTATTCCCATCCCTCGTACCCACCTGACATTGGAAACCTGAGTTTCCAAGGTATGTTCACGTCTCATTCCATTTGATCCCCAGCATCATTTATGAAGGTCAGACCATCATTCCTCTTTGCCAGAAAGGAAACTCAAGCTCTGAGAATTTAAGTGACTTGCTTAAGGTCACACAGCTGGTAAAGTGCAGAGCTTGGGAACCCAACCAATGTGTGGTCCTTTTATTTCTATGAATGAGGCTGGTGCCAGGAATTAGAGCTGACTGGAGAAAAGACAAAGCTTTGAACAGGAAAAAAAAATGCTCAGTGTGTTCATTTTTCTTTTTTGATAGTTGGACACAGGAAATGTGTGTGTGTGTGTGTGTGTGTGTGTGTGTGTGTGTGTGTGTAATAACCATGAAAGTGTTCCTCAGACCTTGAGGTTTTAATAAAATGTGAAAAAATTTTACCAGCACGTTCCCTTCCCTCCTGGTTTTCGGGCTCTGCATAATTTAAGGAAATGTAATCCATGTGTCTGATTATTCATACTTCCATCATCAAAAAATATTGTTGATTCTTTGAGGAGCGTTTGATGTTCTGGAAACCTTTTTTTTTTTTTTTTGAGGGCAGCAGAGAAGAGAGAATTTTTTTTTAAAGCATCCTTCCTTTCTCCTACTATTTTTTATTTCCCTGGAAAAACATTTTATGGCATTCGAATAGGAGAACAAGTGGTCACTAAAATATTCTACATTTTCCTATACATGTTTCTGAGTGATGAGTCCAGGAATGTAGTTCTTGACCTCAAGGATCTGACACAGCAGGGAGGAGAATGAATACTTATGGAATTTCTACTCCATGAAGCTACTTTACCTTCAAGGTCTTTTGAGTATTAATAATCCACCTGGGATGAGATGCAGTTGGGTCTATTTTATAGAAGAGGGGAGTGAGGCTATAGTGTTTCCAGCTGAGATGCAAATCCAGTTTTGCCTGACTCCAAAGCTATGGTGCTCACACCCTACATCTCCTTCAAGGGAACATAAGGGTGTTTGCCATCCAGTCAATCCATTATCAATTCCATCCACATCATCATCCTTGTATCCTTAACCGACCTCTGCACCCGAGCCACACCCTCCCTTGCTCTTGTCTAGAGGGAGTGAGAGTCAAGGTTCAAATTCAGTGTCCCCATTCATCAGTATTTACTGCGTGCTGATTGCAGAATTTGGTGTGGGGAGGGACAGAGATAGACATGACCGTCTCTTCTCCTCTGGAGCACCAAATCACGCAGGGACAGCCAATGTACACCCACCACTAACGATCCCTCCAGGACTGGGAACACTGCAGCCTAAATTCCACCTCTTCAAAGAGACCTTCCTGGGAGGAGCTCAACCTGGTGCTCTGTGACAGCCTGGGCGGGGGTGAGGGGGGCGGTGGGGGTTGGGGGGGTGGGGGGCGATGGTGGGGGGTTGTGGATGAGGTAGGACGTGGGAGGGAGGTTCAAGAGGGAGGGGACGTGTGTATACCTATGGTTGATTCATGTTGATGTATGGCAGGAACCAATACAGCATTGTAAAGCAATTATTCTCCAATTAAAAATAAATAGATTTTTAAAATATGGGAAGGAGAGCAGTGGATGGGGGCACAAATGAAGCAAGATTGGCCATGGACTGACCATTGTTGAAGCTGGGTGATAGGGGGTTTTCATTATAGTATTCTGTCTGCTTATTTTTATGTGTGAAATTCTCATAATAAAATAAATACTAAAACATATATATTCTGAAAAAAGAGAGTGAGCTTCCCTGGCCTCCCATCTAAAAACACCTTCTATACTCTATCACTTCAATCTATTGTAATTTGCAAAACAGCACTTTTAACAAAATGACATTTTTCATGTTATTATACCTATTTGTTCATCATTATCTATCTCTACTCTTCTCCCCTTCCCACTAGAAGTAGAACAGTCCCTGGCATATAGAAGACACTTAAATATTTGTTGAAGGAAAGCTTGTCTTCTTTATCACTGAATCCCTAGACCCTGAAACAGACTGGGTTTTTAATAATAACATTATCCAGGACTTATTGAGCATATTCCAAGCATTCTTTGAATGATTCTACATGTGTTACCTTGTCTGGTTCATCTCACTCAGCTTTACCAGACACCTCTGCGGTAGTTGCAATCATTACTCCCATTTTGCAGATGAGGAAACTGAGGCACAAAACAGCCAAGATCCCACAGCTGACAAGAAGTGGGGTTGAATTACAAACACAGGTAGTCTTGACCCCAGAGCTGGAGTTCTTAACCACGATTCCAAATGTTTAATAAACACATGTATGATTGAGATAACTACAGCTAAGCAGAATGTGGGACTTAGAAGGCATTTGGAAGCAATGTGCTATGTGTAGAGAAGAGAATCAATGCACTGTAGCTGACAGAATCAAACTGTTGATTAAGCTCAGTCATTGGATGGGTAGGATGTGAATGTGTGTATTCCAGAGTAGAGTCCAGAATTAGAACCACAGTGAGGATGAAGGAGAGATTAAGCACAGAGAAGGGAGAGAGGGGTGAGGTGGAGTGGGCAGTAAGGCTGAAAAGGTCAGAGGGTCCAGAAAGTGGAGGGCTTGGTATGTGGTTACCAGGGAATGTTTCCGCACGGGGGAGCCTCCTGTTTTAGGCTGTAATTAGCCTTGTGTTTCTTTTATTCATTTACTTGGCTGCATAGGATCTTAGTTACGGCACGCAGGATCTTCATGTGTCATGTGAGATCTTTCATTGCAGAATAAGGACCTCTAGTTGTGGCATGGGGGCTTATTGCTTCTTGGCATGTGGGATCTTAGTTCCCTGACCAGGGATCAAACCTGCGTAGCCTGCATGGTAAGGCAGATTCTTAACCAATGGACCACCAGGGAAGTCCCCAGGCTTCTGTTCAACTCCAGTGCAGATTGCATGTCATATCTCAGTTAATTGTTCAGTCGTCTCAGGAGGTTGCCATTACTGTTCCCGTTGTCCTCATGACCCTGTTGATGCTCAGAGAGCTGGATTTTCCCATGTTTGTGTGTATTCAGTTGCTTCACTTGCGTCTGTCTCTTTGAGATCTAGGGACTGTAGCCTGCCAGCTCCTCTGTGCATGGGATTCTCCAGGCAAGAATACTAGAGTGGGTAGCCGTGCTTCCTTCAGGGGATCTTCCCAACCTGGGATCAAAAGTGCACCTTCATCAAAAGGTGAATTCTTTGCCCACTGAGCCACCTGGAAGCCCCTTTCCCAAGTTTATTAGCTGTTAAATGACAGAATTAGAGCTCTACCTCCTGCCTCCTGCACAGGCTATAAGCATTCCCACCACTGCAGGGAGAAAGAAAGGATGCCTTTTTTTTTTTTTTTATGCTTTCCTCAACCTCTTGAGAGAAAGGGAGAGAATTCACAACTCTCCTTTCCCTTCTCAACATTTGAGGCTGCTTCCAGGGGACAGAGTTTCTGATGTGGAGGGAGGGGTGAGAGGCTGGGCATGGTGGTATTGGCTGGGCCCTTAGTGGTGAGAGAGTCCAGTGGAGGAGGGGAAAACAAGAGGAGAGACAGCAAATTGTCTCTGGATGGAATTTTCCAAATGGGGCCTCAGTCAGAGAACAAATGTGCCTTCTGAATTTTCACTATAATTGTTATTGACCTTTAGTGCAATGAGCAAAATTGCTCTCCCGAACCCCTCCGCCTCCACCCCTTTTTACCAAATTGTTTTCCCTGACTTTTCAGAAATGAAATTTGGCCAGCCCAGCCCCAACTGCCGACTGTGGGAAAACAAAGCAACTCCTTATGGCCCCAAATGGAGCGTTGGCAATTAATCCATTGATCTCAGTAGAAAACCCTATTGTATCAGGGTCCGCCAAGAGAAAGCTGCATCCTGCCCCTCTCCCGCCCTACACAGAACGTTCATTGAAGTCAACCCCCAAATTGATGGCAGGATATGGCCCTAAAAGCCTCCAAATTAAAGGGCCCAGAAAATAATGTTGGCTGGGCAGCGGAAGCTGGGGTGGAGGAGGTGGGGGAGAATGGTGGAAGGGGCTGGGCTTCCTCTGGAATCCATGGGTAGGAGCAGAGTGGCCGGGTGTAGAATTTCTGGTTGTCCTTGACTCTCTATGCTCTTTAGCTTGCCATGCAGCCTCAGACCCTCAGACATCTCATCTGCTGATTGTTTGGCTTTTTGTTGACGCTGTTGCATGTGTGATCAGTCGTGTCCCACTCTCTGTGACCCCATGGACTGTAGCCCTTCAGGCTCCTCTGTCCATGGGGTTCTCCAGGCAAGAATACTGGAGTGGGTTGCCACGCCCTTCCCCAGGAGATCTTCCCAATCCAGGGATCCAACAAGTGTCTCTTGCATTGCAGGCAGATTCTTTACCTTCTGAGCCACCAAGGAGGCAAATGAATGCTAAACAAACATTCAAACGATGTTAAGCCTTCAAAGAATACCTACAGTATCAGTCTTGTCCTGTTGGTATGTATTATTCTCATTTTACAGTTGGCTGAAATTGAGGCACCCCAAGATGAAGTGACTTGTTTAAAGACACACAATTAAGTAGTTGATTCTGATCCAAAAAGAGTGTAAGCTCTAGGAAAACCAGGATACTTTTTTTGTCTTATTCAGAGATACAGCTCCAGTATCTATAGACCTATATCCAAACTGTGTCTAGTGTGGTGCTGGACATGTAGATGGTGAGCAAGAAATATTGGTTACATAAATGAAAAAACTGTATTTTGCTCTTTTCTAAGATACGTGGGGCCCTGATTCTTCTCTGCCTGCCTCATTGCTATTTTGCAATGTATCTAGTCCTCACATTTTTTTCAGTAATATTTCCGTAAGGATCTTCTGATAAATCCCCCATAAAGTTCAGTTATAGGAGGGAATTGAGTTTCTTCAGACAAATAAAAAAGGTATATTTACTTTAGTCTGAAAACAAGAACTATAATAGTCTTCAAATTTCCCATTCTATCTTGGCTTCCAAGGAGTTCAGAATTAAATTTGGTGCTTAATTTCATATTTTCCTTGAGTTAGATTTTGGGTAGAGTTTCTTCATGAATTCTGTGGTTTCAGTTCTTTCTCTGATTCAATTTTTGGATGTTGAGAAGACAGTTTAGTAATAATAGTCCCCATGATGTCAGTAGGACCGTATGTTGTCCAGAGCCTCTTACAGGTCCAAGAGCTCTACTGGGAGGCCCTATCCAAGCTCAGACTTGACTATAAGTTTCACTGTTCCTCTAGACCAGTAGTTCTGCATTTGAGGTGAGGGTGGGGGTGGGTGATTTTGACCCTCCAGGGATGTTTGGCAACGTCTGGAGGGATCTTTGATTGTCACTGGCATTAGTGAACAGAGACCAAGGATACTGCTTAACCCCCTGCAGTGTACAGGATGGCCGCACAACAAAGAATCTTCTAGCATCAAATGTCAATAGTGTCAAGGGTTGAGAAAGCTTAATCTATACCTGTGAACTGTCATGAAGCATTACACGGAAAGAACTTCACCATTTTTTTCTCCTTTCTTGGCTGAGGGCACTCAAGGAAAGCCTTTGGCCAGGCTTACCATATGTTCTCTTCTGAGCAGACTACCTACCCCCACCCCCCCATCCCCAGCTTCTGTTTTCCTTACACATGAGAGGGACCCAGACAAATGAGGGCCCCATCTTATCCATCTTCTGATCTTTCATTTTTGCACAGTTTGTAGCATGGAGGCTTTTCTATTTAAGGTACAAGGTGATCTCACATCTTTGGCACTGAGAGAAGAGAGATAATTTCAGAATGAAATAATTTTCTTTTTCTGATTGCCTTCAATTACATAGTCCCAAAGAGGAAGTTAATAAAAATATAGCTCCCCAGAGATCTGTACTGATAAGTTTGAAACAGAGCTTGAATATTTTTGCTGTGTTAGCATCATTGTGATGAAGGCATTCCCCATGTCCGCTTCTGCCATCCTGTGTTCTCTTAGTTGACTGTCAGTAGCAGTAGCCCTTTGGGCCAAGGGACAATTTTACTGCCAACAAGTAGATTCATCCTGGCACTCTCACAGCCTCTCAGCTATAATTTTTCTTCCTCACATCAAGCTGTCTAGTCTAAATTCCTGGGCATCTACCTTACTTTCCCTACTTGACACCTCAGGTTTTCCTGGGGCAAAAGTTAGACTCAAACTCAAGCCTCATGAGCTGGAACCCTGCTGCCCATTCTTTTTGCCTTGGTGTGGGCAGAGAGAGGGAAGGGGCTGGTCCTGCTTTTCCTACTCATCCTCCACTGACTGGGTCCTTCCTGCCATGAACCATGAATGGGATGATTTCCATGGCTCCATGTAGTTACCACCCATCTGATTTTCAGCATTACTTGTGACTGTGTCCCAGGGAGGGATGGTACCTCCTTGGTACTGCTATTAGGAGAGGTGAGTTCAGGCTCACTTAATCAAGTAGACACCAATTCATCCCAGAGCATTTCACATTTTGGTCAAAATTACTGTATGACAAGTACTATGCCCGCTGTTGGGCTCAAAGGTTAGTAATTTCCCATCACTTGCTCACAAAGAGAACGACTGGAAACACGTGAGTGTTGTGATTGAAGTGAGCACAGGGGATTGGTGCCTGGAGGGTACCCATCTCAGGCTGGAGAATGTGGTCAGGGAAGCCTTCCTGGAGGAGGAGATGCCTGAGCCAGATTTTAAAGGACTTCTATTGGCTCAACCTGGTGGCTCAGTGGTAAAGAATCCACCTGCAATACAGGATCTGTGGGAGATGCGGGTTTGATCCCTGGGTCAGGAAGATCCCCTGGAGCAGGGCATGGCAACCCGCTCCAGTATTCTTGCCTGAAGAATCCCATGGAGAGAGGAGCCTGGTGGGCTACAGCCTATAGGGTTGCAAAGAGTTGGCCACGATTGAAACGACTTAGCTTACATTGGCTCAGCCAGCTCCTCTAGCCAGTCTGGTCTCCCCAGCAACTGTGTCACACTGGTTCTCTTCCTCCTCATTCTTCTCAGCAATCACTCCTGACAACATCTGTGTTACAATACTTGTGGTGATTCTTCATTCCTAGACCAAAAATTAAATTAAAATGAGAGAATGGTGGACCTCTTGATTTGGGGAAACTTTCCACTGGAGAAGTTATACCGCAGCCTGTGAGAAAGTTGTGGATCTTGAAGATTCAACCTGGGGTGACTTCAGGTCGGTAGCCAACAGCTTCAAGGAGCTCAACGTTTCTTGTTAGAAGCAGCTGCAGGGGTGGGGTGGGGCCACCACACCTGTCAACCAGCTCCAGAGCTGCACCCCATCAAAGAAACCAGCCCCGAGAGGCCAGACCAGGAGGCAGAGTGGTTTTTTTTTAATGTACAGGATAAAGGGACTTTAAAAAAAGGACTTTAAACAAATATTTATTTTTATTTATTTGGTTGCAGCCCGTCTTAGTTGTGGTACATGGGATCTTTAGTTGTGGCGTGTGGTATCTAGCTCCTTGACCAGGGATTGAACCTGGGTCCCCTGCGTTGGGAGTGCAGAGTCTTAGCCACTGGACCACCAGGGAAGTCCCAGGCACAGTATTTTTGGATCTTCTCGCCAACTCTGAGAGGTGGAGGTAATTGTCCCCATTGCCTGACTGAAGAAACTGAGAGTCCGATGGGTTGACTCACTCGCTAATAAATGCAGGAGACAGGCTGCAAAAGCAGGGTTTTTCAGTTCAAATCTGCTTCCTTCACACCACCCCATTTTCTTCCCATGGCTGAGACTCCCCGACTGATGAAGAGCAAAGCAGAGCCCTGCCCTAGATTCCCCTCGGGCTTGCTTTTCACCGGGTTGCTTGGGAAATGAAACAGAACCAGAACAGAGCTTATGTGTTCTGTTATGTCACACCTCTTTTTCCCAAGATCTCAAAGGCCTGGGTCCATTTATCTAGATAGTCAAATTCTCAACAGGGGCGTTAGATAGACGCTGGAGAGGGAAATGCTGTTTTGGAAAGAATGAAACCATTCTTGCAGTGTTTATATTCGATTCCGGAGACCTGGTTAGAAAAATATTTTTAACAAACGGAAGGAAGAGTAACTATGCACTCACAAAATGTGGGCTGCTCATCGTGGGGAACCTTTGCCCTGGGAGTCTGTTCCCAGGACAGGGCATGTGCAGGCCCAAACGGCCGTTAGAAGATGAAAGGGAATCTTTCAACATTTCCTCCCATTGTCTGAGCTTTCTCCCTGCTTTGTCACCATAACATTCTTTTTTGGAATTCCATTAACATGAAGTTTTTCCCTCCCCCAGAAACAATTAAAAAGAGGAGTTGGCAAAGCCAGCCAGGAAAGACCTGTGGCTCACTCCTAAGTGAGTAACTGTCATGTGTCTTGGAAAGGTTTGCTGCTTCCAATCGAAGAGATTGAAACCTGAAGAGGAAAACACAGAAGTATCCTCTCTACTGACAGCAAGATGTTCTCTAGGCTCTACGGTGAGGCGCTGGGAGGGCTGAATATGACCCGGGGACCAGAAGACCTAGGCCCAGTCTAAGTAGGAAGCTTAAGCACTGGCAACTCCATTTAACTAATAAGGTAACTAACAACTTCAATTGGCTCCTACATTTGTATATGTGTATGTGTGAAGCAGAAGCAGTCATTTGTAAGTAAAAGAAAAGGGTACTTGATTGAGGCTATCTGTCCAATAATGTGGTTTTCATCATTGATCCGAGTACTAATCAGGATGATATATATATATATATATACACACATAAATATATATGACTATATAGCATATATATGTATATTTTCTGTGTAAAATAAGTCTATCATTTATAAAGTACTTGTTGTATTCTGGATACTTTGTGAATATTATCTTGGTTAAACCTTATAACCATATTATGTAGTAGTGAAGTGAAGTCGCTCAGTCGTGTCTGACTCTTAGCGACCCCGTGGACTGTAGCCCACCAGGCTCCTCTGTCCATGGGATTCTCCAGGCAAGAATACTGGAGTGGGTTGCCATTTCCTTCTCCAGGGGCTCTTCCTGACCTAGGGATCAAACCCAGGTCTCCCGCGTTGCAGGCAGACACTTTAAACTCTGAGCCACCAGGGAAGCCCATATTATGTAGTAGGAAGGTCCATATAAGGAATTAAGACTAAGAGATCTAGTCAGTAGTGGAGTTAGAATATTTTTTTAAGAGCAGTTTTAGATTTACAACAAAATTTTGAGGAAGGTACAGAGGTTGCTAGTAATAGCCCTGCCCCTACACATGCATAGTCCCCTGCCAACATCACTCATCAGAATGGTACATTTTTTACCAAAGACAAACCTACATGGACTCATCATTATCACCCAAAGTCCATAATTTACCTTAGAGTTCACTCTTGGTGTTGTACCTTCTGTGGCTTGGGCAAATATATAATGATTTGTGTCTTTCATTACAATATTATACAGAGTATTTTCAGGACTCTAAAAATCCTCTGTGCTCTGTCTATTCCATCTCCTCTTCCTCTTCACCCTTGCCCACCCTAGTAACCTTTGACTAGTCTCCATAGTTTTACCTTTTGTAGAATATCATATAGTTGTAATCACAGTGTGTAGCCTTTTCAGATTGACTTCTTTCACTTAGCAATATGTATTTAAGTTTCATTCATGTCTTTTTATGACTTGATAGCTCATTTCTGTTTAGCACTGAGTAATATTCCATTACTGGATGTACCACAGTGTATTTATCCACTCACCTACTGAAGACATCTCAGCTGCCTCCAAATTTTCTTGCAATTATGAATAAAGCTGTTGTGAGCATCCATCCACGTGCAGGTTTTTGTGTGGACATAAGTTGTCAGCTCCTTTGGGTAAATACCAAGGAGTGTGATTGCTGGATCATACAGTAACAGTATGTTTTGTTTTTATAAGAAACTATCAACTATCTTCCAAAGTGATTGTACCATTTTGTATTCCCACCAGCCATGAATGAGAATTCCTGTTGCTCCACAGTCTTATTAGCATTTAGTATTGTCAGTGTTCTTGATTTTGGCCGTTCTAATAGGTGTGCAGTGGTATGTTATTATTTTAATTTGCATTCCCCTGATGACGTATGATGTGGAACATCGATTCATATATTGAATGGGCCAAAAAGTTTATTTGAACTTTTCCATAAGTTGTTACAAAAACGCGGATGAACTTTTTGGCCATCCCAATACTTATTTGCCATATGCATATCTTTTTTGATGGGCTTCCTTGGTAGTTCAGCTGGTAAAGAAACTGCCTGCAACACAGGAGACCCCAGTTTGATTCTTAGGTCAGGAAGATCCTTTGGAGAAGGGATGGACTACCCACTTCAGTATTCATGGGCTCCCCTGCTGGCTCAGATGGTAAAGAATCCACCTGCAATGTGGGAGACCTGGGTTTGATCCCTTGGTTGGGAAGGTCCCCTGGAGGAGGGCATGGCAACCCACTCCAGTATTCTTGCCTGGAGAATATCCAAGAACAGAGGAGCCTGAGGGGGCGGGGGTACAGTCCATGGGGTCGCAAAGAGTTGGACACAACTGAGTGACTAAGCACAGCACAGCATCTTCTTTGATGACCTCTCTCCTAATTTGGGCTTGTTTTCTTACTGTTGAGTTTTAAGTGTTCTTCATATATTTTGTATAATAGTCTATTACTAGATGTGTCTTTTACAAATATTTTCTTCTAGTCTGTGGCTCATTCTTTTAATATTGTCTTTCACAGAGCAGAAGTTTGTGCTTTGCATGAAATTCAGCTTATCAATTATTTCTTTCAAGGATTTTTGTTTTTGGTCCTGTATCTAAAAAGGCATGACCATATTCAAAGTTGTCTAGGTTTCCTCCTATGTATTTTCTAAGAGTTTTATAGTTTTTCCCAAACTGTGTAATTTTACATTTAGGTCTATAATCTACTTTGAGCTAATTTTTGTGAAGGAGTTTGTGTAAAGGTTCTTCTTCTTTTTTTGCATATGGATGGATGACTGGTTGTCCCAGCATCATTCGTTGAAAAGACTGTCTTTCTTCCACTGTATTCCCTTGGCTTCTTTGTCACAAATCAGTTGATGGTATTTATGGGGATATGTTTCTGGGATCTCTGTTTTGTTCCACTGATCAATTTGCAATTCTTTTACCAATATCACACTGTCTTGTAGCATTATGGTAAGTTTTGAAGTTGGGTAAGATCAGTCCTTCAATTTTGTTCTCCTTCAATACTGTGTTGGCTCCTCTGGGTCTTTTGCCTTTCCATATAAACTTTAGAATCAATTTGTTGGTATCTACGAAATAACTTACTGGGATTGTGATTGGAATTGCACTGAATCTGTAGCTCAAGTTGGGAAGAATTGACATCTTGACTATATTTTGTCTTCCTGTCCACAAACATGGAGTATCTCTCCATTTATTTAGTTCTTCTTTGATTTCATTCACCAAAGTTTTGTGGTCCTCATTTAGATCTTTTACATATTTTGCAAGATTTATACCTAAGTATTTCATTTTCTTGAGTACTAGTGTTTTTAATTTCAAATTCCACGTATTCATTGTTGGTATATAGGAAAGGAACTGACTTTTATACATTAACTTTATATCTGCAACTTTTCTATGATTGCTTAATAGTTCCAGGAGTCTTTTTTCTTTTTATTTTTTGTTAGTTATTCTGAATTTTTTACTTAGATGATCATGTCATCTGCAAACAGTTTTATGTCTTCTTTCCCAAACTGTGTACTTTTAAATTTCTTATTCTTGTCTTATTGCATTAGTGAAGACTTCTAGTATGATGTTAAATGGAGCAATGAGAAGGGACATCCTTGCCTTGTACTTCATCTTAGTGGGAAAATTTCAGTTTCTTATCATTAAATATGATGTATAAGCTGTAGGATTTTTGTAGTCTTTATCAAGTTGAGAAAGTTCCCATACATTCCTAGTTTATTCAGTTTTTATCATGAAGAGGGCTTTTAATTTTTAAAAAATTTTATTGGAGTATAGTTGATTTACAATGTTGTGTTGGTTTCAGGTGTATAGCAAAGTGAATCAGTTATACATATATCCACTCTTTTTTAAGATTCTTCTCCCATGTAGGCCATTATAGAGTATTGAGGAGTTCCCTGTGATATACAGTAGGTCCCTATTAGTTTTCTGTTTTATATATAGTAGTGTGTTTATAACCTGGTTGGCTACAGTCCATGGGGCTGCAAAGAGTCGACATGGATGAACACTGCACAAGAGGAGGAAGAGTATATATATATCAATCCCCGTCTCCCAATATATCTCTTTTCCTTCTACCCCTTTGACAACCACAAGTTTGTTTTCTATATCAATTACTCTATGTCTGTTTTGTAAGTTCATTTGTACCCTTTAAAAAAAAAAGATTCCATATAATAAGTGATATCATATTTGTCTTTCTGTGCCTGACTTACTTCACTCAATATGACAATCCCTAGGTCCCTTCATATTCACGAATGGGTTTTATCATGAGTTGGATTTTTTCAAATAGTTTCTCTTCCTCTATTGATATGATTATGTGATTTTCCTTTTTTAGTTTGTTGATACAATGGATTATATTAAACATTGAACCAGCCCTGCATACCTGAAATAAAACCCCACTTCGTTGAATTAGGATTCTGCTCTTTCTGATTCAAAAGTCACTTCTCCCACCACTGCATTTCAAACACCCCTGTGATCTCTAATGCTCAGATTAGCATTTAGCAGGCACAGTCTTGTAGTCATTCATACATTCAGTCAAGGAACTGTCAGGTACTATTCTAAATAGGAAGATTCCAAGTTGTAGAAGATGGTCTTTACCAGTTATCTAAAATTTGTGAACTTCACGTATGTTTAAAATTTGTAAATGGAAATATTAATATTTACCTGAACATTTATTTGGGAGGATTACTTGAAAGACATACACATAAAACATCTCAGATTGTGCTTGGCCTATGGTAGGTGTTCATATAAGATTCTTGGCACACTCAAACTGGTCAATTTGAGAAGAATAATTATTTAAGGAGTTACAGATAGGGTTAGAGAAAGCAATGAAGGATAGTGCTCCATCCTGTCTAGCACTACCTAGCTAGATAGGGCTAACAAAAGAAGGGGGATTTTAACTGTCCTCAGGCCTAAACGAGTGAGAGGAAGGACCAGTTATGCAACTAGAAGGTGTAGCCACATAGAGAGGGCCACTTTTCAGGAGCTGTGCCCTTCGGTAGAGGAGTATCATTAACCCACAGCCACCTGGCACAGAAGGAACCAGGGGGCCAATATTTGAACCTCACTCTCCCCTCACTTCCTGATCTCCTACTGGTGGCTCCCGCTGGCCAAATCCAACTGAAAGCCAGAGCACAAGGGAGCCAACTGATGTTCTTTATAAGGTCAGCCTTCTGGGGCAGAGAGTGAGATGAGATATGGGGAAAGTAGATCTGGATGGGCAAATGGAGAATATCCAGCAGAATATATTAAGCCCAAATTCCCACTCTGAAATTGTTTCCGGTCAAATCAACACCCACAACACAGGGAAGAGTCTATTACAGTAGGTTTGAGCTGGATGAACTACCACATATCTGTCACAACCTGTCGTGGTTCTCCAGTGTCTAACAAAACGTAGACTCCAAGCAGGCCTTAGAGATCCGCTGTAATGGGACTTGGAGCACGTTGAGTCTTCCTCTCACTTGATATTGTGATTGATGTTGATATTGTGACCAAACTGGATTGCTCACCATAGCAATCACGTAAGTCATAAGCCCTGTCATGACTCCCTGCTTTGGCTGAATTGTTTCTGACAGCCCAGCAGGCCCTGGCCTCTTGCCATCACCCTTGCTTTTCCAGCTCTCGGGGCACATCCCTCTGCTCCCAGCTCCCTTATAATCTTAGGATCACTTTTCCTCTGCTTCAGCAGTTTGGGGCCTGCTTGTCATGATAGGATATACTCCATTCAACAAATATTTTGCTCCACAAACACTGAATACCCATTGAGCTCCTGGCCCTAACCAAAAAAGGAACTCTATGGGGAATTAGGACTGGTTCTTGCCCCTAAGGAGCTCATGTTCTTCCCAGGATTAGATCTCTCCTGTTACTTGGCCATCGTCCTTCTAGACTGTGGGTGTCTTGAGGACAGGGTATCTGTTTAATTCTTTGTACTTCCAGTGCTTAGCAACTGTATGGCCCAGGAGTCCTTCAGGAAATGTGAAGCCATAGAAGAAACAAGGATGGAAAGAGGGAGGAAGGGAGGAAATAAGAAATGAATTAATTTATTCCACAGTGATTTGCTAAGTGCTTACAATGTGCCAGGCCCTGAAATACATTGAATAGCACAGGTTACACACATGGAGGGTGTGTTTGTGTGTGTGTGTGTGTGTGTGTGTGTGTGAGCACACACATGTGCATGAAGTCTGAGTAATTGGTGATGAATGCCTCAGAGTCCTGAGGACAAATCAGCAGATGCTCTCTTGACTTCAGCTTTCTGAACTAAAGTTTTCATATTCCAGACGAGAGAAGAGAAGGGATCTGTTTCAATGTCCAACTGAGTGATTGAGGGATGGTGTGAGAGGACTCTTCAAACAGTTTCTGAAAGCAGGTGATTTTTTGCAAATGAGGGCTTGTCGGCATATGGTATTTGGATGATATAATTTCTTTAATTGAAAGTGTTATCTTAACCAGAGAGTTTTGCAAAACCCCAAAACAAAGACATCTGTTGCTGTTTTTGTTCTTTTCCCCAGCAAACAATCTGGTGGTGAAAAATAGGAATGACTAAATGGAACGCCAGGGAAAATTGTGGACATGAAAAACAAACCCCTACATCTTTAAAAGGGGGGCAGTTAATCAAAGTACAAGGCAAGCAGCTTGTCACAAGAGCCTTCATGTGACATCTTGGGTCCTGATAGCTCTACTTCTTTATATATCAATAATGATTAAGAAAGAACCAAGGGGATGGGTTTGTGGCAAGTTTAACGCATTTCTCTGCTGTTTGTGGACCTTAACTATCAGCTCTGTGCTGCTGGTGCCTTGGTTTGTCTCCAGGTAGAGACCCTTTGATCCACTGGTCTCCTGGACATCTGTTCCTAATGCACCTCAGACTCAGGTGATCAAAACTGACCTTGTCAATCCACCAGAACAGCTTCTCATGAACTCTCCATTTTGGGGAGTGCCCCACCACTTATTCAGCCCCCCAGGACCTTCCCCCTTCTGGAGACCAGCACAAACTGAAATCAAGATGCATGGCGTCCCTTGGAAAGATCCTCCGCTCTGCTCCCTTTTCCTCACCCCCACTACCACAGCATCCCTCCCACAGATCACTGCCATGGCCCTGCCTCTCTCCAGACCTGTATCTCACCTTGACCTCTGAATCAGTCAGCCTCATGGCAGGAGGCAGAACTCATCTCACATGGTTCAACTGAAGAGCCATTAATGAAGGGACAGAGAGGTGGGGGCAGGGTTAGTGTCACGAACAAGGGATATAGAGGTGCCCAGAGACTAGCAAGTGCTGGAAGCTGTTACCACTTCTAGGACTGGAGAGACAAGGGAATAAATAAAGATGATGAAGCTCAGAGAGAACCAGAACCATGGAGGAAGGACTACTTGTTGGGAAGGCTATGCAGAAGCAGGGAGGGAATGGGGAAGAAATCACATGATGACTGCTTCCCCTGCCCTGCTTGCTGAGTTTCCTTCCCATTGTTTGAACACAGAAGTCCAGTTCTAGGGGGTGGAGAAGGTGCAGTCAGCAGAGGTCAGCCTCCTGGGGCCCAGAGCTGCAGAGAAGAGCTGAGGTTGGATCTGGGAATATGGAAGAGAAGGACTGTGAATGCCTAGCCTCTCCCCTCTATCTGTTCTACACTCGGATATCCATGTGCTCATTCTAAGACCCTCATGATGCCTCTTCTTGAACTGAAGCACTTTTTTTTTGAGTCATTTGCTTCCAATTCAGTCCACACACAGAGCATTCAGCATCACTAGTGACTGGGAGTCGCCTCTCTAATTCATGTAACGTGTCACTCTTGGTCTCTTCTCTGAGACCACTAATCTCATGCTCTCCCGTGAAACCATCCTGTCCTTCAAACCCTCTCTTTAGCCCCTCCCCCACTCCCCCACCCCCACCAGAAGCTGAACCACTTTCAAAACTCTCCAAAGCTCCTTAAATTGGCGTTGAATATTCCTTTGACCCTTTCTGACCTCCCTAGTCCTGTCCCTCACCACTCCTGGTCCTTATTCAATACAGTAGCTCTACTGTATTACTCCTGAATACACCATGTTGGCCCAGATCTCCATGCCTTAGTCAATGTTCCCTTCGTTCCCTAGAATACCCTCTTCTTCCTGCCCAAACTTTCTCAATACCTGCCTGGGAAACTGCAAGTCTTCCAAACCTAGTTTAGATGTCACCTCCTCCAGGAAGACTTCTCTCCCACTGTCCCACTTGCCTTCCTGAATTAATCACACCTGCCTCAGAGCAATCTTCATTATATCTATTTTTGCACTGTTAATACACCAGTGGATTGTTTTTAAACCTATCTGTAACCCCCAGCCAGACTGGCAAAGACTCTGTATCATGCATCTTTGCATCCCAGCTGATTGTCATAGTGCTTGGAACTTTAAATCTGTTCAATAAACATTTAAGGAAGAAAGCAATAGAAAGGAGGGAAGAGGGGGGAAGGAAGGAAATCATTTCAGCTGCTCAAAACCTTTTCAAGTACCTTGCCTCATCTGACCCTCACAAGCAGTTTAAATGCTGGGATAAGAATGTCTGGGTTTCCCTGGTGGCTAGTGATAAAGAATCTGCCTGCAATGCAGGAGATGCAGGTTCACTCCATGGGTGGAGAAGATCTCCTGGAGAAGGAAATGGCAACTCACTCCAGTGTTCTTGCCTGGGAAATACCGTGAATAGAGGAACCTGATGGGCTACAGTCCATGGAGTTGCAAAAGAGTCGGACACGACTTAGGGACTAAACAACAGGAACCATTACCTAGGATAGACACTAAGTCTCAGAAAAGATGGGAGGTAGTGGCAGTGAGAAGAGCTGAGAATTGGGAATCAGCAAATTGGATTTGAGCTCCAGGTCTCTAACTTATGGGATGTGAGTTCTTTTCTGAACTAAGAGCTTCTCTCTGAGTCTTTGCTTCATCTTTGCAAATTGGGCATAATAATGATTTTTACCTCCCAGAGCTGTGGGCGAGGCAATGTGTGAAGATGTTTCATGTACTACACAGGGATAGACAAATAAAAGGGATATTAGGACCACTTTTCAGCACGTACTGCCATTTTTAGTAGTTCTGATTGACTGATTGACATCTTCCCAGCTGTCCTACCTTTTATGCCCAAACGAACAGAAGGCTGAGAAGACTCTTCCCACGGTGGGAAAGTTTCTCCTTGGATTTTCAGAGTTGTAATGGAAGCCCCAGAAGACACCTGGAGACCACCTAGGCCAGTCGTTGGTCTGAAAATACTAAGGTCCCCCACTACCAGCTTCCGTGACAAGAGAACACAGGTTTCACACATGAGTGGCCACTCACTCCAGTACAGCTGGCCCCTTCCTTCTTTGGAAGACTCTGGTTGTCAGAAATTTCTTCCTTTGAGCAAAATCTGTCTCTCTATAGTTTCTTCATGCTGTTTGTAGTTCTAGGCTTTGGAGCCACCCAGGAGAGGTCTATCTATGCTCATTCCAAGGGATGTCTCTTCTGAAATGAAGGCAATTCTGTTGTCCTCTAAATTGTTTCTAAGCCAAGTATTTCTCATCCTTCAGATGTTCTTCATCATAGAGTCTTTGGAATCTCTATTACTCTGAGGGTCTCATCAGAATTTTTCTGTCTGCTAGTAATTCCTCATTCAGACCTGTACCAACTCACTTGATTGCTTCTCTTTAGGATATCAACACCACAGCAAGCCACTGTATGTCTAAAATAATAACTCCATGTATGGGGGAGGGGCTCCTACATCCAGATAGAATAATTGAGATTCATTGAAGTGCCTGCTTGCCCTATTTCATGTAGATGGTAAATAGCAATACAGGGCTTATATCCAAAGCCATCTGGCTTCCAGAGTCCTGTGGTTTCTACTGCCAGTTATACTTTCTTTTGCTCTAGTCAAGAGATGGAAAAAAAGAATGGAAGTGTTCACTGGTTAATCTCCCCCCCTGAACAGCAGTCTCCTCCATGAGAAGATGTGATGGGGCTGGTTCCTAATCATCAGCAGTGCCTTCCACATAAGAAGCACTTGAAAAGTGATGCTCTCATCATCATCATCATTAAATGCTTTCCAAAGCTTGCCAATTGATTAATTTTCCAAGTGATTCTGAGATCTCCATATAATACAGAAGGAAGAATTTTGGAATCGTGTTACTCAAACACGTTACTCAAAGTGTGATCTGTGTACCCATGTCAGGTGAGTGTCAATCTGCAAACTCTTATGTGTCCTTAATGAGATCAGTACAGAAATTGAGAGCAAATTGAGAAATATTATAGAAATTTGGCATCCCTATGGCATCCAATTATGTGATTTTGTATTTCACAAAAGATTGAGAATAAAAACCTGGTCCATCACCATAGACACTCTGAGAAGCAGGGACACAACCCATTTGGCCAATGGTTGGTTCTATTAGGTTGGTCAATGATTGGTTCTATTGGGTTGGCCAAAGAGTTTGTTTGGGTTTTTCCATAAGATGTTGTGGAAAAACCCAAACAAACTTTATGGCCGGCACAGTAGTTCCTTTGTAGAAGAACTTGAACTTCATGTGGACAGTAGAGTCAGTTTAGCTCTGTTTGGCAAAGCGCCAGCCACACCTACTGTGTGTTGTGTGGTGTACCAGGAGCTGTGGGGAATGCAGGGATGAGCAAGATGTTGGGTCTTCCACATGGAGCACTCAGCTCGACTGTGGGCACAGAAGAGATGCTCAGGAAATGCTGTTGAATTGAGGTTTTACTTGAATGTACATTTGCAATCCTGCAGGCTACTGAAAGGGGGGCTGTCTTCAGGACTCCTCAAACCTGGTGGAGAATCCCTGAACGTGTGGCCTACAGTGGTGAGTTGTAAGGAGTACAAAGCAGGCTTCCCTTTTGTGGATCTCCTAGTGTTTTGCAGAAAAGGAGAGATGACTGACCAAGATCCCCAATATTTAACCATGTACTTGCTTGGGCTGTTTTGTTCTCTTTTTCATCATGGTAGTCATATCTTGCCAATGGGGCTGCTTACTTTTGGAAAGTAGAGGCCACATCTTAAGACCACATTGTTTCAAATTCAAAGACATACTTTTTCTTTCAAATTTCATTTTTTCTGAAATCAATATGGATCTTACAATTGATATGTGCATATTACATAATTTTTCTTTTTCCTTCTCTTCAACCTAAAAGTTGTTTTAGCAATGTTTCTTAAAATCAATGTTATCTTAGAATTAAGAAATACTATAATTGTATATGTGAGAGAATACAGGTATTAACTAACCTTTCTGTGGTAATCATTTTGCAATATATGTGTGTATCAAATCATTATATTGCATACTTTAAACTTATACATGATTTATGTCAATATCTTAATAAATCTGGAAAATAAAAAAAAAATACTGAATTTCATGTTACTCAAATCACTCTCTGCACCTTGCTGGATACATATAGAATGCTCCATAAATATCCCCTGGTTGGTTTATTACCTTCTGGTTTTAGAAACATAATTTGGAGTCATCCTAGAGCAGTATCTTTGTTGTTGTTGTTGTTGTTTAGTGGCTAAGTTGTATCTGATTCTTTGAGACCCCATGGACTGTAGTCCACCAGGCTCTTCTGTCCATGGGATTCTCCAGGCAGGAATATTGGAGTGGGTTGCCATTTCCTTCTCCAGGGGATCTTCCTGACCCAGGGATCGAGCTAAAGTCTCCATCATTGCAGGCAGATTCTTTACCATTGAGCTACCTGGGAATCCCTACAGTTGAAATATATATTTGTTTACTAATTTAACCCTAGGAGCAATCCTTTCTCACTAGTAGCTTTATTCCTGCTCTATGGATGAGGAAACTGAGGCTCAGAGGGAGAAGCTATGGTTTGAGCAGGGCAAACAATGGGTCATTTGCTGAACTGAGAGTCCATACCCTTTCCACTGTTCCAAGTTGGTCATCTGCATGCCTTGCAAAGCCTGCTTCAAAAGGTATTCTTTCAGAAAGATGTCTTTGATTCCTTTCTCCAAGTAATGGTGACCTTTATCTTCTCTATACCTCTCTAACACTCTTCCTGTGTCCAGCTAATAGCCTTAGTGCTTTATGCCTTACATTACAATATTTTATGAATGTTCTGGTTCCCACCATTAGATACCAGTTCCTTGGGAGGCAACTAAGAGACCAGCCTCTGCTAGGAGATGTTAGTACCTTTCCACAGATTTTATATTTCCTTTATAAAACACAATTTAAGGCATAACTCTGTCTAGGTGGCTTGTCTGTGATGGTAAGATGGGATTCTGGTTCCAACTGAGATTCTATCAGTCTATGTGTCCCGGAGTGATTTACTGTTATTTTTTTTTTTTAAGCTTTAAAATAACACAACTTTCTCTCCAACAGTTGTGAAGGTCAAAAATCCAAAATAATTCTTAAGGGGTTAAAATCAAGGTGAAAGGAGAGCTACTTACTTCTGAAGGCCCTGGGAGTTGTCCATTCCTTGCTGGAAGATTCTAGAAGCAGCCAGCATTTCTTGGTTCCTGACTGCATCATGGAGTGATTTACTTTTAAATTCAGCTTGCCTCAATGTGATTGTTTGTTTCCTAGAAGTAATGGGGGCCTCCTACAAGGAATGAGGATTGGGGGCTGTAAGTATAAGATACACAAATTTCCTCTCAATATAACAAAATGATATCACTAACAGTAATAAAAGTCAATGTTTCTGTAGCATTTTATAAATTAAAAACCACTTCCCATCTGTTCTGTTGTTTCATTCTCATAATGACCTTATAGAGTAAGTAGCCCTATACCCATAAAGGGAAACTGAAGCCAAGAGTTCTCC
The DNA here is from genome assembly GCF_963930625.1 of Muntiacus reevesi. Taxonomy (NCBI): domain Eukaryota; kingdom Metazoa; phylum Chordata; class Mammalia; order Artiodactyla; family Cervidae; genus Muntiacus; species Muntiacus reevesi. Next base: position 146,297,785 of record NC_089249.1, on the reverse strand, counting down.
AAGGCCCCCACTGAGACAGCTGGTGAGTGGCAGAGCCAAAGCTAGAAAGCAGTCCTCAATCTCCATACTCACACTGCTTTTAACAATACAGGAAATGCTACTGTAGCAATTATTATTCTTATAACAGTACTCTGTTGTTTAGTCACTCAGCCGTGTCTGACTCTTTGCTACCCCATGGGCCGTATCCTGCAAGGCTTCTCTGTCCATGGGCTGTCCCAGGCAAGAATACTGGAATTCTTGGTTGCGATTTCCTCCTTCAGGGGATCTTCCTGACCCAGGAATCAAACCCATGTCTCCTGCATTGGCAGGTGGATTCTTTACCACTGAGCCAGTTGGGAAGCCCAATTATATTAATACATGGATTTATATACATTACAATATACACTATGTACTCTAGTTTTGCTTTCAAATTAATTATAGTTTCTTTTCTATTTCCCATCACTCTTTCTCTAATGTGGAGGATTCATTTAGAACATCACTTTGGTGAAAATGTTTACAAGTTTAATCTTCTTATTAAAAATAGTAAATTATCTAAGTAGAGTTTTAGCATTCTAAAATATAATACTTTTGGTTATTTTTTAAAATTGCTCTTTTTTATGAGCAATGAGCTTGCTACTATATGTCTTCGCTGTTCTGTTAATTTTATCAATAAGAAATTATTAATTTTTTTTTACCTTTTGCCATCTGGAAATTGCTTTGTCTAATTTTTAACGTCTCTTGCTTTCTCCTTATGTTTATCTGACTTACACGGTTGCGTACTTATTATTTTAAACTTTCCATGACAGTTCATGTACCAGTCTTTTATATTAAAATATCACTGTTTTTAGTTTTAAAACCTAATCAGAGAGTTTTTATCTTTACAAGCTTTTTTTTCCTGTTTATTCATGTATGCTTTATAGCTCCTTTAGCATCCTGGTTAATAGGGGGTTTATAAGAGTTTCATGTCTTTTTCAATTTCAGCTTTCATGAAATCTTATTTTATTACCTCCAACCTCCTCATCTACTCTTCCCTTTGTTTCCAAATCTCTGCTTATTTCCCCAAGGAAACTAGCAGATTGGATAGATCAGCAATTCAGTGATATATTTATATAAGGGTAGTACTTCTCAGACTTTTGTATATAAGAAATGTTTAAAAAATAGTATATTTATGGATACCAAAGGACCTTATAAATATCATGTGCATTTGAATGAAAATAGAGAGGAATGATAAGTTTTCTGGATGATCTATTTGTTGTAAGAAATGATCACATTTTGATCCATATGTTTAATGTACAATAAACATTGAATAATATCAGAAATATATGGTGCTTTTATAAGAAATATATGTAACAAAAACCACCAATCATCCAAAAGGCAATATACATGAGCTGATTCCAGCTGTCTATGCATCATGCTGCCATGGAATGTTCCAGGTTTGTGAGTCCACCAGGCATTCTAATGTAGGGTGTGCTATTTCTCCATTTCTCTGACCAGACCAGATTATGCTTTAATATAGTGTAACCATATACTGTATTAAAGAATACACACACACACACTTTTCTTACATATATGTGAACAACAACAACAACAAATGTGTTAAATTATATTTTAGAAAAAAAATGCCAAGAATTTTTTTACTCTTTATTGATTACTTTTTTAGGACAACAATTATTTCATGGATCTCAAGGTTTCACAGAATGCAATTTGGGAAAAGTTACCTTAGGAAAAACTAGACTGTAATCATTCTGGAAAAGATAAGACCACAGTGTGCTGATAAATGTGAAGAAGACGCTATTCATCCATCTAGGAGCTCGTTCTTATGGCAGACACTTATGAAGCACTTACCCTGGGTCAGACGTTGTGCTCAACTACTACAGCTAAGATGCTGAACATGACATACTCCTGGCCCTTAAGAAGATCCCTGTCTCAAGTGAGTGGTCATAGGAAGGTGTGATGGGTGCCATAGTAACAGGATAAAGCAATCATGGAGGTGCAAGAAGGCAGTCTTATAGGAAGCCTGAATGACTAAGGAAGCGTCTTTTGTTTGTTGTTTAATGTTTATTTGTGATTTACTTATTTGAGTGTGGCAGATCTTACAGCATGTGAGCTCTTCATTGCTGGCAGTTGGCTTCTCTGTAGTTGTGGCTTAGTTGCATGTGGCATATGGGATCTCAGTTCCCTGCCCAGGGATCGAACACATGTCCCCTGTGTTGAAAGGCAGATTCTTAACCACTGGGCTACCGGGGAAATCTCAGAAAAGAGTTTCATAAAGGGGACACCAGGGCCACCACGCAAGGTCAGAGAGGAAGGTCCTTTAGCTGTGCGTGGTCTGTGAGGACACACCTAGCTGTCCATGGACCACAGAGCACATGATCTCAGTGGTAGTGTGATGCTCTCTGTTGAGCATCAGTGTCATGTGCCAAACTTATATTCTTGGGGGAGTTTCAAGAATTTGGGATGTGGTGGGTCCCAGGGGCCTCAGGCAGATGACGATGGACAACATTGGTGATTTCTATTCATTAAACATCAAATATAGTTGAAAGGGGCCGTCCAGTGGTGAGTAGGGTGCTATTCAATGGTGGTATATTTTCTCAGATGCTAGTTGGGGTTTGACCCAAATGAGGTGTCAAATCATAGCTGCCTAAGAGCCATTATACCAAGGTTAGATGTCTTTTCTAAGCCCTACAGATCGAATACTAGTAGATCTTTAGCTCATAGAAATGGCCTAATGATTATGTCCTAATGATTATGACTCTTAAGTCCTCTAGAAAGAAATTCACGATGTGACCTTAGACAGTTCATCTTTCTGGGTGCTAGTTTCACTGTCTATAATTTGAGATTCTCAAACAGGATCAGGGATGACAAATAGGTGCCTGGGTGTTACTATTCTGCATTCACACATCCAGGACAGATATCCTTAATCGATTTCTAAACACCCTCTGGCTGAATCCGAACATGGACTCAGACTTCGTCTCAACACTGCTCCATGCTGTCACTGTCAGATAAACCCTCGTGTTTTCCCTGGGATCTGATGTTACTTTTGGTTCTAACATTTTGTTTTTAAGAAATGTAGGTAACTGTTCAGTGCATGTAGTCTGTATGTGAACAAAGAAAAGTTAAACCATCATGGCATGTTGAAATCCTGGGGGTAAGAATGATTTCAGTTTCCGTACCTTCAACAGGAATAAGAATCAGCATGTATTTGTCTATTTTTTTTTTACTTGAAATTGTATTGTACAACTGTGGGACGTTTTTGACACCCTGGACCCCCAAGTGTGCCTGGTGTTTGCTGACAGTATCGCATTTCTGAGATCTAAATTTTTCAGAGTTGAGGGGTTGCTTGCCATTTAAAGAAAGGTTGTGGTGTTTCCACCCAACAGACAACTCTTGTGTATTACAGGTAAGTACCCCATGATTTCTCTGTGGTGTTTTTGAGCTCTGTTCTTCTTAAATGGAACATACTGAGTATTAGCTGAATTAAGCGAGTTCTTCACTGAGAACAGGAAATTTGCAGGTTTTCACCTTTTGGTTTTATAAAATAATTTATAAAAGGTTTAAAATCCAGCAATATTAACCTTTGGTAATGATGTTGGGGGTGTGGTAAACTGGTACCTGTGTCTGAGTGTTCAAAACCTCCCTTCTGCATAGAGATTGAGTTGCTCCCTGTCCTGCAGACTAATCCAAGCTTAGAACATTCTCCCAGCCACAGAAACTCCGCTGAGCTGGGAGAAGTGAATTGGTTCAGTCCCATAGCAGGAAATACCTAGCCTACCTGAGCCCCAGAATACATACTAAGTGTCCCCTAAAGAATTATTTCCAGGTTCTAGGAAGAATCCCAAAGGTGAGAGAAATTTGGAAAAAAAGAAAAAAAGAAGGAATGCTTTTCCTTCACCCTTTGGCATCGTCCTGCTCTTCTGATATCAACATCCTTCTCCTAGAGCCTGGTTTACTCCAACTGTCAAGGGGCAACATGGTCTTGTCTACAGGGAGCTTAAAATCTTCAGGGAAAGTCAACCCTATTAGAGGAAACTGTACAGTCATTTGTTCACTTAACATATGTCTTACTGTTGACCTCCTATGTTCCAGGTATAGAGGAAGGCAGAGATGATGATGATGTCGCCTTCTCTGCTGTCAAGAAGATCAGCCTAGGAGAGGAAGTAAGCCAATGAATCAGGTGGTGCTACAGCGGCAGAGGCTTACAGTACAACAGGGACACAGGGGGATGGGTGTGATCCATCCCTAGGATGGGGTGGCCTTGGGATTGGCCAAGACACCTGGGGAGATGCTGACCATCTGAGTTTGATGGATTAGCAGGAGCTGGCTACTGTAGGGATAGAGAAACCAAAATGCAGATGTAGAGATTACAAATGTTAGGGCTTGTCTCTAGTCTTAAGAAACTTTCCATCTTCTAGCAGCAGGACTAGACGTCATTGCTGAGTTCAGATGGGTCAACAGACATTTATGGAGTTTTTGTTATGTACAGCAGTGAAAAACTGCTAAATGAGAACACTAAATGGTGTCTGATTAGGTTCCCATTCTAGGGATAACAGTGGAAACAGAGGTTGACTTTATTATTTTGGCTTCCAAAATCACTGCAGATGGTGACTGCAGCCATGAAATTAAAAGATGCTTACTCCTTGGAAGGAAAGTTATGACCAAACTAGACAGCATATTAAAAAACAGAGACATTACTTTGCCAACAAAGGTCCGTCTAGTCAAGGCTATGATTTTTCCAGTAATCATGTATGGTTGTGAGAATTGGACTATAAAGAAAGCTGAGCACTGAAGAATTGATGCTTTTGAACTGTGGTATTGGAGAAGACTCTTGAGAGTCCCTTGAACTGCAAGGAGATCCAACCAGTCCATCCTAAAGGAGATCATTCCTGAGTATTCATTGGAAGATGGATGTTGAAGCTGAAGCTCCAATATTTGGCCACCTGATGCAAAGAGCTGACTCATTGGAAAAGACCCTGATCCTGGGAGGGATTGAGGGCAGAAGGAGAAGGGGACGACAGAGGATGAGATGGTTGGATAGCATCACTGACTCAATGGACATGGGTTTGGGTAGACTCTGGGAGTTGGTGATGGACAGGGAGGCCTGGTGTGCTGCAGTTCATGGGGTCACAAAGAGTCGAACACGACAGTGACTGAACTGAACTGAACTAGGGATAACATTATATTCTAAATGGTGGGAAACAGACTATGTGTGGTTGGACATACTTTGCTCTGAAGATGCAGGTCATTCAGCTGTTCAGAAGATGTGGCCAAGGCCATATGATCTACTGAGGGATCATCCCATGATGGAATTCTAACCCAGCTAGGATGACCCAATTTTAGGACAGCATTCCTGCGCTGAGTTCATCTTTCCCATCTGTACATGTTTCTGTGGCTCCAGGAGTCACATTGTATGAAAGGTGTTTATTCCAGAGTCTGCATCTGCAGCAGTCAGTTCTTTGCTCTATCCAGCACCTACTGAGAGACAAGGGCAAGTGGATTGAATAGGGAAGAGTCAGAAAGTGCAAAGGGTTTTAAGAACACATGCTGGCTTCCCTGGAGTCTAAGTGGTGAAGAATCCGCCTGCCAATACAAGAGACACAGGCACGATTCCTGATCTGGGAAGAACTCACATACTGCAGAGAAACTCAGGCCCTGAGCCACAACCATTAGGGCTGTGCCCTAGAGCCCAGGAACAGCAACTATTGAGCCCATGTGCCACAACTACTGCCCGTGCACCCTAGAGCCTGTGCTCTGCAACAAGAGGAACCAGCACAATGAGAAGACTGCACACTGCAAGTAGAGAGTAGACCCTGCTGTCTGCAGCTAGAGAAAGACCTACACAGCAACGAAGACCCAGGATAGCCAAAAATAAACAAATAAATAAAGAAACCGTTTACTCTCTTTACAACACAACTACAATAACACATGCTAACCCTGATTTTTGTAGCCATCACAGTCAACAAAATAATCCAAAATGCAGTGCTTGGATGTAATCTCAAAAATGACAGAATGATCTCTGTTCATTTCCAAGGCAAACCATTCAATATCACAGTAATCCAAGTCTATGCCCTGGCCAGTAATGCTGAAGAAGCTGAAGTTGAATGGTTCTATGAAGAACTACAAGATCTTCTTGAACTAACACCCAAAAAAGATGTCCTTTTCATTATAGGGAACTGGAATGCGAAAGTAGGAAGTCAAGAAACACCTGGAGTAACAGGCAAATTTGGCTTTGGAGTACAAAATGAAGCAGGGAAAAGGCTAACAAAGTTTTGCCAAGAGAACGCATTGGTCATAGCAAACACCCTCTTTCAACAACACAAGAGAAGACTCTACACATGGACATCACCAGATGGTCAACACCAAAATCAGATTGACTATATTCTTTGCAGCCAAAGATGGAGAAGCTCTATAGAGTCAGCAGAAACAATACTGGGAGCTGACTGTGGCTCAGATCATGAACTCCTTATTGCCAAATTCAGACTGAAATTGAAGAAAGTAGGGAAGACCACCAGACCATTCAGTTATGACCTAAATCAAATCCCTTACGATTATACAGTAGAAGTGACAAGCCTTTGACTGTTTGGATCACAAGAAACTGTGGAAAATTCTTCAAGAGATGGGAATACCAGACCACCTGACCTGCCTTCTGAGAAATCTTTATGCAGGTCAAGAAGCAACAGTTAGAACTGGACGTGGAACTAAAGACTGGTTCCAAATCAGGAAAGGAGTACATCAAAGCTATATATTGTCACCTTGCTTATTTAACTTACATCATGCAAAATGCCAGACTGAATGAAGCACAAGTTGGAATCAAGATTGCTGGGAGAAATATCAATAACCTCAGATATGCAGATGACACCACCCTTATGGCAGAAAGTGAAGAAAAACTAAAGAGCCTCTTGATGAAAGTGAAAGAGGAGAGTGAAAAAGTTGGCTTAAAGCTCAACATTCAGAAAACTAAGATCATGGCATCCTGTCCCATCACCTCATGGCAAATAGATGCAGAAACAAGGGAAACAATGACAGACTTTATTTTTTGGGGTTCCAAAATCATTGCAGATGGTGACTGCAGCCATGAAATTAAAATACACTTGCTCCTTGGAAGAAAAGCTATGACCAACATAGCAGCATATTAAAAAGCAGAGACATTACTTTGCCAACAAAGGTCCATCTAGTCAAAGCTATGGTTTTTCTTTCTTTTTTTTCCCCCAGGGCAGAAAAAGCTATGGTTTTTCCAGTAATCATTTATGGATGTGAGAGTTGGACTGTAAAGAAAGGTGAGTACCAAAGAATTGATGCTGTTGAACTGTGGTGTTGTAGAAGGCTCTTGAGAGTCCCTTGGACTGCAAGGTGATCCAACCAGTCCATCCTAAAGGAGATCAGTCCTAAATATTCATTGGAAGGACTGATGCTGGGAAAGATTGAAGGTGGAAGGAGAAGGGGATGACAGAGGATGAGATGGTTGGATGGCATCACTGACTCAATGGATATGAGTTTGAGTAAGCTCTGGGAGCTGGTGATGGACAGGAAAGCCTGGTGTGCTGCAGTCCATGGGGTTGCAAAGAGTTGGACATAACTGAGTGACTGAACTGAACCCTGAGTTTTATACAAAGTTTAGACTTCCTCCTTGATCCAAACAACAGTGATCCTAAGAGCCAATAGCAACAACAAAAACATCTAACGCAACAAAGAGCAACAAAAATAATTCATTCCTAATGTTGAATTACGTGAGCCTTTTGAAGCAGCTAAGCATCTCCTTGGAGAACTGTTATCATGTTGGTCCCTAAATTCCTGCATCAAGCACCTGGCTTCTGGAGAGGACCAAACTGTGCTGGATGTCAACCAAACCATGAGTGTGGAAGTTAGGGACACAATAACACAAGTTCTGGAAGTGCTTGACAGGTTTGATAGACATTTATTGAGCATTTACTATGAGCTACATATTAAAGAGTTAAAAACAGCATATGTTTTGGTCTGCAAAAAACTCATTTTTCAAGGGTACTAGAATTTATTGATGGTCTATGGTATGTGGACGCATTTCTTTATCTGTTTGTTCTTGTAAGGATCCTGACAACGTATACTTTTTTACTATTTATTTATTTGACTGCTGTGCATGGGAGCTTGGCTGAGTCCCATGGGACCTTTTGTTGCAGTGAATGGACTCTCCAGTTGTGGTGCTGCAGCACACGGGCTTAGCTGGTCCACAGCACCTAGGATCTTAGTTCCAGGACTAGGGATTGAACCTTCATCCTTTTCATTGCAAGGCAGGTTTCTTAACTGCTGGACCACCAGGGAAGTCCCAGGATCCTAACAACTTATGTAAGAGAAGATGGTGATGAAAGGTGAGCTCCCAGGGTGTATGTAGGGGCAAAGACTCTTACTTTTGACCTTTACTTTTCCTCCACCGTGCTGAGAAAGCTTTTGATTGCACCAACAGTAGGAGTTGGGAGTGACTGCAGATGGAGCCTGAGAGAGGTGAAGAGCACCAGATCCTTGGGCTTTCAGACGTGCTATCTCCCTTCAAGGTCACAGAATTCCCACTTCAGAGATGAAGATGCTGAACCTCCCTCTGGAGACTGGCCCAGAGTCACTTTGCTTCAAAAACGATATAACAATGATCATAGGTTGGTCTTTGTTTAATCCCCCATCTTCTATGCTGATGAAGAGTTAATGACCCCTCTACTCTCCTCTCTGGGGGAAGCCAGGCTCTTCATCTTCACTGCCTTACCTGTTCAGGGTGCAGTGGTGACCACTACCCTGGGAGCTCAGCACCTCTGAGTTTCTGCTCAATAGCTGTATGGCTTTGAGAAAGTCACTCAACATTCCAGCTCAGAGTCACTTCATTATAAAACAGGAATGGTGCTACCCAGATTCAGATCTTGATTCTGTCACCTTCTGGCTTTGTTTCTTTGGACTTCAGTTTCCTTGTCTGTGAAACAGGGTGAAATTGTATCAGGTAGGTAACATGAGCTAAAGCGTACGAAAGTGACCTGCCAAACCCCCAGCACCTAGTTGGCACTCATTAGCTGTGCATTTCTCCCCTGTTTTAGGCAACCTGGCTTTCAAAGAACTCACCAGAACTTACAGGAAACATTTGGGCTAAGGGTGTCTCTGTTTTCACCTCCCTCTCATTCTGTCCCTCCCCTAACCTCGCCACTCGTAATGTCTTTGTTTCTTATCTCCATTGTGGGTCTCCGCGTGGTTGATTGGGGAGCGGACAGAGCAAAGCCATAAAGAGAAGTCTTGAGGTAGTTGGGCCCCTGGGAGGGAGGGGGGGCAGGTCTCATTCTATTTGTACAGGTGCATTGTAATGCTGCCTGTGGTGTGAACATTTTCCACTTCATTACTCCTGGCCTGGACCCAGGCCCCGTCTGCTCCCCTGGCCCCTGCCTTGGTTTAATTTCAGCGGTTCCTGGCCTTTGGAAGGCAGCAGTCACAGAAAGGAAAACAAATGAGGTCGCCATAAACATTTCTGCACATTGCCCAACTCAGGCAGATGGGTACATTCATAGAGCAGGAGAGGGGGCCAGCTTGGCTGTACCCCCATCAGAGCACCTCAATCCCCAAGAGCTTCCGTGTGCTGAACTCAGCCTCTCTAACTGGAGTTGGCTTAGGTGTAAGGTGTAAACATGGGCCATAACAGAGACCCAAATGCCCAGGACACTTCTGGTAGAGTCTCTAAGAGACGATTGAACAGAATAAATAATAGCTAATATTGATTGAACGCTTACTATGTGCTAGATGCTGTCCCATGCACTTTAAATGGATTTTAGAGCAAGGTTGTTGTTCAATTGCTAAATTGTGTCTGACACTTTGCAACCCCATGGACTGCAGCATGCCAGGCTCCTCTGTCCTCCACTGTCTCCCATCCTGTTACTATTCTAATTTTTTGCAGATGAGGAAACTGAGGCACATAATATGATTCATAAACAGCAGAGGTAGGATTTTTCCCCAAGTTTGACTTCAGAATCTGCATATCTGTCCTATGGTGCCTTATAACACATTCTATATGCCTATATTTTGATGATGAGGAACCTTGAGGTATGAGTTATACAGTTACAGAATGATATAACTTGGACCCATTGATTCTCACGGTTGGATTGAACCATAGGTGATAAAACCTAATGATGCTAGGTTTCTCCTCATCCACACTCTGCTTACATTCCTCCACTGATGGGAAGCTCACTACTGTATGAGGCATCCCATTACATTACATGACTATTTAACTCAATGGCAGTGCCGATGACTGTACAAAATGCAGCTTTTTCCTAATCATGTTGATTATCAGTAAAAGAGCTAATTCATGCAACTGTGCCTAGAACACTGGACATTCAATAAATCTTTATTCCTTTCCCCCTTTCTCCTTTGTCATTTGCAAATTAAAAAGGAAGATATCGTTTACTCACCATACTATCAGGAAAGTATATTCACAAGATAATATGAAGCTTATGCCTCATGTGAAAGGTGAAAGGTTTAGTGGGACAGGAAGATCTGGTTCTCACTCTCTTTTTTTTTATTTCTCCTTGCTTTCCCAAGTAGTTTGTGAATACACATATACCAGTCATTTGCTAGTCATGGGGCTGCAGAATGGAGAAATATAAATAACCTTAGATATACAGGTGACACCACCCTTATGGCTTAAAGTGAATAGGAACTAAAGAACCTCCTGATGAAAGTGAAAGAGGAGAGTGAAAAAGCTGGCTTAAAACTCAGTGTTCAAAAAACTAAGATCATGACATCCAGTCCCATCACTTCATGGCAAATAGGTGGGGAAACAGTGGAAACAGTGTAAGACTTTATTTTCTTGGCCTCCAAAATCACTGCAGATGGTGACTGCAGCCATGAAATTAAAAGACAGTTGCTCCTTGGAAGAAAAGCTATGACCAACATAGACAACATATTAAAAAGCAGAAACATTACTTTGCCAACAAAGGTCCGTCTAGTCAAGGCTATAGTTTTTCCAGTGGTCATGTATGGATGTGAGAGTTGGACTATAAAGAAAGCTGAGCGCCGAAGAATTGATACTTTTGAACTGTGGTGTTGGAGAAGACTCTTGAGAGTCCCTTGGACTGCAAGGAGATCAAACCAGTCCATCATAAAGGAGATCAGTCCTGGGTGTTCATTGGAAGGACTGACGTTGAAAGTGAAACTCCAATACTTTGGCCACCTGATGCAAAGAGCTGACTCATTTGAAAAGACCCTGATGCTGGGACAGATTGAGGGCAGGAGGAAAAGGGGACAACAGGATGAGATGGTTGGATGGCATCACCAACTCAATGGACATGAGTTTGAGCAAGCTCCAGGAGATGGTGAAGGACAGGGAAGCCTGGCGTGCTGCAGTCCATGGGGTCACAAAGAGTTCTACACCACTGAGTGACTGAACAACCTGTCTCTGGGGACTTCCATCTACTCTGGAAGCCAGCCACATAAATAACCCGCAGTCAGAAGTGTGTAGAAATGCTAGGAAAAGTCAGCAGTAGGAGGAGTGGCCATCTCACAGTGTTTATCAAGGTAGGGTCTCCAAGACCCAGTGGCAATATTTTTTCATCTCCTGGTAAACTCACTCTATGTAATTGAAAGAAATGTTTGCATTTTAAAGCAGTTTAAAACTACCTCCAAACATTTAATTGTGTTAATTGGGGGGCATATTATTATAGTAGAAGACACACCAGGGGTTGAAACTGATCCTATCACTCTCATCTTCTCAAGGACATTGTCCTCTGTCCCTCTCCAGCAGGCTGTAACAGTAACAATCTGTGAAGACAACCATCTTTAAAAAGAAACCTTCCATTGATCTCAATTCTCTGTTCCTCTTTTTTTTTTTTTTTAATTTTTTGCACTTTTTATTTTGTATTGGGGAATAGCCTATTAACAATGCTGTGATAGTTATGGTTTCAGGTAAACAGTGAAGGGAATCCAACCATACATATACATGTATCCATTCTCCCCCACACTCCGCTCATCCAGGCTGCCACATAACATTGAACAGAGTTCCCTGTGCTTATACAGTAGGTCTTTGTTGGTTATCCATTTTAAATAAAGCAGTGTGTGCATGACCTTCCCAGACACCCTAACTGTCCCTTCCCACCAGCAAACGTAAGTTCATTTTCTAAGTGTGTGAGTCAACATGGATGGACCTAGACAGTGTAATACTGAGTGAAGTAAGTCAGGGAAGGAGAAATATTGTATGGCATCCCTTACATGCGGAACAGTAAAGGATCTGTCTGCAGTGCAGGAGACCTGGGTTCTATCCCTGGGTCGGGAAGATCCATTGGAGAAGGGTATGGCTACCCAGTCCAGTATTCTTGCCTGCAGAATCCCCATGGACAGAGGCAGGCTACAGTCCATGGGGTCGTAAAGAGTTGGACAAGACTGAAGGACTAACACTGCTAACACTACTGAAAAGAAATGATGCAAATGAATTTACTTACAAAACAGAAAGAGACTCTGTTCCTCTTTCTAGACACTCTCCAAAGAGGTGAATCTACTCTCAGTCTCCACTTTCTCTCTTATATTCTCTCTTGAACCCACTCAATCAGGCTTTTGCCCTCACCACATCACTGAAACAAACATTGTCAGTGTCATGATCTGCCATTTCCAGAGAGAGGGAATTGTGCCAAATTAGAAGTTCCTCACCCTAACTCATCACCAGTTTGACCTTGCAGGTCACTCTTTTCCTGAAACTCTTTCTTCACTAGGGCTGGAATCTTTGGAGTTTCCTCCTTAAGGGAACTCTTCTGCACAGCTTTCCCTCTGGTCCTTTCCTCTCCATTAACTCTAGCCTTTGGAATGCTCCATGGGTTGATCCTCTCCTATATCTCCCCTCATTCCCTTGAAGATTTCAATCCTGAAAGTGAAAGAAAGAAAGAAAAGTGAAGTCGCTCAGTCGTGTCCAGTGCTTTGTGACCCCATGGACTGTAGCCTACCAGGCTCCTACATCCATGGGATTTTTCAGGCAAGAGTACTGGAATGGGTTGCCACTTCCTTCTCCAGGGGATCTTCCTGAACCAGGGATTGAACTGGGTCTCCCACATTGTAGGCAGATGCTTTACCATCTGAGTCACCAGGGAAGCGTTTTCAATCCAGACCGATGGCTTTAAATAACGTGTGTTCTGAAGTGTTAGTCACTCAGTCGTGTCCGACTCTTTGTGACCCAATGGACTGTAGCCTGCCAGGCTCCTCTGTCCATGGAATTCTCCAGGCAAATATACTGGAATGGGTAGCCATTCTCTTCTCCAGGGGATTTTTCTGACCCAGGGATCAAACCCAGATCTCCTGCATTGAAGTTGGATTTTTTTTACTATCTTCTGCCTCAGCTGGTAAAGAATCCGCCCGCAATGCTGGAGATCCGGGTTTGAACCCTGGGTTGGGAAGATCCCCTGGAGAAAGGAATGGCTACCCACTCCAGTATTCTAGCCAGGAGAATTCCATGGACTGTGTAGTCTATGGGGTTGCAAAGGGTCAGACACAACTGAGCAACTTTCACTTCACTTTGCTTCCACCAGGGAAGTTGAAGAATGGTGAGTAAATATCTCCAGCTTGCCTTTCTCTCTACCTTCTCTGTTTTTACCATTGGTTCTCCAACATACATCTCAAAGTACCATACTTAAAACAAAACTTTTTATCATCACCCCGCACCTGCTCCTTCTCTAGAATTTCCCGTCTCTGGAAATGGCAACTTTATTCTCCCTGTGACTCAGACCGAGAGCCGTGGTGTCATCATTGCCTCCTTCTGCTCACACTCCACATTCAGCCATCAGCAAATCCTGTTGCTGCTTTCTGAGAAACAGATCCAGACTCTGCCACCTCTCACCGTCCCACTGGCAGCACTCTCTGAGCCACGGTCCTCTCCCGCCTCAGTTGTGGCCAGAGCTTCCTAACCGATCTCCCTGTCCATCCGTGCTGCCCAGACGATTGCTCACTTTGGAGCCAAGGGGATCTTTTAGAAAGTCATGTCATAGCACCCCGCTCCTTTGCCCAACACCCTCCAATGCCTCCAGTCTCTCCCTGGGTGGAATCCAAAGTTCATTCCATCCCCCAAGAGACACTTATGAGCTAGACCCCTCACTTCTTCTCTGCCTTCAGCTCCTGTCAGTCTCCTCGTCCTCCTGTTTGCACTAACCACACTGGTCATCTGCCTCTTCCACAGATGTGCCAACAGTGCTCCCACCTCAAGACCTCACGGGTTTCCCTGGTAGCTCAGCTGGTAAAGAATCTACCTGCAGTGCAAGAGACGCTGGTTTGATCCCTGGATTGGGAAGATGTACTAGCAAAGGGAAAGTCCACCCACTCCAGTATGCTGGCCTGAAGAATTCCATGGACCGTATAGTCCATGGGGTCCCAAAGAGTCAGGCACGACTGAGAGACTTTCACTTTCTTTTCAATATGTCAAGCCTTCTTCTCCCTCCTAGCTGGATGTTCTATTGTAGTTCCCACGTGACTGGCTCCTCGCTTCTCTCAGGTCTCTGCAGATAGGACTTCCCAGATGATTCTATTAAAAAATGATACTCAGCATTAATATTTTCTTCCTTCTGCCTATTTCTTCTCCACAGTGCTTATCCTTCTCTGATAGAGTATGTTTTTATGTGATTGTTAACAGAATGATTTTTCCTCTGGAAATTAAGCTTCTTAACAAGTTTGTTTTGTTCACTGCTTTTCTTCCAGTATCTAGAACAATGTTGGCACATAGTAGCTGCTCAAGAAATATTTTTGGAAATAAGAAGTTGGGAACTGGGTGTTTGAATCCCAGCTCTGCCTCTAATTCCCTCTATGACCCAGAGAAATCACTTCCCTTTGTGCCTTAACACCTTTGACTTAGAGTGGAAACAATGTCTTGGCCTTCCAGGTTCAGCAGAGTTAAGAAAGTCCAGTGAGATTGTGAAATCCTTGGATTGTGAAAGCATGCTATAATGAAGACACGACCTATAAAATCAGTGAAAGATCAGTTACTCCCCATTTTGTCCAAATCAATAAATGTGTCTTGGATATGAGAAGAACATTATGAAAATACATAGGATTCTTCTTCATCTTTGGGGGCTTTGTTTAGAGTACCCCAGGATGAAGAAGAGGGGGAAAGGAGTTTTTATAGGCTGATTGGTCTCCACTGGGAACCAGGCAGGGGGCATGGGGTGTGAACCAACCTACTATTAATATTTAATATATCTCTGCCTGGTAGGTTACATGAGCTCCTGGAGGGTAGTGTATGTGTGTGCATTTTAAATTGAAGTGTAGGTGGTTTATAATGCTTCAGGTGTATAACAAAGTGATCCAGTCGTACATGTAGATATATCTATTTTTCAGATTCTTTTCCATTATAGGTTATTACAAGATATTGAATATAGTTCCTTGTGCTATACAGTAGGCTCCTGTTATTTATCTATGTTATATATTGTATGGATAGTCCTTTACATATGAACCTTCAAGTTTCAAGCTTTCCAAGATGTGAATATGAGTGTTCCCATGTCCAGTCATGTAAGTTAGCTCTGTTTGAGGGGGCACCATTAGGTTTCGGGGCCTAGGACCTGAGCATAAAACAGTGCAGGAAGGTTGCAATTCAGTGCCACCATGTCATCTATGACAAGAGAAAAAGAGCTACTATTCAGATAAGAAGGTAGATAGAACTGAAGCTGGCAAGGAACCAGAACCTGTGCCAGCAATGTCAGGCGTGAGTGAAATTGCAGTTTGCCCTCTGTCTCCTATTGCTGATGATCCTTCAGTTCTACCATCTCCCACCTCCTCTCTCTCCTTCGTCAGTGACTCTTGCGTGTTCACTCAGTGTCAGCCTCTGTATGTACTGTACTGTACCACTGCACTTTTCAAGATTGTGAGATTACAGATGTGTTATTTTGTGTGTGTGTTTGCTTTTAATGTATTCACTTGTCTGAAAAATATTGTAAACCTATTATGTGTGCTAAGTCACTTCAGTTGTGTCTGACTCTTTGCAACCCTATGGACTGGAGCCCACCAGGCTTCTCTGTCCATGGAATTCTCTTAGGCAAGAATACTGGAGTGGGTTGTCATGCCCTCCTCCAGGGGATCTTCCCGACCCAGGGATCGAACCCACATCCCTTATGTCTCCTGCATTGACAGGCAGGTTTTTTACCACTAGCGCCTCATGGGAAGCAGATTCATTGTGGAGGGTGGTGGTTTAGTCGCTAACTAGTGTCCAACTCTTGTGACGCTATGTACTGTAGCCCGCCAGGCTCCTCAGTCCATGGAATTCCTCAGGCAAGAATACTGGAGTGGGTTGCCATTTCCTTCTCCAGGGGATCTTCCCAACCCGGGGATCGAACATGCCTCTCCTCCATTGCAGTCAGAATTTTTGCCAACTGAGCTATCCAGGGAAGCCCATTACAGTACAGTACCATATAGCTGATTGTGTTAGTTGGGCACCTAGGCTGACTTTGTTGGACTTAAGAATAAATTGTGCTTACGTATGCGATCTCAGAACAGAACTCATTTGCATTAGGAGACTTACTGTACTGTGTACCTTTTAATCCCCAATTCCCAATTCATCCCTTCCCCTCAGTAGCCATGTGTTTTTCGTTTGGTTTTGTTTTCAGTCCTCCATGTTTTGTTACTTCTTTCTTTATTTCATTACTGCACATGGTTACAATTTTTTTCTGTGATAGAAACTTAAGTCCCTACTCTCTTAAGCCTCTTTTAAATATACAATAAATACAGTTTTGTTAACTATAGTTAACCACCGTGTGGAGCATTACATACCAAGACTTACTTATCTTAAAACTGGAAGTTTGTATCTCTTGACCCCTTTCACCCATGTTGCCCACACCCCACCTGCTATTTCTGGCAACCACCGATGTGCCCTCTGTGTCTCCAAGTTTGTGTGTTTGTTTTGGATTTCATATATAAGTGGTATGATACAGTATTTGTCTTTGCATAATGGGCTTCCCTGGTAGCTCAGTTGGTAAAGAATCTGCCTGCAATTCAGGAGACCCTGGTTTGGTTCCTGGGTTGGGAAGATCCCCTGGAGAAGGGAAAGTCTACCCACTCCAGTATTCTGGCCTGGAGAAGTCCATGGACTATATAGTCCATGGGGTCACAAAGAGTCAGACACGACTGAGCAACTTTCGCTTTACTTCACTTCAATGCCGTCAAGGTCCATCCATGATGTTGCGAATGGCAGGATTTCCTCCTTTTTTAAATAGCTAAATAATCTTTCATATTATTATATGAAATAATGTATGGTATAAAGTACATACTACATTTTCTTTATCCATCCATCATTGACTCATGCAGTGATAGACACTTAGGTCATTGCCATGTGAATAGCCATGTGTTTTTAATTTTGCAATTTCAGCATCTATTTTAGAGTGGGAAATCAGTGAGTTTACTGGATTAAGAATTGGGTTTAATTTAAATGAATTTTTTGTTGTTGTTATTAAGGAGAGGACTCATTGACTGGAATTGACTTGCCCAAGGTCACCCGGGGAAGTAGCATTGCTGTCCTGCACCAGAACCAGAGTTAGGACACCATGCTGCTAAGCTCTGCGGCAATATCAGGCTGCTTGATTTGGGATAAGTCTCTTAAAAACTGTCCTGGGCAGTTGGCACAGCTTTTGCACACATAAATTTCATGAGAGCCAGCAGTAGTCTAGGTGTGGCCAGCATAATAGCTTCTGTTTAATGCCTTTTGAAAGGAGCCCAGAAAACTCTCCAGTTAGACAGCAAGGGAAAGGTGCAGGAGAAAGCCTTCTTCCAATCAGGCCTGTCTTTGCAGCACCTCCCAAGTTTCGATGTGCAGTTTCAAGGTTTCACTATGGCCAACGCCGTTGCCCTGGAGACACAACAACAAATACTGGGAGGCTGGTAACACATCCCCTCCCCCACCCCCTACCAAGCCTAGTAAGGGATGTTTGGGACACGGCCCCTGCCCATCAGGCTGCTGTTTGCAGCTGAATGCAGCCTTTGTGACCGGCCTCCTGGCCTGCCACCAGGCTCCAAAGAGATGATTCGGCCCAGATCTTTCTAAATAGTGTTTGTGTTTTAGTTGTCCACAAGGAATGGAGGGAAAGCTCTACATAATTCTAAGGAAATCATCCAGCCTGTCTGGTTGACAAGACAAAAATGATGCTAAGTCTCACTTTGCAAATGCCTCCAGGACAGCCTGGAAGGAAAAGGCAAGTTCACCCTCACTGGGCATGTTCAAGGTCTCCTAGGATCTTTGCCACTGCAGGGACCGTTACTCCCAGCTTACCAGTGAAGTTCACGATCAAGGAAAGGCCACGAGTTGCTTTGGGACATCATGTTAGCTAGCGGTGCTACTGAGGCTGACATGTCCCGGCATTATGAATTTTATTAGTATTTTTGTAAAGTTCCCTAGACTTCTGTTGCACAATGGCTGGCAACTTTTCAGAAACTCTCACCATGCGCTGTGCTGAGTCAATTTTGAGAGAAAAAGAATATCATCAACCAGAGAATTTAAGCCTTAAGCTGGGAGTTCATTTCATTTGCTCATGGGAACTTGATCTGCCTCCTTATCTCTGCAGGCCGGGCATCGTGCGATCTTACCAGACTAAGCGGGGCCATGCTTACCAGGTGACTCCAGTGCTGTTTGGACGTGGGGAGTGGGAAGGAGGTGGTGAAGGATACTTGACTTAACAGCAGGTGTTACTTTGAGGGCTAGAAAGGTGCCATTGTCTCCTCTGCAATAAACTGCCACTTTTCACCTGCTGGCGAGCCACAAATTCACTTACCATTAAAATACTGGGTCATTACTTCATTAATTTAACACATCTTTATTAAATGCTTACTGAAGGTCAAGCTCTGGGCCGGGTATTGTGGATAGAGAAATGAATAATATTTGTGTAACAAGCACCAATTGAGTGTCTGCTCTATGCAAGGTACTATGTATGTTAGGTCCTGAGGAGACCACACTTGTCCTCTCCTCAAGGGAGCTGCTTGTGGGTAAGCCACGTAAACAGATTCTTGCCATGGGAAAGGTTACTTCTTCTCTTGTAAGGACAGGGTGCCAGGGGAGCACCCAGAAAGGGCGCATACATCAGTCCCAACTTGTAAGATCTACCTCAGTATCCAGTAGCCACTTTAAACGTATCTGCCAAACTGAGTTGTTCTATAAATGTAAAAAAAAACACTGGATTTCAAAGTCTGAGTAAGTGAAGTAGGTTAGACAGAGAAAGACAAATACCATGTGATATCACTTACATGTGGCATATAAAAAGAAATGATACAAAGAAACTTATTTACAAAACAGAAATATACTCATAGACTCAGGAAACAAGGTTACCAAGAGGAAAGTCAGGGAGGGATAAATTGGGAATTTGAGATTAAAAGATATACACTACTATATATAAAATAGATAACCAGCAAGGACCTACTGTATAGCACAGGGAACTAAATTCAATATCTTGCAATAACCTATAATGGAAAAGAATCTGAAAAATAGTATGTTTATGTATATTCAGATGAATCACTTTGCTATACACCTTCTGCCGCTGCTGCTGCCAAGTCATTGCAGTCGTGTCCAACTCTGTGTGACCCCATAGACGGCAGCCCACTTGGCTCCTCTGTCCATGGGATTCTCCAGGCAAGAATACTGAAGTGGGTTGCCATTTCCTTCTCCAATGCATGCATGCTTGCTAAGTCACTTCAGTTGTGTCTGACTCTGTGCAACCCCACGGACAGCTGCCCACCAGGCTCCTCTGTTCACGGGATTCTCTAGGCAAAAATACTAGAGTGGGTTGCCATTTCCTTCTCCATTGCTATAAGTCTGAAACATTGTAAATCAACTACACTTCAATAAAAAAAAAGAAGAGAAAAGCAAAATCTAAGTATGAAAAACAGTGTAAAATATTCCATTGGCAATTTAAGTTGGTTCCAGGTTGAAAATAGTTTGAATATATTGGGTTAAATAAAATCTACTAACAAAATTAATTTCTCATGTTTCCATTTAAGCTGCCCAGCAACCCTATGAAGTAGACATTATTTTATTCTAGTCTTCATTTAACTGGTAGAAAACATGCTTCAGTTCAGTTCAGTTAGTCATGTCCGACTCTTTGTGACTCCATGGACTGCAGCACGCCAGGCTTTCCTGTCTATCATCAACTCCTGGAGCTTACTCAAACTCATGTCCGTTGAGTCGGTGATGCTATCCAACCACCTCATCTTCTGTCGTCCTCTTCTGCTTTATATCTTTCTTAGCATCAGGGTCTTTTCCAATGAGTCAGTTCTTTGCATGAGGTGCCAAAGTATTGGAGTTTCAGCTTCAGCATCAGTCCTTCCAATGAGTATCAGGACTGATTTCCTTTAGGATTGACTGGTTGGATCTCCTTGCAGTCCAAGAGACTCTCAAGAGTCTTCTCCAAAACCACAGTTCTAAAGCAAACATGCTTTTGAAAAAGAAAACATGCTTACAGTGGTCAAATGACTTGCCTAAGGTCATGTAGAGGCTTCCCCAGTGGCTCAACAATAAAGAATCCGCCTGCAATGAAGGAGACACAGGAGATGCAGGTTTGATCCCTGGGTTGGGAAGATCCCCTGGAGGAGGGCATGGCAACCCACTCCAGTATTCTTGCCTGGAGAATCCCATGGACAGAGGAGCCTGGCAGACTGCAGTCCATAGCGTCACAATGAATTGGACACAACTGAGCATGCGTGTACTGAAGGTCATATAGATGTAGGGAAGGTAATTGATTTGCCCAAGAACACATACCTGACCTTGCCTCAGAGAAGGACTGTTGACCATTTGGTTCAGAAATTCAGTCTTTGGGACTTCCCTGGTGGTCCAGTGGTTAAAACTGTGCATTCCCACTATGGGGGACACAGGTCTGACCCCTGGTCAGGGACCTAAGATCTCACATACAGCCCAGCCAAAACAAACAAACAAACAAACCCATAAATCTACAAAGATTTCCCTGGTGGTGCAGTGGTTAAGACTCCATCTTCCAATGCAGAAATTGGGTCCTTGATGAGCAGTTGGTTGTCTTCCCTCAGTGTATATTAATCTCCTCTACAGAAGGGCTCAGAGTATCTCAGAAGGCTGAAACATTTCTAATCATGAATCTAGCAAGCAGGGCAAACACATTCTGAAAACAAAACACTCATACCCATGTTATGGAACAACTGGTTGTCCCCTTCCTCCTTAATAATAGAATCTCTGGTTTTCAGCTGGGTGTGTGGCTGTTGTGAGTGAAGTTGGTATTGTCTGACCTTCATTATGGCTAGGTGTTGCTGCATATCTAAGTTCCTGTCCTTGGGATGTAAGCGGAAGCGATGTAGGAGATTTCTGGGAGGTGTTCTTGATTGAAGGAGACATGCCCTCCATCCTGCTCTTTCTCCGTCTTGCTGGAGAGAGTAGCCGTGCTGGGCCTGAAAGTGGAAACTATGCATGAAGGATGGCAGAGAAACAAGATAGAAGGAGCCTGGGCCTCTGCCTCCATGGAATGTATCACCTTCCTCTGGGCTTCTTTTATGTGTGAAAGAACTAGACCTCACGATGACTGTGAATTTTCTGTCATATGCAACTGACCACAACACTAACACCATATATCAAAATTTTGTCCAAATATGTCAGAAATGAGATGGTTATAGTGGAATGACCCCTGGAATCAGAAAACCCCAAATCTGAATTCTTCTCAAGGTGTGTGATCTTCAAAAGTTTGTATAGGTTCATATTTCAAATCAACTATTTTATTTTTTGAAAAAGAAACACATGTAAATGATTAAAAAAATAATTCAATCACAAAATTTAGATGATGAAAAGTTATTTAGCATCTCTGGGCCTCTTTATTCCAGTGTAAAATGGGTCTAACAATACTTAAAAGAATGTGTGTGTGTGTGTGTGTGTGTGTGTGTGGCTGTGGGTGTGTGTGGGTGTAGGGATAGCAGCTAGCCCTGGACTACACACAATAAATGCTGATTAACTCTTGCTTTCTGTCTCAAAACCCAATATGTGTCAGATGCTATACAGAGTGCTAAAGATGCTTAAGAAATAGTCCTCTGTTTTCAGGAAGATCACAGCAGAAATGAGTAGATTAGCTCTCTAGGAAAATACAACATCCACCAAGATGAGTGCCACAAAAAGGTACAAACAACTAGCTGAGTAAGAACCAAAAATCATGGAGCAGTTTGGAGGCAGGCAGACTAATGTGTGAAATCCCATGAGGTGTGTGAGGTCAGGCAGGTTAGTTTTCCTTTCTGAGTGTCAGTTTCCACATCTATAAAAGGGGAATAATGATATTCATGACTAAGACTGTGGGAAGCATCGAATTAAAGGACGTATGTCAAAGTGTTAATCACTATGACTAGACAAAATATATGATCAACAAATATAACTAGTGCTATCATTTTGGGCTGAAGAGATCAGAGAATTCTTCCTAAAGGGCCACCCCCTCCCCTTTTTAAAATATTTATTTATTTGCCTGCATTGGGTCTTAGTTATGATACTCAGACTCTTCATTGCCATGCATGAACTTCTCTAGTTATGGAGCATGGGCTTAGTTGCCCCTTGGCATGTGGGATCTTAGTTCCCCAACAAGGGATCTAACACAGGTCCCCTGCATTGGAAGACGAATTCTTCGCCAATAGACCACCAGGGAAGTCCTCAGTAGGTGGTTTTTAAGCTCATATGTGAAGGATGAATAAGAGGGCCTTTGAAGGGAAAGAAAGTATATTAGTTAGGGTGAGGGGAACAAAGGATAAAAGACAACTTTGAGGGATAACGATATGTATCCTGAGTTAAAGCGTGGGTTTCAGGGAAGTATGGACTGGGAAGGAGACTGGGAAGGTAGGCTGACATCAAGAGAGCCTTGAATGCTGAGCCAGGGATTTGGGCTTCATTCCCTATGTACTGGGGAGCTTTTAAAGATTTTTTTGAACATCAGCATGACATAGTCATAATGTGTAACTAGGGTAGGTTACTTAATTTCTTAAGGGAAGGTCTGTAAAGTGGGGGCTGAGAGCCTAGTCAGCACAAGAGGTGATGAGGGCTTTGGCCCTCGGAATGGAGGGGAAGGGATGCCTCTGTGTTAGAGGCCGCTGGACACAGTGACTGGCTAGGTGTTGCCCTTCAGACACTCATGCGAGAGAGGGGAGTGGATCCAGTGTGACGTCTCTGTACCCATCCCATTGCCAACCCCCACCCCATGAGGGATTTCCTGGGTGATGTGTTTGGCTGGCCTGAGGGATCCCTGGGCACACAGGCCCAGCAGGACTGCTCTGCTTTCTCTTCAAGTTCCAGGTTCACCTCCACCCATGATTCAGCGTGAGAGGCTGATGGATTGGCTTAGTGACCATGGAGAAGGGTGAATCATGTCCAGCAGAGCAGTGTCAGCCTACCTGAGCCAGTGGCTTGTGTTGTGGAATCTAGCAGAAAGGTCATCAGAACAGGTCTGAAGATGTCTGGTTCAGTCACTGATTGCCGAGAACTTGCTGAACCTTGTACACTGTTTTCTTTCGATTTTCAAAATGGGTGGACCTCTCTGAGGTTGGGAAAATCAAATCAGGTAATAAATTCTTCTATCAGTTCATTTAGCCAGGGTTGATTGGCACCTGCTCGGTCTCAATGTGCTGGGGACAGGGAGATGAAGGAGACATACATTCTGCCTCAAGAGGACTGACTTCTAATGCGGAAATTGATAAATAAATAGAAGCCAGAGGGGCTTCCTAGGTGGCACTAGTGGTAAAGAACCTGCCAGACAATACAGGGGAGATAAGAGACATGGGTTCGATTCTGGGGTCAGGAAGATCCCCTGGAATAGTAAATGGCAACCCGTCCCACTATTCTTGCCTGGAAAATTCCATAAACAGAAGAGCCTGGCAAGCTACACCGTCCATGGGGCCTCAAAGAATCGCACATGACTGAGCACACACACAGTATAGAACTAAACTTTCCGACGTATAGTTTCACATTTACTAACTCACTTAAGGCATCTCATGTGAGGTAGAAACAAATTACATCCATTTGACAGATGAAAAATCTGAGGATCAATAAGACAACATGATTGATCTTTTCTGGCGTTCCTACCTAGAGTTGAACATAATTCTGTCACAGTTCTTAGCCCTCTCTGTCAGGGTTTGAAGTTCAAACATTTATTTCACCCTCCCCACAACCCCTGCAAACTTGAAACTGTCTATAGGCAGTGCTAGCTTATCACATGTCTGTTGACTACCAGCATCTAGCCCAATCTTGGCATATGGTGATAGAGGCTGGCAGGAAGTGTGAGTGGTGGGGGAAACACAGATAAAAGTTGTGGGGAATCGGCCAAGAGCAGGCTTGGCTTCTCACCTTACCTTTGTTATTGGTTGACCTACTATGAAACCTCCACACTGTGGAGATGAACGTATCTGTTTTATAGGAAATGTGCCAGAGGCTGAGATGAGTTGGGATTTGCCCAAGGTCACATTGAGAGTAAACTGAGACACTTCAAACTCAGAGATGACCCAGGAAATCATGTGTGTGTTGGGGTGTGGTGAAGCTGCTGGTGTGTCCAGCAGTCCAAACCCAGAACCAGAGCAAAGTTTCTGAAAGGCATCTGGGTGATTCCTGAAAGCACCTTTATTGATTAGATCCCTATCCTGCCCTCAAGCTTTTACTATCACCTGTGTTCCTTTCATTTACCTCCCCCCCCCCCCAGACTCTGGGTGAATATTTGCTGTGCAAATGCTTGAATGGAAAAGCAAATACATGGATAGAAATCTCCACAAATGCTGAACTCCTCTTTTGTGCCAGGGCACTGGGGTAAAACATTTATTTATGCTTTCTCTTTTCATTCCCTCGATATCACGATAAAGTAAGTGCCCTTATGGCTCCAGGTTTATAGAAAGAAACTGAGGTTTTAAAACGTGGGAACTTGGCCTAAAGTCACAATGCTGGTAAGTGGCTTTGAATCCAGGCCTGCCAGATTCCAAAGCCTGAGCTACCAAGCGCTACTTTATTTTTTTTTTTTTTTTCCATTATCTCCTGCATTGGCAGGTGGATACTTTATTTTTATTTATTTATTATTTTTTTTTAATATTATTTTATTAGTTGGAGGCCAATCACTTTACAACATTTCAGTGGGTTTTGTCATACATTGACATGAATCAGCCATAGAGTTACACGTATTCCCCATCCCGATCCCCCCTCCCACCTCCCTCTCCACCCTACTCCTCAGGGTCCTCCCAGTGCACCAGGCCCGAGCACCTGACTCATGTATCCCACCTGGGCTGGTGGTCCGTTTCACCATAGATAATATACATGCTGTTCTTTCAAAACATCCCACCCTCACGTTCTCCCCCAGAGTTCAAAAGTCTGTTCTGTACTTCTGTGTCTCTTTTTCTGTTTTGCATATAGGGTTATCGCCACCATCTATCTAAATTCCAGTTTTTTAAGAAATCTCCACACTGTTTTCCATAGTGGCTGTACTAGTTTGCATTCCCACCAACAGTGTAAGAGGGTTCCCTTTTCTCCACACCCTCTCCAGCATTTATTGCTTGTAGACTTTTGGCTAGCAGCCATCCTGACTGGCGTGTAATGGTATCTCATTGTGGTTTTGATTTGCATTTCTCTGATGATGAGTGATGTTGAGCATCTTTTCATGTGTTTGTTAGCCATCTGTATGTCTTCTTTGGAGAAATGTCTGTTTAGTTCTTTGGCCCATTTTTTGATTGGGTCGTTTATTTTTCTGGAATTGAGCTTCAGGAGTTGCTTGTATATTTTTGAGATTAATCCTTTGTCTGTTTCCTCATTTGTTATTATTTTCTCCCAATCTGAGGGCTGTCTTTTCACCTTACTTATAGTTTCCTTTGTTGTGCAAAAGCTTTTAATTTTCATTAGGTCCCATTTGTTTATTTTTGCTTTTATTTCCAATATTCTGGGAGGTGGGTCATAGAAGATCTTGCTGTGATTTATGTCGGAGAGTGTTTTGCCTATGTTCTCCTCTAGGAGTTTTATAGTTTCTGGTCTTACATTTAGATCTTTAATCCATTTTGAGTTTATTTTTGTGTATGGTGTTAGAAAGTGTTCTAGTTTCATTCTTTTACAAGTGGTTGACCAGTTTTCCCAGCACCACTTGTTAAAGAGATTGTCTTTTTTCCATTGTATATCCTTGCCTCCTTTGTCAAAGATTAGGTGTCCATAGGTTCGTGGATTTATCTCTGGGCTTTCTATTCTATTCCATTGATCTATATTTCTGTCTTTGTACCACTTCTAGGCATACAAGCGCTACTTTAAAGTGAATCCATGCAGGAATGACCTATGGTTCCCCAACTCTTCCGGAAGTGAGCCCCACCCAAGGTCACAGCCTCATTTACTCCCTGTCCAGGGATGTTTTCCCATCATTGACTGATCGGACTCTGTCTGCTGCTTGCCCAGCAGTCAGACAGCACTGTTTAGTCACCCACTGGATCCAGTGATCTTTGGAACTTCAAAGGCTTATGTTTGAGGATGCGGATTAGCCCCTTATCTGAGAGCTCTCCCAAAGTACCCTCAGACGGGATCCCTTATGAATCCCAGCATAATGCCAATGGGAGAGTCTTAAGGAATGGAATCAGGCCAAATAGAGGAGAGGGCAACAGACAGGACGTGAGAGTCGTGAGTCAGCAGTGTGTGGCGTCTGCCAAAAGAAAGAACGTAAACTTCAGTTGCATTAGTAGGAGCACAGTGTCAAATAACAAGGTGACATTGCATTTCCTCTTGGGTCAGACTGGAGCTGGAATGGGGGTTAAAGTCTGCTTTCACATTTTCAGCTTATCATAGTCAAACCGGAACTTGTCCAAAAAGTGCAGAACCAAAACAGAGGAGGGCATACTGTCGTCATCCTTGTAAAGGCCGAAGCACCTGCATTTCTTTTCTGAGAAAGAAAAGAGGTGAGAAAGCTGGGGGAGTCGGTCCAACACCCTGTGTTACTCTTGTGCCAAGCTTGGTCTAGGTGCTTTTCCCCAGTTTTCCTCAGTTCCCCTTTGACCGAGGCAGTAGATACCTTCTCTTTGACCCAAATAGGACTCGAGTGAGGATGTAACAGGAAGCTGCATTTGGACTCATTCTTAATGATGCTTTTCTACCAGTTGAAAAGATAGATAAAGAAAGAAATAATTTGTTTAAAAAAACTTTTTTTTTAACATTGGAGTACAGCCAATTAACAATGTTATGTTAGATTCAAGTGGACAGTCAAGGCACTCAGCCATACATATACATGTATCCATCCTCCCCTAAACTCACCTCCCATCCAGGCTGCCACATCAAAGAAGGAAATAATTTTGAAGCAACAGAAACCTCAGCGAACCTCCGGTCTTTCCTTTGTGTGACACTGCACAATTACCCGATTTTTCTGAGTCTCCCTTTCCTGTCTGAAAGATGCAGGTGGTGTACATGAGAATCTGACAGCATGCCATCCATGGGAGCAGTGCAGGGCAGTGGGTACACACACAGCCCTGGGACCCAGACTGCTGGGATCTAACCCTCAGCTTAGGACAACCTTGTTGATTGATGTTAACTTCTCAGTGCCTTGGTTTCTTTATCTGCAAAATAGGGTTAATGTGTGTAAGGCACTCCAAACTGTACCTGTGGATAAAGTTAGCCATCATCATCCTCACCCTCACTCTTTATACATGAAAGTGATGTAATAGCTGCTCAAAGAATGCTTATTTTCCCCTCCCCATTCTCTTAAGGGAACTCTTTCAGGGTGTCTCTGGGTACCAGGTTCTTCTCATCTCTAGACATCTGGAGAACATTTCTGTAATAGATATTGTGTTTGTGCTAGTTGCCAAGTAGTGCCAATTCTTTTGTGACCTCATGGCGTGTAGCCCCCCCAGACCTCTCTGTCCATGGGATTCTCCAGGCAAGAATACTGGAGTGGGTTGCCATTTCCTCCTCCAGGGGATCTTCCCAACCCAGAGATTGAATCTGCATCTCCTACTTGGCAGGTGGAATTTTTACCACTGAGACACATGGGAAGACCTTCCAAATAGTACAACATTTATTTACATAGATTCAAAGGCAGCTATGTACCTCTGCCTAAATACGGTTTTGGTGAAGAGACAGGGCAAAAAAAAAAAAATCCACCCCCTATTTTTAGAAGTTTCCAGTTGTTATTAGTATCCTTTACAGATTACAATGTCTTCTACCTTCGTGACTTCATTCTCGTACCAGCATGTGACTTGGCAGGTAAGAAGAACACTGATGAGGAAATCAGAGAGGTTCTCTGACTTACCCAGGGCCAATAAAATCTGAACAGGTGAACCAGGACTTGAATGCCGGGCTTCCCTGGTAGCTCGGATAATAACGAATCTGCCTGCAGTGTGGGAGACCTGGGTTTGATCCCTGTATTGGGAAGATCCCCTGGAGGATGGCAATCCACTCCAGTATTCTTGCCTGAAGAATCCCATGGAAAAAGGAGCCTAGCAGGTTTTAGTCCATAGGGCTGCAAAGAGTCAGAAATGACTGAGCGACTAAGCACATAGCACACAGGTGAACCAGGACTTGAATCAAGGCTTTCTGACTCTAAACAGTAGCACTTATGTCAAGCATTGCCCTGACCACTGGCCCCTGACCCCACACATATTCTTGGCCTGGAGTTCTGCTCCAGGCAGCATGAGAAGGTCACTCAGCCAGGATCCAAACCTTGAAAACAAATCCATATAGTATTAGAGAGGAGTGAGAAGGAGAGATGAGCCTGGAACCCCAGATGGTCCTGCCTGGAACCTGAACCCTTAGAGTTGGAGACTTCACCTGGACCACCCTCTGTTCTTAGATGGCAAGACCAGAGGCAAGTAACCAGTGTCAAGAGCCTAGCCCCATCAGCACTCTCCAATCCTATACCTGCACTATCCAATACAAGAGCTACTAGCAACCTGGGCTCTTGAGCACTCGTGGTTGAGCCGTCATCACCCTTGTTTTATAAACATCTTGGTCAGGGAGTTTGTTGGCGAGCAGCATTGCCAGGACTCAAACCGTCTTGTCTTTCCCAAAGCCAAGCTCTTCCTTCACCATCAGCCGCTTGTCTTCCTTCATACCGGCTGCTTGTCCCACTCCCCAGGGAGGGTCTGTGTCCCCTTCTGAACCCAGACAGGTGATTGGGTCACGTCTGCCTATGCAGAGGGGCCCCCCTCCCTGCTCAGCTCCACCTGGACCCAACTCCAGAAGCCACCTGTGTTGTTCTACTGATAACAATGTTTGCCCTTCCAAAGCTAGGGCCATAAAAGGCAGCTTTCAAAGTCACTGCCGCAGAAATGTCAACATGAGGAGAGGCCAGTTTCTGAAGTGGAATGTCACCTCTGGGCTGTCTCAAAGACTGCCAGAAAGATCTTCGAAGTCTAGGAGCCAAGAGTCTAGACTTGCTTTTACTATAATACAAATATGCTCTCCTGCCCTGGGCATGCTGCCTACTTTCTCTGGGCCTTGTTTTTGCCATCAGTGTAAGAAGAGGCTTGGACTTTGAAGACTTTAGTGGGCACTTCTGTACCTAGAATGTTTAGCTTTCTTTGCTCTGGATCCTGGGAGGACAACCCCCAAACTCTGAAGGTAATATCTATGAAATGCTTTATATAGCTGTAACCAAGCAGGGGCTTCCCACATGGCACAGTGGTAAAGAATCTGTCTGCCAGTGTACGAGATATAAAAGACATGGGTTTGATCCCTGGATCAGGAGATCCCATGGAGAATGACATGGCAACCTACTCCAGTGTTCTTGCTGGTAGAATCCCATAGACAGAGGAGCCTGGCGGGCTGCGGTTCATGGGGTCACAAAGAGTTGGGCATAACTGATTGTCTGAGCACAACTGAACAGGACCTTATGAAGCTTTCCCAGGACAGGCCTTCCCCGTATCCTCTGCTTTAGCTACCCTCTGAAGTATAATACCTACATAACAATATCTTATATACATTTCCTGAGTTGTTTTAAAGATTTGAAAACCTCCCACCAAATGGAAAATGTTAACTACGTGATGACTATGAGCACATAGCCCTAAGCCTCCTGGAGCCTAAGAACTAATAAACAGAACTGTGCACAAACTGATCACAGGCCCAGCAACCACTGCCCCTCGCCCACCACCCTACTAATTTGGCTTTTAAAAATGCTTTGCCGAAACCCTTCTGGGAGGTTGGGACTTTTTAGGGTATGAGCCACCTGCCTCCTTGTACGGCCCTGCAGTAAACCTTTCTCTGCTCCAAACTCCGATGTTTTAGTTTGTTTAGCTTCACTGTGCATGGGGCATACGAACTAGCCCTAATATAGCGACGACCTTCAGAACAAAACCACCTCCAAACCTGAACCTGGATTTTTTTCAAGACCTTCAACAATGTTGCCATTGAAGCGGTAAAACTACTCATTAATATCTTGTAAAAAGCGATTTTGTGATTTTCTTAATATATGAAAACAACGTCCCCCACTCCCGACACTGGGCCCAGAACCCCAGAATAGAAACCACAGTCAGACCACTAGGATTCTACAGAGCTCAGGTGTTTGAACAAATTGCCCGCACTTGAGAACACAAGGCAATTTTCTCAACTTTTAAAACGTTTTCACCTTGCCCCCCCTTTTCTGGGGTTTTCACTCCTGCTTGTAACCTAAACCACAAATAAAGCTTTAAGCCTCTGGCTGCTAGGAGTGGAGCAGTGACTGCCAAGAACAGCATGGTTCACGTGGACCTTTTTTCTGAGGCTCTGGAAAACAGCTCTGCAGAGGACAGCAGAATGATCATTTTTCTTTTTCTCCTCTAACTGCAAAAAATACTGCCTTCAGTGTAGGGTGGGGAAAGGGCAGATTGGTGCTGATTCGCAGTGGGCAGAGAGAGACTGGCTGTTTTAGGTGAATCAGAACAGAGCCATGGTGGCCCCAAGGATTCACCTATTCCTCCTAGATGAAACCCCTAAAACTGGCTTCCATGAAGTCCTTTACTCTAGAACTTGGGACATATAGTTATTTGCTTCTTAGTTGCAGTTGAATGGATGCACTTTTACATTTCTGTACTCTTAACACTTGGCTAAGCATTCACATCTTCATTCAGTAGCTAAGGAAACAAAAACTCTGAGAAGCCAGCCAACTCATTCAGAGTCATTCTCAAGGTTACCTGGTAGGGCTGATGTGTGAACCCAGGCTGGCACCAGATTGGACTCCAAAACCCATGCTTTTTCTGCCTCTGCCTCTCAGCCACACAGGTCCAAGAAGCACTTTGTTCTCAGCTCACAGATGAAGCCCGGGCATGATGGATGATGCATGTGAAACTAGATTTCTCTTCTCCAAGCACCCTTTCCCATGACTGCCAGAATTGTCCTGTGGGGATGACATTTACGACAGAAAGGCCAGCTCAACCCTCTTTCCTGCTGCCTGCTAGACATCACTGCCTAAATTTATGCTCAGGTCTCTGGATAGGCATGCTCCATAGTTGGTGATTATTGTTAGTAAAAATAATTAAGTTAGTAATGGTCCATAGACATTATCCAAATCTCATCTTATCCAGTATTAAGTTCCCAGTTTATAGGAAAAGCTTGGCAAATAATTGTTCAATAAATGAATGGATGGATGGATGAATGAATGGAGGAATGCATTTTCCCTTCTTCTACCCATCTTCCAACATAGGTTATCTTCTGGATTTCCTGCTTCTGCTAAAGACACCACCATCCTCCAATCTCTCAAGCCAAAAGCTGGGGACTTCCCCTTGGACATCCCTTTTACATGACTCATCAGATTGATTACCACATTCTTTTAATTCTGCTTCTGACATGTCTTTCATGCCTAACCCCTCCTCTCCAAGTTTGAACTTATGAACTTCTTGTCTTTATTGTTCAGACCTTTATTGGTTACAAGGAGCAAAATCCCAACTTCAACTTGCTTAAGCAAAATAAGGGGAGATTTAAATCAGAAGAATACAGCTGCCACAAAGACGATGAAGATGATGGTAATGGTGATGGTAATGATGATGATGTTTGATGTTGATCTTCGTGGTGATATCTCTTCTCTGGATTTAGTCCTTTCTTCAGCAGTTTTCCAGGCCTGTGTGGGTTTAAGGCACAGGCTTTTGACTTAGGAGATCTGGGCTCAAGTCTTTACTCTGCCATCTGAGTTACCTTGACTAAGCTAATTCCTTTTCTTCAAGATTTGTTTCTTTATTCATAAAGGAGTTCTGACATCACTGAGTTGTAAAGAAATCACAAAAGAGGGGATATTGAAGGAGCTATAAATTTTGGAACACCGTGCTCCTGGTCAAGGCTTCTTTTATCCCTAGAAGATTAGTGTGGCAAATGGTTGTTGTTGTTTAGTCGCTAAGCTGTGACCAACTCTTGGCAATCCCATCGACTGCAGCATGCCAGACTTCTCTGTCCTTCACTATCTCCAAGAGTTTGCTCAAACTCATGTCCATTAAGTCATGATTTCAATACCTTGTTGTGAGAAAGGGGCTTGTATAACTCAATGAAGCTATAAGCCACACTGTGCAGACCACGGAGGGTCCTGGGTTCTAAGCTGCAGGTGGTGAGGAGACCTTAATGGATTTAAGCAGAAGAGAGACATGTCACAGAGCTGCATGCCAGAAAGATCACCACTTTGCTGCTGTGAGGGGATGGATTAGAAGGAGGGGGAACTGGATGAAAGAACAGTCAAGAAGCTGTTGTAATGAGTTCAGGCCAGAAAGGGTTTCAGGCAGTGGCCATAGGGCTGGAGACGAGGGTACTGGAGGAGAGGGAAGGGCCAAGCCAAAGAGCAGCATCAGCAGGTAGGCAGCTGCCGCAGGGGATGAACTGCCAGCCTGCAAGCCCTCCCGCTGGCCCTCACCTCTCAGCCTTTGAGGAAGCCCCTCCCCCTTCCTGGGATTTCTGCTCTTCCCATGTGGCCCCTCTTTCAGTCGGATCACATCCCCAGCTTCACCTCCTCATCTTGCCGGAAGGCCCCTGTAGAGGCGACAGGTCTTCTCTGAGCTGCTGCTTGAGCATAAGAAGCCCTTGCCCAGCTCTGTGGAGACACCTAAGCTCCCCGTCCATCTGGGCAGAGGCCCTCTGAGCCCCTTGGGGTCCTTGAAACCAGTCTCAGAGTCTGGGGAGCCAAGGCAGGACCTGAGGCCGGCAGCGGGGCGATCCTGGAGAGCTGCCTGTCCATCTGCGAGCCAACAACAGTCACACTGGAATCAACAAGGGAAATGGGAAGGGAGAGACCCAGACTCCACAGGGGCGCCTGCCCTGGGCCCCGCGCCAGGGTGAGCAGGGCTTTCCGGGCGAGGATTTCCCTTCTGGAATGGGAATAGCAGCTGAGGGTGGCGACGAGGGACCGGGAACAGAGTGTGCTTTCCAGAGGGGGCTTCCTTCCACAGCATCTTATTTACCTCAGCTTCATAACAACCCATGTGTATGTGTGTGTACCCTCATGCGCACACGTACACACACATGCACCCTCTTTCTCTGATTGACAGGTGAAGGAGATCAAGCCACAGAAGCTAAAGGACTTGTGTGAGATCACTAACTAGTAAGGAGTAGAAAATGAGTGAGGAAGAGGATTGAGAATGAGTACATCCTTGGGAAAGTTTTGGTTTTGCCAAATCTAGGGGCTTAGAAGGAGGTTCAAGGGGCAAGAAGTGTCACTCTGTCCCAGGAGATCTCCCTGCTGGTAATCTCTCCTTCTTGCAACTCAGTCTGACATCCTAGCTGAGGTGCCCCTGATGCAGAATGGTCCAATCCTGAGTCTCCAGACTGCTGTCCTGATCTTTTCCCTTGCCGGCACCCTACACTCCAGCTACACCTGTTATCTTTTGCCAGATGGCACCATTATTCTTTCAGGCTTGGTGCATGTGTGCTAAGTTGCCTCAGTCATGTCCAACTCTTTGTAATATCATGGACTGTAGCCCGCCAGGCTCCACTGTCCATGGGATTCTCCAGGCAAGAATACTGGAGTGGGTTGCTGTTTCCTTCTCCAGGGGATTGAACCTGCATCTCTTATGTCTCCTGCACTGGCACGCAGGTTCTTTACCACTAGCGCCATCTGGGAAGCTTTTTTTAGGCTTTAAATAAGCTGTTTCTTTTGCCTAGTGGTCAGGGGAAGGGGCCCTGGGTGGGATGCTTCTTTCTGTACCACATTCTCCAAAGGTGGGCCCCTGTATGACAGTAAAATGACACGAGGGAAATGAGAATGCAGGACTTTAAGGCAGTAGAAAAGATGGTCAAAGGCAACATCTTTTAAATTTACAACCTCCCCAACCAACCAGGAGGGCCCCCTGACCCCCACTCACTGGGCTAACTAGCCTCTGGTATTCCCACCTGGCCATGTCTCTAAGTGGCAGGCCCAGTGCCTGGAGCATCAGAGGCCACCAGGATGTTTTTGTGGAAGGTCTGGAGAAGGAGGAGGCTGCAGAGGGAAGTCAACTGCTCTCCCCTCTGCTGGGACTTCCCTGCTCAGGAAGATAGTAGGCCATCACTTGGTCAAAAGCACAGCTGTGGAGAGGAGGAGGAGGAGGAAGGAAAAGGGCTGGGAGTGGAAGTGGGAAACAGAAGGGGCAGAGTAGGATGGAGGAGGGAGGAGAAGGAAGCATGGTGGGAGTTTGGCCGACTCTAGTAACAATCCCTGAACCTCTTTCAGCTCCTAGAGGAGAAGTCCAGCCTGCCCAAGGACAGAGGAGGTTGGCACTTCTTCTTAGGAACCTAGAGGCCTTGTCATCTTCACACTCACATCCCAGGGAAGCTTGGGTGAGGGCTGGGCTGTTTGAGCCCAGCTTCCCACCAGCCCTGCCAGCTTGGGATCAGATCCTGGGAAGACCGGCTTGCCTGGGTCAGGTCCAGCTGCACTGGGTCTGGATGACGATGCGTCTGAAGAGCCAGTGGGGATGGGGTACAAATGTACAGCCTGTCTGGGAAGTTGCAGGACTGTGACTCAGAGAAAGCACTTCCAATGCCTGCAGTGAGACTCCTGAGCCATAGGGGGATGGGGCACAGGGCTGGGTGAGAAGGAATAAACACTTAATTTCAAAGAAAGCATAGCTAGAGGGGAGGTTTATATAGACTTGAGGTGAAAGAACCTTGAACTATAAGAATAAAGGAAAGCATGCCTTGTGAAGACCTGACTTTGTGCTGGACACTGTTAAAGAGCTGGAGGTATGGAATTATTACCAGTGGTCTTAGATAGTACATACCCACAAGTGTTCACCCCGCTATCCGATTTAACACCACCAGTATCCCCTGAGGGGGCCTAGGTATCCTCTGCCAGTCACGGAGGAGGCTCAGACATTCAGTCAGTGACTGCGGAGCCCCACTGTCTGAGTCCTCCACACTCTGTAGCTGCAGAAAGAGGGGCGGAGACGGGAGTGACTTGTCACAGTTCAGAGAGCTTTGGGTACATGGTAAGAGCTGGAGCCATGCTCTGGGGCCTCTTTATCTGCTGCACATAACTTCTTAGAAGTCCTCAGGTCCAGCACAGCAAGGCTCAGAAACTATTATTTCAGAGGAGAAATGTCCTTTTGTAGGGCCCATGGCCAGCTGCCAGCCCCATGTTCCCAACTGATGGCGGCTTCTTGGTTTCTCCAGCGCAGGAGGAGTCCAACGCCATGGGCTGCAGCCCTGCTCCATCGTCTCCCAGGGCAGTAATGACAGCGCACCCACGGGCCGAGGGAATCCCCCTGTGACAGAGAGGACAGGAGAAGGGGAGCCCAGGAGGGGGGAGGAAGGGCTAGAGCCAGCGGCAGGTGGGGCCGGTGGCCAGGCCTCCCCACATCCCGCCTTAGAGAGAGGGAAGGCTCTGGGGACTGGCTTCCTTGTAAACAGTGCAGCCAACTCTAAAAATACTCTTGCCCTAGACAGGCACCCTGAGCTCCTTGGGTCTCCTCCAGAGCCTTCAAGGGCCTCAGTCTGTTCCCTGAAAGGTCAAGGGGATGGGAGGAAAGTTGACTTGTAAAGAAGAGGATTTCCTTAGCGAGGAGAGTATAACAATAATTCCTTCCTCTGAGAAACAGAAGGAGGACGCTCTGTGGGTTTTAGCAACAACAACTATGACAAAAGGCAAGAAGCAGCTTCACCGGTTCCCTTGTTAGTTATTGGAGGCCTGGGCCCAGTTCAGGCCAGAGGCCTAGAAATGCATTCACAGCCAAGAATCAGGGAGCCGGGAGACGGGGCTGGGCGGGAAGCTCCAGCTGTTCCCCTTATTAGGGGTGTGACCTGTGACTCAGCCACTCGATGCCTCAGTTTCCACAATTATAAAAGGGAATATAATAGTGTTTACTTCACTAGGGTGTGGAGAGGACTAAATGAGATGCTATATATAAGTCTCGTAGCACACCATGCTTGACATGTGGCAAACTCTGGGGAAATGCTTATTATTATGGCAGATGGAAGGCTATAACTATGCCTGAATTCTAACTGAAAGGTAGTTTAAAGGGAAACTGAATCAGAAGACTGAGAGAGTGGTAGCAGATAAAAAGGTGTGGGAAGGGACAGAATCATAGAAAACTCAAATCTACGTTTGATATATGGGGACCCTGAGACCCAGGGAGCAGAAAGAAGGAGTCAACCTAGGTCTGGCATTGTATTAACAGCCGCCTGTAGATTTAATGTAAAATAACAGGGTGTGAGACCCCTAAAACCCTGGGTGACTAAAAGTCTGCCCCAGTAGGAATTAGGAGAAAGAGGCCTTGCATTTATATAACATTTTAGTGTTGGGAGGTTTCTCTGGTGGCTCAGACAATAAAGAAAGAGACCCGGGTTTGATTCCTGTGTTGGGAAGATCCCCTGGAGAAGGGAATGGTTACCCACTCCAGTATTCTTGTCTGGAGAATCCCATGGACAAAGGAGCCTGGCAGGCTACAGTCCATGGACTCCCAGAGTTGGACACAACTGAGCGACTAATGCTTTCACTTAGTGTTGAGAAGTCCTTTCCAAGGCAGGCCCAGAGCTCAGCAGGTCGCTGACTGAGTGTGAACTCCATCATGGGAGCGTGATGTGCAAGGACGTGGCCAAACAGAAGTCATTCTCAGGGCTGGTGGCTGTGATGATGGTGCCCTTGGACCCAAGGACCATGGGGGCGGGGCACAGGCAGGAAGAGCTCGGCTCAGCCCAAAGAAGAATCTTCTAACCTTGTGCTCTCCAGTGTGGTTGCCACTAGCTAAATGTAGCCAGGGAGCACTTGAAATGTGGCTACTCTGGATTTTAAGGACAATTTAAAAAGGAAAAAAAAAAAAAAATCTCATCCATCATTTGTTTATTGGTTCCATAAAAATGATACTTTTAGATCCATTGGGTTAAATAATATAGCAGAGAATCCACCTGCCAATGCAGGAGATACAAGAGATGTCCATTGGATCCCTAGGTTGGGAAGATCCCTTGGAGGAGAAAATGGCAACCCACTCCAGTATTCTTGCCTAGAGAATCCCAGGGACAGAGGAGCCTGTAGGGCTACAGTCTATGGGGTCACAAAGAGTCGGACATGACTGAAACTACTTAGCATGCACACTAGAAGATTCAGAGCCACACCTGGGGCTTACAGTTATCTTTCTTTTGGGCAGTGCTATTCCAACCACTGCAGTTGTACAACAATGGAGAGGGCTGTCTGATCAGGTGATGAGCTTCTCATCCCTGGAGTTGTTTAAAAAAGGTGTTGTTCATGGAATTCTTATGGTTAATAGGATAAACTGTGTAATCCCTTTAATGCTGCTTCAATTGTGGCTCCCCACTGTGAGTCTCTGAGGAGTCTTATTCCTTACACTCTGAATAGATGTTATAGGAAAAAAGATTGATGATCAATTTAACACGGAAAATTCTTGGTTTAAAAAAAAGTAAGTTCCTCTATTCTGGGACTTCTCAGAATCTTATAGGCACACAAAAGTACATCACGGTTCTTTATGACAAGGACACTGTAGGCAGCATTCCTCGTATTAAATGAACTTAACTATTGAGTTCATTCTTGAGCCTTCCTGTCCTCAGGTTCTCAAAAGAACATAGATTCTGTTGTCAGATGGCATTGAGTTCATATTCTGGCTCAAATCCCAGATGAGTTTGGACAGGTTATCAAAATGAGAGGAAGAATAGTCACCTCTTGGTATAGTTTTGAGGGTTACACTGAAAGAGTATATAGAAAGTGTTGCTGTATAGTATATAGCAGTGTTGGGACTTCCCTGGTGGTCCAGTGGTTAAGAATCCATGCTTCCAAAGCAGGGGGCACAGGTTTCTTCCCCTGATTGGAGAAAGAAAATCCCACATACCACCTGGAACAGCAAAAAAAAAAAAAAAAAAAAAGCAGTGTCATGCTTGATGCATAATAGGTATTCAACAAATGGTAACTCTAAATTAACTAAAGCCCCCGGAGGGAGAGGGAAGTGGCCTTGCCAAGTGCACACAAGAAATGACATTGCTAGGACTTGAACCTCCTTCTCTGGGTCCTTCTGGTTCACCTCACCCCTCTTTACTAATCAACGGTGAAAAAGGAACCCAGTTCATGGAAGGAGATAGAAATTTCCTCAAATCTGTGTGATTTTATAGGTCAAGTGGGTTTTAAATGGGAGATGACTGTTTCCTTCCCTCCCTCCTGCCTTGTCGCCTCTAGACAATCTCTGACAAAGGAAGCCGCGGCCTGGCCTGGCAGGCTCCCCAACCCCCTCCTGCTCCTGGTTCCTGTTCCTGAGGCTCGTAGAGCCCCCAGCAGATGGGCTGCCCCTTATCAGCCGGCTCCAGGCCAGAGGAGGAATCCTCAGGTCACATGCGGTTCTCTGGAGGGAGACCCTGTAAATAAACACTGCCCCAGTGGAGGCAGGGGGGAGGGTCACTGGAAAAGAATCCTTGACATTTTGGTGATTGGACCAGGATGAAAGGCCACCAGGCACCGCTCCTATTGGCCATTTCTGGGGGGAACTGCCAATCTAGGCATCTTCCCAGGATTCAGGGTGGCCTTTAAATAGCCCTGGAGTTGGGGCATTCCCAGCGTGCTGCTGCCTTGATCCAGGCTTAATCCCTTGCCCAGGACTGACCTTTCACAGTTTACAGAGCACTTGATCTCCTGGCTCAATGGAGTCTCACAGACCTCTCCCGAGAGAACGGAGTTTATCATCAACCCCAATTTATAAATGAGGAAACTGAGGCTTGGGTTGCGAATGACTCCCTCCTGGCTACACAGCTGGCAGTGAGAGGTTGAATCTGGGCTGAGATTCAAGTTCATTCTGGTGCCACATCCCAAGGTCTGTGCATCACTCCAGTGTCCTCCGGTAGCGGGGCGGGGGGCATCTTCCTTCATGCCCGCATCCGTACCCCGCCACCACAACCCAGAGACCCACATTCCAGGGAGGAGTGAAGGTGGAATGGGAGAATCTCAACATAATTCAGTGAATGTGCTGTGTGTTCTTGCTCAGTTGTGTCCAACTCTTTGCGACCCCAATGGATAGTAGTCCATCAGGCACAT
Source organism: Muntiacus reevesi (assembly GCF_963930625.1). Classification (NCBI taxonomy): domain Eukaryota; kingdom Metazoa; phylum Chordata; class Mammalia; order Artiodactyla; family Cervidae; genus Muntiacus; species Muntiacus reevesi. The sequence goes on along the minus strand of NC_089249.1, from coordinate 146,258,495 downwards.
CTGTCCATGGGATTCTCCAGGCAAGAATACTGGAGTGGTTTGCCATGCCCTCCTCCAGGGGATCTTTCCCACCCAGGGATCGAACTCAGGTCTCCCGCACTGCAGGTGGGTTCTTTACCAGCTGAGCTACCAGGGAAGCATAAGACAGTCAAAATACAGTCATACGATATTTTTCCACCACTCCCTGGTGGCACAGTGGTTAAGAATCTGCTTGCAGCACAGGAGACCCATGTTTGATCCCTGGGTCAGGAAGATCCCCTGGAGAAGGAAATGGAAACCCACTCCAGTGTTGTTGCCTGGGAGATCTCATGGACAGAGGAGCCTGGTGGGCTACAGTCCATGGAGTCACAAAGAGGTGGACACATTGAGTGACTAAACCACCTAGAAAATGCAGGCTGATCTACAGGGCTAAAAAGCAGATAGCTGATTGTTTGGGGAAGGGAGGCAGGAGGAAAGATTGCAAGAGGACATGAGGACATTTGAGGTGAGGATTGTGTACACTGTCTTGGTGGTGGTGATGATTCCACACGTCTGTGCATATCAAATTGTGCACTTAAATTCCCGTAGGACCTCTATAAGGGCTTCCCAGGTGGCGATAGTGCTTAAAGACAATGCAGGAGACATAAGAGACACAGGTTTGATCCCTGAGTTGGGAAGATCCCCTGGAGGAGGGCATGGCAGCCCACTCCTTGCCTGGAGAATCCCATGGACAGAGGAGCCTAGCAGGCTACAGTCCACGGGGTCACAAAGAGTTGAACACGACTGAAGTGACTTGGCATGCATGCACTCTACAGCTATTAACAAAGAGAAAGATAAGAGGGGAAAAAGAAGGAAGGAGGTTGGCAGGCACACATTATAAGAACGTTGTGAGATGTTTGAAAAGAGGACACAGAGTTCCTGAGGCATACGGGGAAGAAGAGAGAGATTCTTTCCCAAGTTGGAGAGATCAGTAAAGAGTTCTTGGAACACGTGTATGACGTGGCTCTAGGTATGGATGGGGAGGTGCGCGTTTAAGGGAGATTAAGTTAGAAGATACAAGGAGTTTGTTTGGAGAACAGAGAGTAGTGTACCCCGCCCCCCCGCCTCCACTGCCCCCACCATCATCCTCCACTTTCTTCCTGATCTTTGAAGGCCTGAGGTTAAAACTAACAGCTTCAATTCTCTCTTTTCTTCAGAAATTCAAACACACGCCCTACTTGGCAAGCAGCTGGTTTTGCTAATAAGATTCCTGCCCTTCTCCCTCCCTCTCTGTGTCGCTCATCCCTTTAGGTCTGGCTGGGCCTCTGCCCTCTCCGATTTCCTCTCTCAACTGAAGGGCCAAATGCTTGCTGCGTGAGCCACTGACAACCCCAGCCCCCAGGGCCCTTGGCACGTCCATGTCAGTCCTTTCCAGATCCCACAAAAAGAAGGAGGATTGGGGGGATTCATGTAAGCGTGTGATGGGATTCTAGGTCCAAAATGAAATACCTGTTTTTTCTCTTCCATACCTTTTGAGTTAGTAATAGACACGCGATCACTGGAAAATTCTGAACAATGAGTTTATTAGGATCTATTGTCATAAAGCAGTAGGAAATTCAAGCATTATTCTAATGTTGTACATGGACCAGTTGGTTAATTTGCTCCAAAAACAATCACTGCTCTTAAAGTTAGTAAAACATTAACTTGGTTTTGGAAAGCCCATTATTCACTCACAATGGACTCTTCCAATGACATATGAAACCCTCATATGGAGTTGTGGGTGAACTCTTACTTTTCAATTTCCTTGGCATGTTTGTTGATTTTTTAAAACTGCCCCTTTTCAAAACTTGCCTTATTAATTAAATAAGCCAGTCAGCCATATTCCCTGCTTCTAATTCAGCACTCAAATGTAAGCTTAGTTCTGGAGTCGGCTTTCTAACCTTGGCTTAAGGGACATTAGTCACTGGGAGCAAAATTGGGCATGTGAACAGCTGTTTCAAGCTTTCAGAGTCCAGGGCCTACAGGTTTGGAGAAGGTCGGGGAAAGGAACCAGTATTTACTTACTGAATACCTATCAAGTGCTGGGCACCTTTATAAAGTATAGCTCTTTCAATTCTCTAAACAGCCCATTAATGTGTGTGTATGTGTGTGTGTGTGTGTGTGTGTGTGTGTGTTTAGGTTTGAGATATATCTTCTCGAGGCACAGCATGTTTAAGAACTTGTCAAAAATCACATGGCTCAAAAGTGGTGGAGCTGGGACTCAAAAGCAAACCAATTCTAGAGCTTCAACTCTTGAAAACTGTCCTATGTGTCCCATGTTTAACCTTCCCAACCCCAAGACATTATTATTGACTGTTATTATCAGACCTGTCTTCCAGATGAGAAACTAGAAGCTCAGAAAAGTAATTTTCCCAAAATAAACTAAATTCACACCCATTTGAACTCTGTGGTCCAGGGCAAGTCACTTCATCCATCCATCCATTTATCCATCCATCCATCCATCACCTTTCCATTCACTAATTGAACAGACTTAATGGGAAGTACTTATTCTGTCCCAGAGATTGTCTGGTCCATAGACATGAAAAAATGTAAAAAATATTTCCCCAGCTCTTCAAGAATTCATAATGCAATGAGGAAAGAAAGCACCTAAACCATAATAAGAAACAAGACTGTGGGATGAGAGGTGCTATAAGAGGTATATAAAAAGAGCTACAGGAACTTGGAGGAAAAAGCAGCAAACTGCTTGGTGATGTAAAAGCAAGGAAGGCTTTAGAAAGGAGGGGACATTGAACCGATAACTATGCGCTCCCTAGGTGGAGAAAGGGAGGGACTGTCCAGGCAGAGAAAGCATCAAAGGGAATACATGGTGCAGTGTCAGATCAGCTCAGAAGTAGGTGCCGACCACCTGCTTTTGTGCCCTAACCCCAACCCTAACCTCAGCAACTCTGTGCAGCAGTTTCTATTATTCAGACCACTTGACAGAAGAGGCCCAGGCCCACAGAGGTCTTGTCTACCTGCCTAGGATCACAGGTAACTTGCCCATGATCTCACAGCTAGTAAGGAATCAAGCTGGAAATCAATCCTAATCCAAGCAGCCTGGCTTCAGATCACACACTCTCAGCCACTCCGCTCTGAGTGTTTGGGGGGTGCATGCAGGTAAGGTGACTAGCCACAGAAACAGGAATTGTGTCCAAACGGTCTCCCTTTCTTCACAAGGCCTTAGATGTTCTTGGACTAAAGGCCTTGGACCTCATGGAATCCATAAAAGTAATAATGCCATGGTGTCATGGTGTGTGTACATATGTCTGTGTGTGTGTGTGTGTGTTTGTATGTTGGAGAGGGGCATCCAACTTTCTCTATAATGAGGCCATAGAAAGGAATAGTAAATCAATTTGTTTTAGACTGGAACTCTATTTGCTTGCTGTAGGAATATTGGGTATCTTATGCTTAGCCACATTCTTTGGGCTTCAGGGTCAGTATTCGAATCCTTATTCCCTTTCTGCATCCCTCACCAGACTGGAGAGTCCCTGAGGACAGAGCTCCCATACCACGCTCCAGTACCCCACACAGTGCCTCTCACATAATGGTTACTCAGTAAATATTTGTTAAATGAATGATTACTTGTTGAATGAACTCTGGGTCTTTAGTTAATAATTTATATAGAGAGTAAATAAGTTAATTATGAGTTAACAAATATAGTTTGGTCAATAAAATCCTTTCCTCTGTACAATGGAAGGGGTAGGAGGGGATAACATAAAGGTCTTTGGAAGAGAAACAACCGTAGGGATTATTGGCCTACATCAGTGGTTTACAAAAGGAAGCAGCTGAAGCCAGTACTTCCAAAAAGCTTGCCATCAGGGGTTTTGATTCAGTGGATCTGAGATGGTGTGAGCTCCTTAGATGATTCTGAGATGACCAGGTCAGTATCTGAACGGGTCCCTTCTTGTTCTAATTTTTTTTCTTTTTCCCCGTCTCATTCAGCTTGTGCTTGACACGCTTGAGTGATGGGAGTTCACCGCCTCACAAGGCAGGCTGCCCAGCCCATTCTGAGAACAGCAACACTAACAGCAAAGACACCAATACAGTGACCGTATATGGAGCATTTCTTTTGGATCAGAAGCTCTGGATAGATGTGGCCGATTTCAGAAGCTAAGCATTATTTATTCCCATTTTACAGTGAAAGAGACTGAAACTCGAAACTCCGGAGGTTTAGTGGTGTACGCAGCGTCTCAGAGGTGGCGAGGGGCGGGGCCGGCTTCCAGCCACCCCCGGGGCGGGGGCGGGCCCACGTGCTTCCCCGGGCCGAGAGCAGGTCCCCGGGCGGGGGCCGCGGCGACTCCCGGGAGGCGGGGAGGGAGCCGGGACGCCACGTCGCCCGCCCTGCCCCGGCTGCACACTCCGCTCCGCCCAGCCCTCCCGGGCCTCCCCATAGAAGGTAAACTCGGGCAGGATCCCGCTGGGGCTGGCGGGGCCTGGCGTCCTGCTGGTTTCAGTTTCTGAAGAGCCCGGCCCTGAGCAAACACGGACTGGGAGGAGGATTCTGGAAGCCTTCCCATCAGATAGCAGATTAACTCCCTGCTGCCTGGGAGCCACCCACACGGGAACCAGCTGGGTGACCAGCGTGCGGCGTCCCAGGCGGGCGACAGTCCCCGCGGGCTGCCCAGAGCCACCTGAAGGCGGCTCAAGGTTCCAGTCCAGTCCGGCTCTGGCCAGGACTTCCAGGCGGGCCGACGAGGCCCAGGCCCCAGCCCCACCCTCCAAATATGGACCGATCTTCCTGCTACAGCTTGCTTCTTCCCTCACTCTCTAGGGCGTTCGTGTTCCGACGCATTAGGGAAACGCTTAGAATGTTTGTTTTCTTTCTGAGAGAGAGGCCGAGGGATATTGCCAAGACCAACATGAACTCCCAACCCGGGGCATTGTCTGTCGGACATTTTTCTGGACAGACAGACGAGGGTCTGGGTACCAGTTCTGCCACTTTCTAGCCAGGTGACCTTTGTGTAGATTTCTTCATCTCTCTGAGCCTCGCTGTCCTCATCTGTAAAATGGGGATAATGATACCTATCTCTAAGATATGTTCAGGGAAGTAGATTAGATAAATAGAGATTATACATATTAAGTATTTAGTGCCCTCAATGTCAATTAACATTGTTATTAATTTTATTGTTATTACGAATGACTAATAATGACACTCAGGATTACTAATGCTACTGTAAGTAAAAAAAAAAAATAGGCTCAATTAAAATTTTTTACTGAGGGAAATACCAATAGTTTTATGAGAGGTAAATAAAGAAGAGTAACAATGGGTCAGAAAGTATATGCACATGGCCTCATTTAATATTCAAGCAGTTTCACAAGGCAGGCCTTATTATCCCCATTATACAGATGGGGAAGTTGAGGCTCCTGGAAATTAAGTAACTTGCCTTCAGCACACACCGAGTTAGTACCTGGTGTCCTGACCTCCCTTCTTCAACGTGTCTCTTACCTGCCAGCCTCAGCAGAGATGCTTGTGTCTATTAGGAAATGCCTTTTCTTCCTCTAGGCTCGCTGAATTACAGGAACATGGGAGAGCTCTGGAAAGTGGATAAAGGTTACCTCCTCCAGGCAGCTTTCCTAATTCTCTCCCTCCTCCCCTTGTAGAACAAACCCTTCCTCCTCTGTTCTCCAGGTGCCTGGAGCATGTGACTGCACACCCTTGTAGGCTGTGTCTCTCCTCCAGGGACTGTGCTTCTCTGATGCAGGCACTATACATTTTTTTTTTTTTTTTTTTAGCATGGGAGGGTAAGTATGGTGGTGTAATTAAGTACCTGTTTAGAAGCCCAACTGCCCTGGCTCAAATCTTGGCTTTACTACTTGCTGGCTGTGAGGATTGAGTAAGAAATATAAGTTCTCTTTGCCTCACTTCCTGGATCCTATAAAAATGGAAATTAACAAGAAGATTGGCCTCATGGCCTTGCTGTAGGATTGAATGAACATCTAGATCTAATCTATGTAGATCTAGATATACTATTGTGAATCTCTTGAGTGATAGATGTCCAGCGAATGATGATGGGAATGCTGAGGATCTGAACTTTGCTTGTTAACAGAAAGTGAAGCATAAAAAGAATGTCACTGAGCATGCAGGGTCAAGGGACATAAGACTTGGTTCCAAATCTGTCTCTAACTTCATGTGCGGACTTAGGCCTGTCTCTTCCTGTCTCTTGAGAGTCCCTTGAACTGCAAGGAGATCCAACCAGTCAATCCTAAAGGAAATCAGTCCTGAATATTCATTGGAAGAACTGATGCTGAAGCTGAAACTCCAATACTTTGGCCACCTGATGCGAAGAACTGACTCATTGGAAAAGACCCTGATGCGGGGAAAGATTGAAGGCAGGAGAAGGGCACGACAGAGGATGAGATGGTTGGATGGCATCACCGATTCGATGGACATGAGTTTGAGCAAGCTCTGGGAGTTGGAGATGGACATGGAAACCTGGTGTGCTGCAGTCCACGGGGTCACAAAGAGTTGAACATGACTGAGCGATTGAACTAAACTGAACTTCCTCTCTCTGAATTTCTCTTGTAGAAAGAGAAGTTTGACTCCTGTAGCTGGATAGTTTTTGAAGAGTAATATTCAATATTATATTAATGATCAGTTCTTTTCCTGTAAGACTTTTACTTGAGTAATGTTCCAAGTTAGAGGTTATACCCAGAAATAAATGACTGGCTCGCCACTGAAAACACAAACCTCAAGCACTGGTAGGTGATTGTGCTAACCGTGATCATGGCCAACTTCTACTGAGCACGTAGTAGTGCTGGGCATTGTGCAATGTGCCACCATGATCCTGTTTATTTTTCTCCAGAACCCTGTAAAGAGGTTCTGTGATCCTTACGTTACAGCTGAGAAAACAGAGGTTCAGAGTTTAGAAGTAGTTGGACAGGCAGTAGAGTCCTTATTTGTTAGACTCCAATTCCCTACTGCCTACGAGAATCCTCCCTGGAGCCAACCTGTTCAAATATCTCTGAGGGAAAGGAACCTATTATCTTTCCAGCCAGTCCATTATTAGGTATCCTGAATAGCTGAGAAAGGTAAAGCTGTCATTTTTATATTCGCTTCATGACTGGACTTAACTCAAGGCAGACACGATTTGGGTAGAGGGCTAGTGAAGTCAAGTGACGTATAAGTCACTCAGTTGTGTCCAACTCTTTGTGAGTCCAAGTACTCTACGCCACCAGGCTCCTCTGTCCATGGGATTTCCCAGGCAAGAATACTGGAGTGGGTTGCTATTTCCTCCTCCAGGGGACCTTCCTAAACCATGACTTGAACCCGAGTGTTCTGTGTTGCAGATTCTTTACCATCTGAGCGATCAGGGAAGCCCCAGAGGGTTAAGGAAAGGGAAATTATAAATCCTGTGCACCACCTTCCCCTACCCCACCCCAGGAAGTCTTCCAGTGCCAGTTTACAACAGAGTGATCAGAAGACAGATCAGGTCACCTTTTTGGACCTCGCCCTTGCCTCTCATCCACAGAGTCTGGCCTGGGGATAGAGTTAGGGGATGTTGAAATATTCCAATATGCCCTAGGTTGGGGTAGGGCTGAATGTAAAGAATCAGAAATTTGTGTTTGTGATCACCAGAATTGATTCCCTTAGGGGTGGTATTTCAGGGAGCACATTAACAAAATGTTTGAAGAAAAATCAGGACTGCAAAACCTAAAGGAGAAATTGGCTCCAGGATGACTGACTTTGCCTGGCTTTGTTGGTTTGCTCTTTCACCAAAAACAAATATTCTGCTTGAACAGCTGTAGAGACTTGTCATTCCCAACAAGATAAAGTCCAGACAACAAGGACTGGCACTCAAGGCCCTTCACTATCTAGTCCCAACTCACCCTTTTCATCTCTTCTCGGATCATATTCCCAGCCCCATTCCCAGCCAGAAAATTCCATGCAGTTCCCTAAATACTCCATGTTTGTTCCTGCCTCTATGCCTTGGTATATGCTATTTCTTCTGTCCATGGCATGCCAGCAGATATCACATCTAGATGACACCAATCCCATTTTCAAACTTGTCAGATTTCCCCTTCCATTCCCAAGACTTCTGTAGTCCTTGCAAAGAGAGAGCTTTTGCTGCCTTTTTAGAATTGCAGCTGAACAGAGAAACAAATCAAACCAGTGGAAACATTGAGAGTGAAGGCATTGAGTGCCCTAACCTAGAGCATTATCAAAAGCATTATGGTAAAACCCAAACTCGTAAGGCTGCATATCAGTGTGGTTTGGAAAACCTTTCATTACTATGAAGCTTATTTAAGGATGATACACAAATGGCGCTCCTAAATCGGAACAATTCACTGTGTTATACTGAAGTCCAGCAACAGGACTGAAAAGCATTGTTAGGGGAACCTCCGCAGCTTATTCGGGAAGTTAACCAGGGTGGGGGAGGCCTTCCCTGGGGCATTTTCATCACAGGTTCTAATGTGTAAGGAAAGAGATTCAGAGCCCTGTTCTTCACAGTAACGAAATGTCAGCATGAAGTCAGGTGGCCATCTGATTTTGTTTGCCCAGGAAGTTCTGGTTTTCACCCAATGTCCTGACATAATTATCAGTAGTTCTCCTTTTACTCTCATGTACCCTAGTGTGGAAGATAAATTGTATGTCACGCTGGTGCTAGATAACCAAACGAGAGCTTGTCTAGGCGGTTGCTTTTCTAAGGCTCTGCCATCTGTTGGATGCCAGTTTGCTCTTCCAGACCCAGCCTTTGTCCCGTCCTCTGCGACAAATTAATAGCTCTGCCTACACACTCTCAGGGCTCCCTTCACTCACTTTTCCCCCAACTAGGCATCAGGCCTCCTCATCAAGCTGTAGTCCAAGTATCTCCTCACGTATGTCCTGGACATGGTGGGTTCTTAACAAGAGGTTGTAGAGTGAATTGTTTAAGAAAAAATTTCCCAAGAAGTTCTTGTTTGGGTTTACTTTATTTGCAGTCATCAAAAGAATAAAAAAGTCTTCATAAGAACTTAACCTTTATATCTAAACACTGAAAAGTAGATATAAAATGAAAGAAAGTGTTATTTACTCAGTCGTGTCCAACTCTTTGGAACTCCGTGGACTGCAGCCTGCCAGGCTCCTCTGTGCATGAGATTCTCCAGGCAATAATACTGGAATGGGTTGCCATTTTCTTCTCCAGGGGGTCTTCCCAACCCAGGGATTGAACCCTGAGAAACTACCAGAGACCCAGAATAATTAAATGATCCAACCGAAGCCTCACAGCCAGTGAGTGGCAAAGTCAGCATCAGGACCCAGTCCTCTGAATCCATGTTTCTTGATCCCTGCACAGTTCAGTTCAGTCTCTCAGTCGTGTCTGACTCTCTGTGACCCCACAGACTGCAGCACGCCAGGCTTCCCTGTCCATCAACTCCCAGAACTTACTCAAACTCATGTCCATTGAGCTGGTGATGCCATCCAACCATCTCATCCTCTGTCGTCCCCATCTCCTCCTGCCTTCAATCTTGCCTAGCATCAGGGTCTTTTCTAGTGAGTCAGTTCTTCACATTAGGTGGCCAAAGTGTTGGAATTTCAGCTTCAGCCTCAGTTCTTCTAATGAATATTCAGGACTGATTTCCTTTAGGATTGACTGGTTTGATCTCCTTGCAGTTCAAGCGTCCTCTCAAACATTCAAAAGCATCAATTTTAGGAAATTTTCCTTGGAAGAAAAGCTATGACCACCCTAGACAGCATATTAAAAAGCGGAGACATTACTTTGCCAACAAAGGTCTGTCTAGTCAAAACTATGGTTTTTCCAGTAGTCACGTATGGATGTAAGTGTTGGACTAAAAAGAAAGCTGAGTGCTGAAGAATTGATCCCTGCACAACACACTTCTAACTCCTTTGGATTGACAAAGGGGATTTGATCAGAAACACTCTTATCTTGTCAAACCTGGAGTTAGAATGTGAGCTCTCTGCCTCAGCAAGGCTTACATGGATACAGTTAAATCATACACAGCCCCCAATTAAGAGGAGTAGAGAAGAAAAATGGTGCATGGATTAGGCTCTGAATCATGAGCTTTGGAATAAGGCAGCTGGGGTTCAGGTCCTGATTCCTTGCTTACTTGCTGAGTGACTTTTGTCAAGTTACTTAATCTCTCTGAGGCTTAGTCTCCCCATCCAAAATGGGAAGACTATGTTTCTTGTAGGATTTGGTGGTTTAAATGAAATAACATGGAAAGCATTCACCAGTTTCTGAAAGTAGTAAAAATTACAAAATTATGGGCACTGATATAATTACATTAGAGTAATACATTAATATTATATATTATATAATTTTATACTAGGATTGTCATAATTATTACTATCCTACTTCCCAAGCTTGCACTGGAGGAGAGCTTATCAGCTTCAAATAGGGAATCAGCAGACATTTCTTTCTGCCCTCAGTTGCCAGTCCCACAAGCAGCTTGACCTAAGAAACCTGTTTCTGAGGAGGTGATGATTGACACAGGGATTGTATGTAGAGGAGCCTGTATGACTGGTTCCTTTGCCATGAGGCATTTTCCTATGTTCTTAGAGTCCTTGATATCATGATTTTTTTCTTCTCTCTCTTTTTTTTTTTTTTTGCTTGTGCTTTTCAAAACTTACTGGTGGGTAGTTTTAATCATCCTTGCTAGCAGTTTGCAAGAGTATGTTATGAAGCTGGAGATCATAAAAAATCTCAGAATATGGGATATGTCAGATATGTCAGAATAAGAAAAAGAAGGAAGGTGTCTCCTCATGTTTGTTCAGTTAAAATATCAGTGACTAGTTCTTTCTTCTTTAATCTTTCATGGTGACTTTCTTTTTTCCTTTCTCTCTTTTTTCCTTTTCTTTCTTTCTTTCTTTCTTTTCCCCCAACCTCTGCAGACCTCTCTTTACCATTGCAAATAAAACCAACTCTGATAACCTGGTATCTACCAAAGAAATTCATTCATTCAAACATTCACCAGCTCATCTATACATTATTAAATACTCACTGCACTGGGCCCTATGCTGGGTATAGACATGCAGGTTACATAAATCGCCTATGGAATATGAACAAACCTGGGTTCCAACCTCAGCTTCATTAGTTCCTATTGACTTGATCTTGGACAGATTAGTCACTTACCCTCTGAAACAACTCCTCTAAATTCTCTATCTCCATCATGATATCACCATCATCCTCCTGTCCCAGTTCAGAATCTGGAAATGATTTTATTCTCCTCATTAACCCTCTCCCTCATGTCCAATAAGTCCCCCATTGAAGCATGATTTAACTCCCACCTAGCTCTTGAATGTGTCTTCACTATCACCTCCATTCCATTCAACACTTATTCCCTGACAGTCTGCTGTGACCCAGGCTCTCTGATGGGCATGAGGATACCATCCCCAAGGAGCTTCCAGACTGGTTTGATACACCCATAGACACACAGTTCCCCTACAGTGAATGGGTGTGATGGTAGTAAAAGCCCACTTTTATTGCCCGCTTAATCACTGTTAGACACCATTCTAAGTTCTTTAAACCCATTCAATCATTTAATCATCACAGTAACCCTAAGAGATTGGTACTATTATTATCTTTATTTTATAGATAAGGAAACCTAGGCAACAAAGTAAATAAGCGACTTGCCCAAGGTCACACAACTAGGCTGCAGTGGAGGCAATTTGCAATGGCCTAAGGTTCAAAACCAGCTAAAAAGCCACTGCTGTTAACCACCACTGAACTCTGCCTCTGCTTATGGACCTGGGAGAAGGGTTTCAGAACACAAGAGGAGCAATGTCTAATGAGACAGAAGGTCCAATGAGTGGCTGTCTGTGCTGAGCCTTAAAGTCTGAGTAGAGCTTAGCCAGCAATCCTCCCTGTTCCCTCTGCCACTGTCCAGCGTGGGCCCCAGCCTTCTTCATCGGTCCTACTCCATTAGTCCATTCTTCCTGCTGCGCCAGTGAGCTTCTAATCCAGTTCAGTCAGACTCACTGATGTAGAGAACAAACTAGTGGTTACATGGGGAGAGGGAAGTGGGGGAAGGGCAAGTTAGGGGTAGGGGAATAAACAAACTATTATGAACAAAATAAATAAGATACAAGGATATATTGTACAGCACAGGGAAAATAGCCAATATTTTATAATAACTATAAATGGAGTATAGTGCTTAAAATTGCCAGTATTTTCTAATAGCTATAAATAGAGTATAATCCTCAGAAATTGTGAATCACTATCCTAGATACCAGAAATTTACATAATATTGTAAATCAACTATACCTCAAGTTAAAAAAAATTGTTATCACTTTTCTGCTTTTGTTTTGGAATGTCTTTTTCTCATCTATAGGAGAGAGTCTAAACTCCTCTGCATGACCACAGCCTCGATCTCAGTTTTGCTCCCATCCCCACCCTCTACACCAGGCCTGAGCCACAGTTGTGGTCCTCTGAGTGTAACAGGCTCACTTCCCCCTCAGTTGGTGTCAGGTGTAGGATCTCACTTCCTCAGTTGCCTGCCACGCTCAGCTTCTTCCAAGGATGCCTTCCCGGATCCCACAGGCAAAGTGAAGTACTGTCAACAGCATGCTCATCATACCCCAGATACTGTTATTTTAGCTTCTCCCCCTGAATTGGAGCAGTTGGCTTCTGATTCTGTCTCCTTCTTTACATAGTAAGGTCCTTGAGGTAGGCCCTCCTAACAGGAAGGCTGAGTGCTGAAGAATCAATGCTTTCAAACTGTGGTACTGGAAAAGACTCTTGAGAGTCCCTTGAACAGCAAGGAGATCAAACCAGTCAATCCTAAAGGAAATCAACCCTGAATATTCATTGGAAGGATAGATACTGAAGCTCTAATCCTTTGGCCACCTGATGTGAAGAGCAAGCTCATTGGAAAAGACCCTGAGGCTGAGAAAGATTGAAGGCAGGAGGAAAAGAGGGCAGCAGAGGATGAGATGGTTGGATGGCATCATCAGCTCAATGGACATGAGTTTGAGCAAACTCTGGGAAATAGTGAAGGACAGGGAAGCCTGGCGTGCTGCAGTCCATGGGGTTGCAAAGAGTTGGATATGACTTAGTGACTGAACAACAACAACATGGCCTGACACCTAATGAACTCTTAGAATGAATGAGTGAGTGAGTAAATGAATGAATAAGTATTGAGAACAGGGACAATTTTTATGTCCTTTTATCTCTTGCAGCTCATAATATAGTGCTAAGGATATGGGCTTCCTTGGTGACTCAGATGGCAAAGAATGCCTGCAATGCAGGAGACCCGGGTTTGATCCCTGGGTGGAGAAGATCCCCTGGAGAAGGGAATGGCAACCCACTCCAGTATTCTTGCCTGGAGAATTCTACAGATGGAAGAGCCTGGCAGGCTACAGTGCATGGACTTGCAAGGAGTTGGACTCGACTGAGCGACTAACACTTTCACTCAGGGACACATCCAGTTAAATATCAACTTACACATCTGTGGGATACAATCAGAACTATGAGAGGGTAAATGCTGTCCATGAAGGCAGAAACATCATGAGAAGAGCACTGGACAAGTGACTAGGAGGTCTGGGGTGTTAGCTGGGTCCTATCGCCAATTAGCTCTATGGCCTTTGGCAAGACTTTAATGTTTCTGAGCCTCCATTTCCTCAACTGTAACACTGCTGAGAAAAGTTCAAGATAGCATGGATGCTGAAGAATTTGTGAAGTGCTGGACCGGCCAGTGGGAGTCAAAGGCATGATTCCTCCAGCTAATCTCCAAGTAAGAGTGCTACTGCAGGCCGTGGGGCAAACCTTTCCCACCCTTTCTCCTCTTCTTGGTCCGAGTCCAGGAAGATATCCATCTGTACCTTGTCTGCAAGCCAGACTCCGAACCTAGTGTTTGGAAAAACAGGCAAATTATATTCTTCCAGGTGTATCCTGTCTATATACTGAGCTGTAAGGCCAAGTTTGTTCTCAGAATAAAGTGAGTGCAGGCACGTGTGTGTGTGTGTGTGTACGTGTGTGCGCATGCACACGCGCATGCTTTCATTAGCAGGGCAGAGTTCAGGATAATAAAGGCAACTATGAGGTACTGGTGAGAGCTCTGAACTTGGCATCAGAATATTTGGATCTTAATTCCCACCATTGTCACTTCTGTAATGGATGACTTAGGTTGTATTGTCAACCTCTTGGAGCCTCACTCCCTCGTCTCTAATATGAAGGCTATGCATTTGCCATAGATTCACTGTGAAGATTAAATGAAATAGGAATATAAGGCAGTTAGCCCAGAACCTAGTGTGTGGTATGTACTACCTTGATGTTTGCTTGTTGATTTTACTTGTGTTAATA